>NW_017731399.1:2869795-2971151 GCF_001890085.2 Hipposideros armiger
TTGATGCTGTGCTCAAAACCCAAAAAGAAGCCCTTCAGCCTGGGGCAGTTTTAAACTGCTTTTAGGTAATTTGGCTCAGAACAAATCTATGCACTTAATTTGTTCTGGTTTAAAAGTAGTACATGCTCATTATAAAAAATAAATGTGGAAAACCAAAAAAACATGGTGTAAAAAAGAAAATGAAAAAAGCACCTGTGTTCCCACTCCTAGAGATAATCGCTGTTGACATTTTGCTGGAGTTGAGATTACATGCGCATACCATTTTCTTCCCTGCCTTCTCACCGAATCTGCAATGAGCAATTATTTTTTATGTCATTTCTCTTCGTAAACCTGTTCAGAGGCTTTATACCGTCTTGTATTGTGGTACCATAATTTATTTAACTTATTCCCAATTGTTGGACATTCAGGTGGTTTTCAGTTTGTCCCTATTGCAGAAAACCCAGGATCATACATTTTTGTACATTAAGTGCTGAGAAGCCCTACCCACAGCCATAGAGTGTGTGTGTGTGTGTGTTGGGGGAGGGGGGTAATCCAGGAAAGGCCATGTGACTTGGGTTCCAGAAGCTTAGCTGGGTGTATTTTGATCAAGAGAGGGTGGTTGGCAGAGCAGGGAGATGATCTGGGACCCAGCTGCCCCTGCCTGCCCTAGACAAGTGCCCTGCAAATGTCCCCACAGTCTCCAGAGCTCCGGGGCCTGATTCCTGCCCACAAGTATCCTTCCTTTCAAAACTTCCGGGAGATTGGACAGGTGACTTTCCAAGGCCTCCTGGTGAAGCAGAGAGAAGGCAGGGGTGAGTGTGATGCATTAATCTGTTCTGAGGACCCTGAGGCTGGTCCTCCCACCCCACCCCCACTGAAAGACCTTCAAGGACCCTCACGGCTATAAGTAGGGAGGGCATAAAGTAAGATGAGCTGGAGGAGAGGCTGGGGAGCCTTTGGGAACCATGTAGTAGAATTCTAGAGAGTGGCCAAGATGGGGGACTGGCAGGGCTGGGAGTGGGCAGCGCAGGGGGAGTTAGGAAGCCCAGAGAGGGCTGCATGGCTCTACTGTCCATCTGGCAAGGAGGTATCTTGTCTTTCCTTTGCCTTCCTCAGCCTGAGCCATGATAGGGAAGGAGACGGCTCTGCACCTCACTGGGCTCTGAGCATGGTCTTCTACCCCTGACTCTTAAAAGGGGACAAGGAATGGGGGGATTTCACTTCTGTGGGGCTCCTTCTTGAGACTATGGGATCATGGGATGTTAGTGCCACCATCAACATCAGTGACCATCTAATCCAACCTCTTTCGTTACAGATGGGGTAACTGAGGTGCCAGGTCAAAAAGCTAATGGAGGGGGTGACCAGTTAGCTCAGCTGGTTGGAGCATCTTGCTGATAACACCAGGGTTGCTGATTCAGTCCCGCATGGGCCACTGTGAGCTGTGCCCTCCCTGAGAGAGTCAAATATGCCATTGTAGCATGGAAGCAATGGGTAACCAGTGACCATGGCTGTTCCCCCCCCAAAAAATGTTTTTAAATCTAATGGACATGAATCAGGAATGGAACCCCAATATCCCTGACTCCCAAACCCATGAGGCTTATAGTCGCATGCAGTTCAGCTCCGCATCTGTGGGTCGCATCTGCTGGTGCAGAGAGGCTATGAAGATGCCCTTGGGGGTCAGAAGATACCAGTCCTGCTGGGAATCTGCCCAGAGGCGCCCATACACAAGCCTCTGTTGTGGGCACTCCCAGCTCCCCACTTGCAGGAAGGAGCCCTCCCACATCACTGTAGTCTGAAGGGCTCCCTGCATTTTTCTGACCCCTGGGGAGGAAGAAGGAGAGAGAAGTAGTGAGGACCTGCATTTGTGAGCATGGAGATCAGTGAACTAAGCTCCACCTGCTCCCTAGCCTGTGTGCCGTCTCTGCATGCAGAGAAGCTTCTGCCACAGCTGGTGACAGCCCAAGTGGAACTTGCAGGTGGTTAATGTGCCAGCAGGGCCACCAGGCACATGGCAGCCCAGTGTTTCCAGCACCGTCTCCGCCCTCCGTGGATGAAGAGTTGGACACTTGGGCCACATGCCCTTCTTTACACCCCTCCAGGATTCTTTGTTACACATTCTTGGAGCCCAGCTCCAGAGACCACTTCTCTCAGGGGCTCAGAGCCTGAGGCATAGGCAGCCTCTTCCTTCTCCTTTGCCCCCAGGCAGGCAATAGCCCACCCTCCTGCCTCCAAGCAGGCCTGCCAGGGGGCCCAGCCTCCCATGGACATACCCTTAATGCTTGATCTTTTCCTTCCCCTAGCTCCATTCTGGGGCCATGCTCTGTCTTCAGGTTTCCCAAGAGCCAGCTTTCTAGAATCCAGCCATTTTGTCTTGGTGCAGAAATAGAAATGGCCTTTTGCCAGGCTTTGGCTGTGAGTCCTTGATGGGGAGTAGGACTGGGGAGGAGGTCTAGATAAACCCAGTCCTGGGAGCAGAAATCTCTTCCAGTTTTCCCTTTACCATTAGGTGAGTAACAGCCTGCCCAGAAGACTTAAGGTCAGAAGTAAGCACAGCAGCCCCTCCCACTTATAACCCACAATGCACTTGCATCTCAGCCATCTCTTTGGATCTTCAAAATAACCTTGTAGGCAGGGATTATCATCTGCACTTGGCAGATGAGGAAACCCAGAAGGGCATGAAAATTTGCCCAAAGTATCAAGGCCAAGACCGACTCTCCAATCTGTGGATTTTAAATCCAGGGCAAGACATGACCCTGTCACCCTCCAGCTTCATGATGTTTGCGGGAGGCGGAAAGCCAGGTCCTGGGGGCCACCTGGCCTGCCTGTCCTCTTTCTCCCTGCTCTGCTTCTATCTGACACACCCCACAGTGTGTGTGGGTCTCTTGTAGACACACTTAAAGGCTACCTTTCCCTCCTCCAGCCAGCCCTGAACACCTATTTTGCACCCTTCCCAGGTATACAGCAGGTGCTCAGGACTGGCTAAAGAAGCAGCAGCAGCCCTTGAGCGCGTCTACACTTCTAGGTGGGATTGCAAGTCCAGCCCTTGGTGCACAGGAGGCCCTGCCTTAGATCCCACAAGAACTTCCCAAAGTCACAGTTTGCCTTAGACGGAAGGTTAGCCTGAGGTACATCCACCTGAGACAGCGGTTCTCAACCTTCCTAATGCCGCGACCCCTTAATACAGTTCCTCATGTTGTGGTGACCCCCAACCATAAAATTATTTTCGTTGCTACTCTATAACTGTAATTTTGCTACTGCTATGAATTGTAATGTAAATATCTTTTTGTTTTCCGATGGTCTTAGGCGACCCCTGTGAAAGGGTCGTTCAACCCCCAAAGGGGTTGCGACCCATAGGTTGAGAACCGCTGACCTAAGTCCATACCTGGGGAGAAGCAACCTGTCCCAGGAAGAGCTGACAGCTGTTAGCACGTGGCACATGCAGAGGTCTGAGCTGTGGGGTCCCATCCAACCCTAGGACAAACCCTCCCTCAACCCAGGATCTCACCTGCCACTAAGTCCTGTCAATATCTCCCAAGGCCCGTCCCCTTTTCTCCATCTCCCCACCATTGAGTCCTGGTTGTCCTCAGGTGAACTGAAACCATGGCAAAGCCTCCTAATGGTGCCAGCCCTCTCCAAACCATTTCCCACACACAGCTATGGAAAGACTTCAGGACCCAAATCTCATCTTATCATCCCTGCTGAGACCCTGAAGCCCCCTTAGACCAAAAGGGGACTGCATGGTCTGAGCCACATCAGCCTTCTCCCAGGCTCTCAGACCTACCATCCTGTATCTGGCTTCTGCATGAAATATGTTCCCCCTCCCCTCACCTTGTCAGCTTGTCCTTTTCCTTCAGATCCCAGCCTCAAAGCCTTCCCTGTGCCCCTGTGTGAGTTCTCTCCATCATGTGTTCTTACGCCCCTGTGGGACTTCTTGAGGGCAGCCATCTTCTCCACCAGACCATAAGCTCCGTGATGACAAAGTGTGCATCCTTCTCCCTCTCCCTCTTCCTGCCTTTCTCACCATCGTATCCCCAGCATCTGTACAGTGCCTGGCATAGAGCTTATGCTCAATAAATACGTGTATGTGTTGACTGGATAAATAAATGAACCAATTCTATGAGGTAGGTATTTCTGCGCTCCCCAATTCACAAACAAAGAAATTGAGAAGTTTATGAGAAGTTGAGTAGCCAGCTCGAGGTCCCACAGCTGGCCAGTGGTCAAGGCAGGGTCTGAAGCAAATCAGACTGCAGAGCCTGCGCTTCTAACCACTCCCAGTCCTGCATCCGGCTCCCTGGCTTCAGTGTCTGTCTGTCTTGCGCTCCCAGCAGGCTCTCTGAGGACTGCTCAGCTGGCCCAGTCTCCCCATCGGGGAGCTGCCCCCAGAACCATGGAGAGTCTAAGTGAACTACAGAACCCGCTGCTGCCCCAGAGCACCGCCCACCTCCATGGCCCCTACCCCTACCCTGAGGCCTCACCCAGCTGGTCGTGCCAGGAGAAGCTCTACTCCTACCTCCTGGGAGGCGCTGGCCCTGCTCAAGCCCACCAGCTCCTGGATCCAGAGTCCCTGCAGCTCGCTGTGGAGGCCTGGTACAGGCCCAGCTGCCTATTAGGGAGGGACAAAGTCAAGGAGCCCAGGGCAGGCAGCTGTGAGACCAGCTTCACAGAGAGCAGGGAGCCCCAGGCTGGGCCCATGGAGCAGTCCACAGAACATGGCCAAGTGGAAGAGGATGTCACCATCCAGACTGTGTCCTATGGAGTTCAAGAGGAGCTGCAGGACCAGGAGGACTTCCAGGAGGAGGAGGAGGAGGTGAGAACATGTGTTTAAAATACAGTTTCCCAGGCCCGCCTCCGGGTGTTGAGATTAATTAGGTCTGGCTTGGGGCCTAGGAATCCTGCCAAGAAAGGCACTCCTGGCACATGAGTTATCTGCACTTTGAGAAATACTAGCTTGGGTTGACTATCTAATTTTTGTTTTTACGAGAGAACAAATCCACTTTATTTACCTTTCAAGATTCTGGGTCCAATGGCCTTAGCAGGAAGGTTGCTTCGGAATTTGGCAGGAACCATGCTACTGTTTCCATGAGCACGAGTTACCTTGCCCCAGATTACTCTGGTTTTGTTTGGTTTGCCACCAGGAGTCGCTATGTTGTTCTTTGCCTTGTACACGTAAGCACACCTCTTGCCTACATAGAATTCAGTTTCATCTCAATATAAACACCTTCAATTTTATGGAGAGCTGTGGCTCTCTGTTTCTGGAGACTCTGCTTAAAGCCAGCAAAAATGGCCTTGGATCACAGCCCGCCAGACACATTTGTCGTTTTAGACGTCCTGTTCCCAGCAGGCCTCCACAGGCTTCAAGATGGCGGGGGGTGGGGTGGGGTGGGGGGGAGGCTATTTAATTTTTAAATAGCGTTTATTGTTCTTGTTTTCTTAATTATGTAAGTAATTTACACCTAATACAGAAAACCACTGGAAGATAACGTTATTATTTTAGTAGAGGTCTTCTAGTCTTTTTTTATTCGTGGTTTTTTCCCACCCACCTCTCCAAGAGGGATCTTGCTGCACCTAGTTTTATAATCTGATTTTGTTCTCTCTAAGCAACACATTTCAATATTGCTCCACATAATTTAATCTTTATTACAAGGTAATTTTTAAGGGTTACATGGTATTCCATTATAAGTTCTCCCATCACTTACTTAGTCAATCTCCTGGTCATCGGGCATTGAGATTTTTTTCTAACCTTTCACAATTACTATCAGATGATGAACATGCCTGTACATATACGCTTGTATTCTTTCCTTGTGATAAATCCCTAAAGATGGAAGGCTTGGTAGAGTGTCGAGCCCAACCCACACTCCCATCAACAGCAGAAGGGACTGCCTGTTGCCCACATTATTACCACTGGGTGACCCTGGGCCTGGTCACAAATCCCACTTGTGTTTTGCAGAGTGACGGAACTTCGACAGAGAGTGAGAGTGAAGACAACTTCTTCACACTGCCCCCCAGGGATCACTTGGGGCTCACTATCTTCTCCATGCTCTGCTGCTTCTGGCCACTGGGCATCGCTGCCTTCTACTTCTCCCAGGGGGTAAGAGCACGTGGGCCCCAAGCCTTGCGCTCTGGCCAACTTCCTTCACTGGAGGGCTTGGCAGGAGCATATGCAGGATGGGGGCAGGGGCCTGGTGGGCTGGGGCTGTTTTGCTGGATGTAGGGGTGTTCCATTTCATCAGCACATCTCTCTCCCTAGACCAGCAAGGCCATCTCCAAGGGGGACTTCCGGCTGGCCAGCACCACCTCCCGCCGGGCACTCTTCCTGGCCACACTCTCCATCGCCGTGGGGGCTGGTCTCTATGTGGCCGTGATGGTGGCTCTGGCAGCTTACATGTCCCAGAATGGCCATGGTTAGAGGCCTGTAGGACCTGGCATCCTGACTCCCCTGATCTGCCTGAGGAGGCAGCAGGGCTTAGGGTTGCAGACTCTCTGAAGAGCCCCGGCCCCTGAAGACAACCCTTGAGGGTGGCTTGTTGGGAGGGAGGGGGCCTCAACCTTCACTGTCTCTTGCCCACTGTCCCCAGCCTCAGAGCAGGACCAGAGGCACCACTCTTCAACCCAGGCTGTTTTGGGAAGCAGGAGAGTGTAGCGCTGCCCACCACACCAACCAGGCAGGGCTCACTTCTGGCTTGACGCCGGCTTGGAGCTCAGCCCACTCAGTCTACTCGCTAGAGGGTCTCTGCCCTGCAGGCAGCCCACTACACAACTCTGCCAGCCTCTCCACAGAGAAAGAACAGGAGGTCATAGGGAGGAAAAGGGGTGCCTGGGGGCTGGGGGAACTCACCCAGTCCTTTCAGCCCATAGGAGTCTTCACCCTGAGGAAAGCCTGAGCTTCCCCAGCTGTCCCTTCTGGCCACATGATGCCCAGACCTTGCCGGCCAGGAGGGAAATACACAGAGACACATGGGCCCCTTGCTCTTTCTGTCTCTGGAAGGTGCTTATCTTTCTGATGGGCTTGTAAGACACTGTCGATTCTATATAGAGAAGAGGGGTCTGAGGCATGTAAACGCTGCACCAAGGGCAGGTTCTTGGAGCTTCTCTGTGCAGGAACAGAAGGCAGATGCAATGACAGAGGTCCTGAAATATTGCCGGATTACACGGGACTCCACTCTGTCCCTGGTCCCCGCTCCCATCATCCTTTTCTGGGCTCCTCCTGGGAGGTCCTGAGCTGGCACCATCCCAGGAAAATGGAGAGAGAGAGAGAGAGAGCTACCAGCCCACCAGCCACTGAGCACAGGGCCTCTCTCACTGAGTGTAGTGAGTGTAGATGAAGGGAGGGACACAGGGCTGGCATGGCTGCTGGATAGCCAGCAGGGCTCAGGAAGGCTCCCTAGAAGAGTACTTCTTTGGCAGGGTTTAGAAGGATGAGGAGAATTTATCAAAGAGATTTGTTTTCCCACAACCCTTCGTACTCATGGACAGGGGTGTGCCAAGAGCCTCCCAGTGGGGATTCATACTTGGATTATGCCTAGAACATCCGGGCTGGAGCCAAACTGCAGCCATTTCTGAGGGCTTCACCAGCTCAGAGAAGAAGGTTGGGCCTGTCACTCAAAGACCAGTGATGTCTTCCTACCTCTGAATGCTGGGGGAGTGGAGTGTCAGTGGTGGGCCCCTGGTCAGCCTTAGGGCTTCTTCACTGCTGCCCCCACTCAGAGCTGTTTTCAACACCTCAACCACTAGGGAACATAGAGAATTTTAGAGACATCTGGGCAGGCAGGAGGGCAGCACATTGGGAGGCAGACCTGTTGGGGCTCAAGCTACAGGACCTCATTGTGCATGATTTGGGGACCTGGTCATACCCAGGCCCCATCCAGAGCCTGGGGCTGTGGACCCACCGCTGACCCACCTTGTCCCACCATCCTCCTCCACCCCAGGCGTTGCCAAGCCCTCCACTCTCTGCACCCTCTGAAGTCCCACAGGCCCAGGCTCAGCAGTTTTAATGTCCCATATTGTATATATTTATCCTTGTAATAAACGTTTCTGTAACACCTGGCACCCTCTGGGCCTTACTGTCCTCGCCTGCCTTCACCTTTGCCTGTGTCCCATTCTTCTCCAAGACCAACCTCCATCCCCACATCTGTCTGCTGCTCCTGGCTCCCAGCGGCCTTCCTGAGAGGATAGGCCCGCATCTGGGACTCAATTCCCTGCCCTCTGGATGGGAGAACTAGTTGTGGTCTACATTGGCTCCTGGGGTTGCCCACAGCAGCAATTTGCTTGAGAGCACTGAGGCTGCCTTCCTCTCCCATCTTCTTCCTCACTCCCCTACTGTGCTCCCTGGGATCATCTCTTAGTAAACTACCTGCAATTAAATCTTTGTCTCTGAGTCGGCTTCTAGGAACTCAAACTAAGACACATACATGCACATACACATTTATCAGCATATGTGTGCACATGTGTGCATACGCCTACACCTACATACATGCATACACACACATGGGCACAGCCTACACATGCATGAAGAGCGCATGCACACGTATGCATGTGCGCCCACACATGCAGCACCAGCACGTTCAAGGTGAAGGAGACGTGGTGGCTGAGGAGTCTCCCCTGGCAGTGTCCACTCTGCGGTCACCCCATCACCAGCCCGGCTAGGCTCCGGGAAGGGCAGTGGGCAGCACACACTCCAGCCTAGGCCCTGCTCTGGTGAGCAGGCTGCCTCACAGCCCAGACAATTCCCACCGCTTTCCCAGCCCTCCAGAATACCACTCCAGTCCTTGAGGAGAGGGAGAAGCCAGAGATTTCCTATGCTCAACCCTGGTCCTGCTCCCTCCCCCTGTCCACCCCCCATATCCCCTACCCTCAGCTGCAGGAGGAAATGGAATCAGAAACAGAGCTCCTAGGGCCTTCTTTCCTGCA
Source organism: Hipposideros armiger (assembly GCF_001890085.2). Classification (NCBI taxonomy): domain Eukaryota; kingdom Metazoa; phylum Chordata; class Mammalia; order Chiroptera; family Hipposideridae; genus Hipposideros; species Hipposideros armiger. Next base: position 2,878,682 of record NW_017731399.1, read on the forward strand.
GCCCTTTAGGAATTTCTCATCCTGTTCAGCCCCTGCCACACAGGCAGGGCCCCCTGCCCTGTCCTGCTGAGGCCTGCCTCTGGGCATGCCTGGGGCATTGAGGCCTCTTGCTTCCCAGCTCTGCCTGAACCTCACCGCAGGAGGCTCCTGGGAGGCACAGGGGACTACGGTTACCCCCCTTCAGCCTGGCTCCTTGGACTGGCAGAGAAAGGCTGGGGGCAGGGAGGGTCCCCTGGGTAAAGGTGCCCTTGATAAGCTGCAGTGCCAGCACATCTGTGCAAATATTACCAATTATTTTCCTCACTATAAACACCCAGCAGGATGGCAGGGAAGCAACCAACCTAAACTGTTTAAAATAGAAATGGAAATTGCTGCACAGGGATGTTGGGGCAACTGGCAGAGCAGGGCCCTGCACCAGGAATCTGGGGTCTCCCCCCACCAGCTGCCCTTATATTGCACTTGCTGCCGCTACGCCCACTCTGCAATTCCACCTCAACCTTCTCCTCCACTGGCCAGGCAGAATGAGATGGGAAAGTTCCTCTCCTGGGGATAGACAGACTCAGTATATTTCCTGGGGCTCGCCAGGACTGAGCACCACCCACCCAGAGGACAAGAAGGAGTTGTGATGAGGCAGTGGTCAGTGGCCAAGTTGTCAATGAAGTGAACCCTGCATGTTGCAACAGGAAGGAAACTGCAAGATGATCTAGTCACAGTCCTTCATGCTACAGATGAGACAACTGAGGCCCAGAGAGGGAGGTGCAGTGCCCAACCACACCCAGCAATTTATGAGCCAAGCCCAGGCCTTGCCTCCCAGGCTCTGGAGTTGCTGAGCTTGGCTGGTGATGTCTCTGTCTGCCGTGGAAACAGAAAACCCAGTGACAACCGCTGCTGCGGGGTGAATATTAACAAACTTGCTTCCCTTAGCCTTCCCTCCCAGGCTGTTTCCTGCTTCAAAGGCTTCCCCGCCAGCCCCTCTCAGGGGCTGATGGCTCAGCCCTTCTATTTTTGTGGCAAGGCAGGGGCAGGCGGGAGGGTGATAGCTTTGCTTGCCTCAAGCTCACCGCAGCCCCTACCACCACCGCCACCAGTGCTCTCACATCCTCTCTGTGACAGGGGGAGGCGCTACTCTGGGGGTGGGAGGCCCACAGAGATACTCAGATGTTCTAAACAAAAATAAAAAGTGCACGTGCAGCCCAGCTGCATTTCCAAACTCTTCTAATCTATATCCCTTGAACTGTTTTTACCTCCCTCTCTCTAAAGAGCTGGGCGGCTTCAAAGCCACTTCTGGCTCTATGAGGAAATAACAGAGAAAGAAATCCCCAGAAGGCAGGGTGACCCCGAGGCAGCCAGGAAGGGGACAAAGTGGACAGCAGGCATGTGTGCTACGTAGGCAGGGCCAGGGGTGAGGCGGCAGGAGCATGCTATGTTGATAGAACAACTTCAGTGCACAAAGCACCTTCATACCAGCCCTCTCTACCATTGAGGCAGGTGTTCCTAAACCCATTTTACAGATAGAGAGACCAAGTCCAGCAGGGCCCTGTTTCCTGTTTGCACAGCCTCCGGGCACCTGCCATGGCTCCATCCTCACCCCAGTCCCCATCCCATCTGAGGCCACCTCCTGGCCATTTTCCTCCCTTAATCCTCTCCAGCCCTATCCTAACACTTCTGCAAAGCTAGCTGGGAGACTAGCACAGTGGTTGAAAGCGCAGAGCCTGGAGCCAGACTGCCTGATTCAAATCCCATCCCCTGTGTTTTCCCATCTCGCATCGTGACAGTGACTACTGCATAGGGTTGCTGTGACAATTATATCGATGAATACTTGTATGGCTCCTACAAAAGCATCAGGTGTCTAGTAAGTTCTATGTGAAAAAGTTTCTAATTATTTTCAGTTGACCACCACCCTACATGGCTTTCCTGCCAGAAGTTCCTCACCCCACCCGCACCCCCACTCCTACCACAGCAAGAGATTAAAGCCCAAGTCCTGGTGTACAGGGACCCCACTGACCGCTCAGCAGATCTCTGGTAGCAAGTTGAAGGCATGGGCCTGTTTCACATGTTTCCCTCGCCTGGAATTCCCTTATCTGCCTCCATTCCCTGACCTTTTCTTCCAAAATGATAAAAACTTTCCAAGACACAGTTCAAAAAGATCTCATCTTCTCTAGCTCTGACAAGGCCCCGCCCCCCATGCCGCCCCCCACCCCAAAACCATGTAGAACTACCCACCTACTTTCAGGAGCCACCACCACACCCATTCAAACTGATGTCGCCGCCACCACCACAAGGACCCTTTGCTCCTCTGAGGGTGGGGCTTTCACTAGACATTCAGCAAATACTCACTGAGCTTATCACTGGGAAAGAAGTGACTTGCCACACAGCTGGAAAGGGTCGAGGTCAGGATTCTTCCCGCTGCGGTATCTCTCTCAGAGGGGAGAATCGCCCACTTCTTGGGGGAGATAGGAGAAGGGAGGGGGTCTCTTGGTGGGAGGGCCTTGATGATTCCAAGGAGGATGAAACAGACCAGAGACAGCAGGGTGGACCCCTGCAGTGCCCAGCCTGGTGGTATCTGAACGGGACAGAGCGCAGAACTCTTAGATGTTCCCTCCTGCCTTTCATCTGCGATGCCATCAAGACCCATCTTTGTAGTGGAATGAGGTCTGCACTCTGTAGGGAAATATAAACAAGGAGACGAGAAAGCCAGAGAGGCTGCCTGCTCTTTGTGTCCCTTCTGGTCTCCACGAGGTTCTGGGCTGAGGACAGAGAAGAGATGCTTTCTCAATTTCCTCTGCTCCCAACTCTGCCCCTGGGTCATCCCCTCCCCCATCCTCCAAAGGCGTCCACAAGTCTGAGTGCCACTAGCTTGTCCACGGCCCCCTGTGAAGGCCAAAGCCAGAGGCAGGAGCACTGCCTCACCCAGCCTCGCCACCTTCCAATCCTTCACCAAAGCCTGACTCTACCTCCCCCAAATCTCCGGATCCCACCTACTTCTCCCCTTCTCTGTTGCCAAGACCTAGTCTAAGCCCCCATCAGCTCTCACTCAGGCTCCTGCAAAAGCCTTCCTCGTTGTCCCAGCACACTCTACAACACAGATGAGACTTGAGGACATTATGCCAAGTGAAAGAAGCCGGTCACAAAAAGGCAAATGCTGCATGATTCCATTTCTGTGAGGTACCTAGAGTGGTCAAGTTCGTAGAAACAGAAAGTAGAATGGTGGTTGCCAGAGGCCGCGGGGAGAGGGAAGTGGGATGTTAGTGTTTAATGGGACAGAGTTTGGGTTTTGCAAGATGAAAAAGCTCTGGAGATAGGTTTCACAACGTTGTGAATATATTTGACACTATTGAACTGTACACTTAAAAATGGATAAAATGGTAAATTTTATGTTATGTGTTTCTTACCATATATTTTCGTAAAGACTGGAATAAATAGTAATAGTTATTATTGTAAAGAAATACACTACAATATTATAGATCTGTTCAGTCTCTTTTCAAACATGATTTTATTTTAATGGCGGGTGGGGGGGGAAGCCTCCTACTAAATGGCCCACCCGTACCAACCCTTGCTCTTAGCACTTTACGAATATTAATCAATGAATCCTTGCAACATCTCTATGGGTTCTGTTAGTACCTCTATTTTAGAGATAAAGAAACAAAAGTCTATAGAGGTAAAGTAACCTGCCCTTGGTCACACAGTTAGTAGGCGAAAAGCTGGAATTTGAACCCAGGTTGTCTGGCTCCACTGTCCACATGTCTGTGCATGCCACCTGAGTCACAGACATATATCTCTGCCCCCTTCTTTCCCCCATTGCTTCTTTCTTCTCCTCTTCCCTGAATGACACCGGGCAGGGATAAGGGTCATGGAGAGAGGACCACATTTTTACCCCCAGTGTATTTTAAGGAATACGTGCTTGCTGTAATCCAAGAAGCCCAATAAACCCGCCCAACACCTACCTGTCAAGCCACCTGGTGGAGAGTGAAGACAGAACAGCCACTGGCCCCCATCTGAGTGGCCAACGAGAGGCGAGGAAGGAGCCCCAGGAACCCACAGCCCATTTAGGTGGGATCCAAAACAGATTCTAAAAGAAGGAGCAGGAATCCTTGGAAACAAGACCACTAGAACCTGGGAGGGAGGTCATGCACAGGGGTGGAGGTGGCAGCTGGTACCCAGCCAGAGACACAGGAAGCATGCCTCAGTGGTGGGAGGGCAGGTCCTCGTTGCCATACCCTTCCCCACCATGCTGCCTCATGCCCAAGTAACGGGTCAGCTGCCACCCTGCCTATGCAGGTGACCTGTGTGTTGCTAAGGGGAGCCAGGGGGGTTGGTGCTGGAATCAGAGGTCCCCATCGAGAGCTTCCCGCTCAGGTGGGGTACAGTGGGGATCTTCTCAGCCAGACTGGAAATGAAAGGCAACCTCGGGGTTTTAGATTTGGACTATTGAGTGCCACCATATGCCAGCTACTGGGCTCCTTCTTTTTTGTATTAACCCACATTTTATAGACACAAAAACTAAGGCTCAGAGAGGTAAAGTAAATCTCCCAACTAGCTGGGAAGTTGGGGAACCTTAAAATTCATTGTTGGGTCTTCAATCCTCAAATTAACTCTCCATATTCAAATCCCACTGGTTAGCCGGAAAGCGAAATAAAAATGCAGGGGCAAGCACCAGCTTCCAGTCTTGCCTGAAACACTTCATTTTCTTCTTTCCCCAAATCTGGGCAGGAGAGCTCTGTCTGGTTATTTGAGAAGGGAACCGTCTCAGAACTCAGCAGCCCTCTGCTGAGCACAGCCACCCCACCTTAACTCAAAGCCCTCTCTGTCCCCCTACCAGCTTTAATGCCCCTCTTTTCATGCTCCCCCCAAAAAGCCTGCAGGTGGAAAGGTGAGGAGTGGCTTTCCCCAGCTGCACTGTCTCCCCGGGGAGGTGCGTGGAGGATTCTACACTCAGGGAAGCCAACTAAGGACCATCATCCTGGCAGAACTGCTGGGTCAGTACTGCTTGAACGTACCCTCCCCCTTCAGCCCCCAGAAGGCCACCCAGGAAACCTCAGGAAGCCACCTGCCAGGAGCACCCACACACAGGGGCCAGAGGTCAGGCCAGGAAAATTGTGTAGCTCCACATACACCATTCCCAGACCCACTCAGCCTCCCAACTTCTCTTCATCATTGAGCATCAATTAAATATTGACTGAGTATCTATTAAGCATGGAAGTCTCTCTTCTTCAGAAGTGTGGCAAACAGAGACAGCCTCCCTGCTGGACCTCGAACACACCAAACATGCTCCTTCACTTGGAATTTGCACCTGCTGGTCTTGGTCCTCCCACCAGAAGCATCCTTCTTTCCATATCTGCTCTGCCATTGCTCAATTGTCATCCATCTTAGAGGTCTTCCCTAGTGGCCTCACCCCTACCACTTACCTGCTATGGTTTTTTTCATAGATCTATCCCTGCTATTACCTGTGTGTTTGTCCTTCCCCCACTGGAATGCAAACTCTATGAGAAGAGGCTCCTGGTCTTATTCATGGCTGGTTGAATCCTGCTTAGACCAGGGACCATTCTCAATGGGACCTGGGTCCTAGCTGCGCTCCACCTGGAACCAGCTCTGTGACCGCTACTACGCCCCACCCTTCCCCTCCTCCCAAAGCCTTGGCTTCTCCTTTATAATGTGAAAGGATTGGTGGTTTCTAACTGGGGTCTTAATTGGGGTCCCTAAGGGTCATCAAAGGGAGAATGGAGCTATTTTCTTTATTGAGGTGAAATAACATAAAATTAACCATTCCATTTTAAAGTGAACAATTCAGACATTTAGTGCATTTATTATACAATGTTGTGAAAACACCACCTCTGTCTGGTTCCAAAACATTGTCGTCACCCCCAAAAAGAAACCCCGTACCCATTCAGCAGCTGCTCCCCATTCCCCTCCCCAAGCCCCTGGCAAGCTCCAACCTGACTTCTGACTCTATAGACTTACCTGTTATGAATATTTCATATAATGGGATCGTACAATGCATGACCTTTTGTGTCTAGCTTTTTTTCACTTAGCATAATGTTTGCAAGGTTCATCCACATGGTAGCGCGTTGCAATATTTGTTTCTGTGGCTGAATAACATTTCATTGTACGGATAGTCCATAATTTGTTTACCCATTTGTTCATTGATACCATGAGCTATTTTTCAAAGCTTTTCCAAATCTGTGCTAAGACTATACCATCTGACTAACATGTATTTGCTAGAAAACAGCTTATAAAATCCAGACAACAGAACCAAAGAGGTGCTTGCAGGCACCAGGGTCTGATTCCATGACTCTGTACAAAATAACGTGGCCAGCCCCACAAACACAGCCTCTGTCTCCGGACACTTACAGTGGGCCAGGCACTGGTCTACGCATTGTATGCTTTGTCTTTTCACTCCTCGAGCTCTCTGAGGTAGGGACTATTATTATGACTCATTCAGACGACACTGCTAAGATGAAAACGCTGCTCGAGGTCAACAGGTAACAGTGGTAGAGTTGGCATCTGAGCCTGGATTCTGGATCCAGAGGATGAACCCCTAACTACCCAGTACGCTGTCTGCCCGGGGCAATCAGGCTGGCTTCCTGGTCACACCTCACCAAGCAGCACTGCTGGCTAGGTGCCAGGTGAGTGGAGCAAATGTGGGCTTCCGGGGCGGGAGCGGGGGCTGTTTGGGCTCAGTGGTTGGGGTGGGGGTGTGGGGAATGCTGATGTCAGGTGGCAACAATCTACCTCAAGGGTTGTTAGGATATTTAAATGAGATCAAGTGTGAAAGTGCCTATTTTAGTACCTGTTATTTCATGACTACTGCACATCGACTGCAGAAGGAGGGGAGCTCAAGCAGATAAGCTGGATTCTGACTCCCCAAAACTTATTCTCTAAAGGGAGAAAGAGATCCACACCAGTGAGCACTGTAAAGTCACTTCACATGTGGATTTCCGTATCATCAACTATAAAATGCTCCTACTGCGTTTTACATGCACCCTCATTAAAGTACCTAACTGACTTGAATCATTTGTTTGCACACCTGTCTCCTTATTCTACTATGAGCTTCCTCAAGAGAAGGGACCCCATCTGGCCATCTGTGAACCCATCATAGACCCGTGGGAGTTCAGAAAATGTTTGTGAAATAATAAACAGTGAACTCTAAGGTCCTTTCCAGCTCAGAACTTCTCCACATCTGAGATTTCTATTCAACAAAAAATCTACAACGTACTGGCCTGGGCACTGCAGGACACAAAGAAATTAGCCATCAACAGTACCCCAAGAACACCCACTTCTAGTGAATCCACTTTTAGGAATTCATGCTGCAGGTATCCTTTATATATATATAAATGTATATATATATATATAAATTTTATTGGGGAACAGCCATGGTCATTGGTTACACATTGCTTTCATGCTACAATGGCATAGTTGACTCTTTTAAGGAGGGTGCAGCTCACAGTGGCTCAGCGGGGATCGAACCGGCAACCTTGGTGTAACCACCTAAGCTAACTGGTCACCCCAAACAGGTATCCTTAACATGCCCAAAAATGCAGTTTCAAGGATACTCACTCACTCATTGTGTTTTGGTAGCATCGAAAGATTAGAAACAGCTTAAGTGCCCATCAGTAGAGGGCTGGCTACATAAATGCTGGTACAATCATCTAACGGAATGCTATGTAGATATTATAAAGAATGAGGCAGACTTAGATAAACAAACATAATATAATCTCTGAGAAAGATGGTTGAGTACAAAAGGAAATTTACAGAAGTCAGGGTACTATGCTATCTGTGTGTTTTTAAAAGATACATATCCGCTCATAAACAAAGTCTAGCTCTAGAATAGTGCTGTCCAATAAATTACAATGTTAGCCACAAATGCAAGCCATCTATATAGTTTAAATGTCTTCGGTAGCCCCATAAAAGATCAAAAGAAACAGGTGAAATTTTAATATATTTTATTTACCCCAATCCATCCAAAACAGCCTCATTTTAACATTTAATCAATATTGTAAAATTATTTTTTCCAGCTTTATTGAGTTATAATTGTATATGTAAAAATCATTAATGAGATACTTTATATTCTTTTTGTTGTCCTGAGTCTTTGAAATCTGGCATGTGTTTTACAGCGAAAACACATCTCAAATCAAACTAGCCATACTTTAAGTGCTCAATAGTCTTGTATAGCTCGCTAGTGGCTGCTGTATGGGAGGGCACAGTTCCAGCAGGACTTCAAAAGGCGGTAATAAGAGTTGCCCCTGGGGAGAGGTTTTGGGGACTTGAAAATCAGGGGAGAAAGAAGTAGATTTCACTGTATGTTCTTTTGTTCCTTTTGATTTTTGCCCCCCATGTGCATGCATTATCTATTTTTTTTAAACTCACCATTTTAAAGGTAAGGACAAACACAGAAAAGCCAGAAAGAGAAACAGAAAAGCTGTGATCTTAGAAGCGGAAGGAGGTGCAATGTCAAGGAGGTCAAGAGAAAAGAGCTTTTCAAAAGATGAAGAGGAGGAGGAGGAGGAGGAGGAGGAGGAGGAGGAGGCAGAGGGGAAGAGACAGTACCCTAAGGTGATTTCAGATTTAGCACCTGGGACATTGCTCATCACTCGATCACTCATCGGTGACATTTGAGAGCTGTGTCAGGAGCATAAAGGGGAGGAACAAGACTGCAGCAAGTTAGGAGTGGGAGGCAATAGGCACGGCCCTCTACGGAGAAAAGACCCACAGACTCAAACACCGGTGCCAAACACCGGTGACTAACTCAGAGGTGCCCCAGGTGGTAAGGGCTGCTGGGGATGGTTCCTGGAAGCTGTGAGTGGGGAAGATGTGATGGGCAGGTGGAGAGCAGATGGTTCAGGCAGTCAATTCAGGCCCGGAACCAGCACTGTGCTGTGGAATGGAGAGGCTGGAACAGAGGCCGCTGGGGGAGAGGGACACAGGCCCCTTTGAGAATGTGATGGCAGCTGAGGCCCCTCCCCAGAAAAATGCACACAAAATTTTATACGCAATTTCAAGGCTTATCAGAGGCCCTGAGGGCTTCCCCAGATCAGAAAGCCCGCTGTAAAGGTCCACTGTGGCCTATAAGATGTGTCCCAAATTCCTCACTTGTCCTTCACAGTCTGGCCCCATCACCTGCTTCGGGCTCATCCCCTGCCCACCTCACCATTTCCCAAGAACCATGTGCAGTGGCCTTTTGTTCCAGGAGTTTTTAGTCCTAGGATTTCCCTCTCGGGAACTCTTCCTCCCTTTCCTCCTCCTCCTCCTCCTCCTCACCATTCAGAAGCTGCCTTTCTCCCCCAGGCATATTTAATTCCATCTTCCATTTAGTATAGACATCCAGGGTAAATGTTGCATGACATTCTAATTCGTGCATCTGAGCTGTTCCGGTCTCCTTGCCCATGCAGGTTTTGTGTAGCCTGAGGTCCAGGATCTAATCTGATCCATGCTAGGCACCTAATAAATGAGTGAACTCGAATATAACTGAATTAAGAAAGAGATGCCTGGGCCAGCCGAGTGGCGCATTGGTTAAGCGCTGGCTTGGAATGCCAGAGGGCCCCGGTTCGGATCCCACATATGAGGGCCAGTGACACTGCCCTCTACAGCTAAGATGCTGAACAACAGCTCAACCTGGAGCTGGGCTGCCATGAGTCACCTGCCACGGCCGGCGTAGGCTGCAGCCATTGCTGCAGTGGGTTGCCATGGGCTACCGTGTGTAGCCAGCAGCCAGCGTGAGCGGCCAGCAGCCGCAGTGAGCGGCTGTCCAGAAGCCAGCAACTGATCTGCCTCACCAGGAAGAGCGCAATGATGGTGCCAACTTGGGTCAGTGAAGCAACGTTCTCCACAACTAGACTGAAGAACAAAATGACAGCGCAACTTGTCTGTTCCCCTTTCCCCAATTCCCCAATAAAAAAAATCTTTAAAAAAAAAAAAAAAGAAAGAGATCCCTGTTCCCCAGCAGACCCTGAGGACCCAGAGAAGGATTTTCAGTGGCTGCGGTTGGGTGTTGGGCTATGTCCCTACCTGGTAGGAATGTTATCTTTCGCTTAGTAAGTGAGAATTGATTCTTACTCCTTAGTTCCTGGATAGAAGTCCCAGACTGTGGAGCAGGGGAGGATGAGGCTCAGGACAGGGGAGGGGCCGTGTGGGTAGGGTTGCCAGAATGTTTTTTTGTTGTTGTTTGTTTTTAATTTTATTGGGGAACAGCCATGGTCATTGGTTACACATTGCTTTCATGTTTCAATGGCATAGTTGACTCTTTTAAGGAGGGCGCAGCTCACAGTGTCCCATGCAGGGATTGAACCGGCAACCTTGGTGTTATCAGCACCACGCTCTAACCAACTGAGCTAACCAGTCACCCCCCCCCACCCCAGAATGCTTTTTAATTGAAGTATAATTGACATTATATTAGTTTCAGGTGTACAAATTAATGTTGTGATATTTACATACTTTGTGAAATGATCACAGTAAGTCAACATCCATTATCATACATTGTAACAAATTATTTTTCTTGTGATATCTTTCAAGATCTACTCCCCTAGCTACTTTCACATATGCAATACAGCATCAACTACTGTCATCATCCTGTACATGACATCCGCATGACTTATTTATCTTATAACTGGAATTTGCACTTGACACCCTTCACCCATCTTGCTCACTCCCTGCCTCAGGCAACCACCAATCTGTTCTCTATATTCATGAGCTCAGGTTTTTTTGTTTGTTTTTTTTAATTTTAGGTATTTTTTGTTTTTTAGATTCCACATATAAGTGAGATCATACCATATTTATATTTTTCTCTGACTTTTCTCACTTAGCATAATGTCCTCGAGGCCCATCCATGTTGTCACAATTGGCAGGATCTCTTTCTTTTTTGTGGCTGAATAATACTCTATTGTGTATCTATACATATACATATTTTCTTTATCCATTCATGCATGGACGGACTTTTAGGTTATTTCCATGTCTTGGCTATTATAAATATGCCGCAGTGAACATGGGGGTGCAGATATCTTCTGAAATTAGCATTTTCGTTTTCTTTGGGTAAGTACTCAGAAGTGGAATTGCTGGATTAGATTTTTTTTTTCAGTTGAGGTGAAATGTATAATTGACCATTTTAAAGTGTACAATCTAGTGGCATGTTGTGCATTTATAATGTGCAAACACCACCTCTCTCTAGTTTCAAAACTTTTGAACCATTCCAGAAGAACACCCCGTACCCATTAAGCAACTACTCTCCCTTCCCCCTTCCCACCTCCCCTGGCAACCACCAACCTGTTTCTGTCTCCATGGATTTGCCTGTTCTGGATATTTCACAGGAATCATACAATATATGACCTTTTGTGTATAGCTTCTGTCACTTAGCATAATGTTTTTTGGATTTATCAAGCTGTAGTGCCAACAAAAGAAATTCTAAACCTAAAGAAAGGTTTAAAGAGTTTATTATGAGTCAAGGTTTTGGGGGCTAACTCCAGAAGCAATATCTCAAGGGATTGAGATAATGCTCCGGGAATTGTTTTGCAATTTATTTTATGCATTAGAATCAAAGGAGAAGACGTAAGAAAAGTTACATGAAATCCCTTGGTGGCAGATTAAGGAGGCAGGAGAAAGCAAAGCAGGGAAATCTCTAGGGATGCAAAGTAAAATGAAGAGATACATGCTTCTTTCATATTGGTGGGTGCAGGATAGTTAACCCTTAACATACATAGTACACAGAGGTATGCGGGTAAAAGATAATAATGAGGAAGGTTGGGGTGGTATTGTCATGTACCAGGTATTTATCTAGGGAGGGGATCATTCTGACATTTTAAGTATGTTATCATAGATGCACAAAAACATCGGCAGGACTTGCTGAAGGTAAAAATTAATCTGTCATATAGGGCTTAGCACGTGACTTCCCAGCATACCTTGCTCAGTTAGGAATTTTTTTTCTTATAATCAAACCATCCCATGTGGTGGGGCCAGCCGAGTGGCTCAGTTGGTTAAGAACACGAACTCTGAGCAACAGGGTCGCCACTTTGATTCCCACATGGGCCAGTGAGCTGCGCCCGAGCTGAGCTGCCAACAGGTGGCAGGATGACTCAGCTGATGAGAGCACGTGCTCCTAACAACAAGGTTGCTGATTCAACTCCTACATGGGATGGTGGGCTATGCCCACCTGCAACTAAGATTGAACACAGCACCTTGAGCTGAGTGACTGTGAGCTGCTGATGAGCGGCCAGATGGCGACTGGACTTGGGAGCTGAGCTAGCTGCGCCCTCCACAACTAAGATTGAAGAACAACAACTTGGCTGTTCCCCTTTCCCCAATTCCCCAATAAAACCTGAAAAAAAAAATCCCATGTAGTACTCTCAGTTACTGAGCTTGTCATCCCTGCCAAGGTAACTCCTTTTTGTTCACAATCGCATGTATCAGTACTTCATTCCTTTGTTTATGGTAAAATATATGTAAAATTTGTCATCTTAAGTGTACAGTTCACCGGCATTATTACTCACAATGTTTTTCAACCATCACCACTATTTCCAAAATTTTTTCATCACCCTAAACAGAAACTCTGTAACTATTAGGCAATAGTTCTCTATTATCCCCACTAACCAGCCCTTGGTAACTTCTAATCTATTTTCTGTCTCTATAGATTTGCCAATTCTATATACCTCACATAAGTGGAGTCATACAATATTTGTCCTTTTGTGACTGGCTTAGCAGAATGTTTTCAAGGTTCATCCATGTTGTAGCACGTGTCAGCACTTCATTTCTTTTTATGAATAAATAACATTTTATTGTAGATAGACCAAATTTTGTTTACCCATTCATCTATTGTTGGTAGATACTTGGGTTGTTTCCATCTTTTAGCTATTGTGAATAATGGTGTTATGAACATTTGCATACAAGTATCTGTTTGAGTATGTTTTCAGGTTTTTTGGCTATCTATACCTGGGAGTGGCTTTTCTGGGTCCTATTGTGCTACGGACTGAATTGTTTCCAGGATGGAAGGGGGTGGGACTTTGTCTCCCCATCCAAGCCTGATGACCACAGTGCTGCAGGAAGACCAGCCCTCCAACTTGCTGTGGACCGTATCAGACCCCTTCATCATCACAGGGCCTGCTGGAGTTCCCCATGGCATACCACCCAGTCCTTCACCCCCAGTTCCAGGGTCCTGGGGAAGCAGAGCAAGGTCTACCTGCATCTAACCGAAAAATGAGCCTCATCACCTCTTGTGCCCCCGCCTTTAACCCAGTGTATCTGGCCTTCGCCTCCAGGGCTTCTCTCTTTGCCTCCCTCCCCATCCTAAAACTTAACACCAGTGGTGCCTATTTTATCGTCTTTATTTTTTATATCATTATTATTAATGACCAAAATCCACACATTGCTTGTAGCACATTTAAATTCATTTTTGCATGGAGTCATTCAACCATTCACTAAACTAATATTTGTTGTATTTCTGAGCATCTGCTATGTGCCAGGTATGTTGGGCCCTGTGACTAAGCCAAAATATTGGACTTCAATCAGTGGTTCTCAACCCTGGCTGCACATTATGACCATCTAGAGAAGTTTTAAAAATCCTGACTCCCAGCCACAGCCCAGATGATTGATCAGGATTTGGGGGGAGGGGGGGGGTAGGACCGAGGCATTAATTCTGTATTTTCTGTTAATAGGTTGATTTGTTGTTGCATGTATCACTTATTTCCTGTTTATTCAGTAAAAACGACGCCATCTTTAGCTAGCAAGGTGAAATAAGATAGATCAACAATCTTCTTCTTTGACATTAAATGTTTAAAATTGGTATATTTTAAATAAGACCCAATGCTTCTCTGAAGATATTTCATTAGGACATTTTGTTTCTCCCAACATTTTATTATGAAAAAATTTTCATACACACAGAAAAGCAAAACTTTTTACAATGAACACCCACCTGAGTTTTCCCATTAACATTACTCTGTCCATCTAGCACTCCTCCATCCATCACCAATCTATCCTGATTTTTTAATATATTTCAAAATAAATCATGGACATCTATTCACTTCTCCCTGAATATTTTAGCATGCATATTATCGGATAAAATTCAATATTTGGTTATTTTTTTCTTCCTACAATATATAAAATTATGTTATAATGAACTGTAAAAATCTTGTGTACATTTGTTGAATTTTGACAATTGTATGCACTTGTATAATCCAAACCCCTATCAAAATATAGAACATTACAAAAAAAAAGATATAGAACATTACCATTGCTCCAGAAAGTTCTGTTATGCTCCTTCTTTGCCAATCCTCACCCTATTTCTTCCCAGAGGCAATCTCTTTGCTGCAATTTTTTCCCCCACCATAGATGAGATTTGTCTATTCTAAAACTTCATAGAAATGAATCATACAGTTATAAACTCATTTATGTTAGGCTTCTTTCACTCAGCGTAATGTTGTTCAGATTTATCCATGACATGTGTGTCAATAGTCTGTTCCTTTTTATTGTTGAAAAGTGTCCTTCATAGAAACTACAGTTTGTTTATCCATTTTTCTTATTAGACATTTGGGTTGTTTCCAGTTTGGGGATATTATGAATAAAGCTTCTATTAACATTCTTGTACAAATCTTTTTGTGGACGTTTTCATTTCTTTTGGGTAAATACCTAGAAGTGAAAATACTGGGTTATAGTGTAGGCATATACTTAGCTGTTTTAAGAAACTGCCAGACCTTTCCCATCAACTATATATGAAATTTCCAGCTGCTGCACATCCTCACCAATATGTACTGTTACCAGTCTTTTTAAATTGTAGCCACGCTAGGGCTGGCCAAGTGGTGCGTTGGTTAAGAGTTGGCTTGGGACGCCAGCTCTGAGCAGCAGAGCCCCCAGTTCGGATCCCACATTAGGGCCAGTGACTCTGTGCCCTCTACAGCTAAGATGGTGAACAACCGCTCAACCTGGAGCTGGGTTGCCTTGAGTCACCAGCGATGGCATAGGCTGCAGTCCCTGCTGCAGTGGGCTGCTGTAAGCTACCGTGGGTGGCTGGCAGCCAGCATGAACTGCCAAGAGCCACCGTGAGCAGCCGTCCAGTGGCCGGCGACTGACTGCCTCACCTGGAAAGAGCGCAATGATAATACCAACATGGGCCAGTGAAGTGACATCCTCCACTAGACTGAAGAACAAAAGGACAGCAACTTGTCTGTTCCCCTTCCCCGATTCCCCAGCGCTGTTCCCCTCCCCTAATCCCCCAAATAAAATCTTAAAAAAAGAAAAAAAATTGTAGCCACCCTAGTGGGTGTGTAATAGTATCTCATTGTGGTTTTAATTTGCATTTCTCTTACATCTAATGATTTTGAGCACGTTTTCGTGTGCGTATTGGCTATTTGTAGGTCTCCTTTTGTGAAGTGTCTATTAAAACCTCTTGCCCATTTTAAGTGGATTGTTTGTCTTTATTATCAAGTTATAGAAATTCTTTTATATCTTGGATATCAGTCCTTTGTCAGATATAGTTTACAAATATTTTCTCCCAATTTGTAGCTTACCATTGATTTTCTTAATGGTATTTTTCAACCCAAGCATCAGTATTTTATTACCTTCTTATTGAAATATACATACAAAAAAGTATGCAAACATAAGAGGACAGCTTGACTGATCTTCACAAGCTGAACACCCAGAATTCAATTTACAAAACAGCATTTCCAACACCCCAGAAGCTCCCCTCATGCCTCCTTTTAATCACTCTCTCCCCAGAAAAGTAACTATTATCCGGACTTCTAAAAGTGTAGATTAATTTTGCCTGTTTTCATACTTTATGTAAGGGCATCACACAGTAGATCCTCTTTTGTATCTGGCTTCTTTAGCTCAACATTATGTTTTTAAGATTGATCCATATTGGTGGATTAGGTTGTAGATCTTCATTCTCATTATTGCACTCTGTTATATGATTACACTACTATTTATGTATTCATTCTACTGATGATGGGCACTCAGGTTATGTCCAGGTGTTGGGTTATTATGAAAAATGATGTGAAAAACATCCTTAAACATATGTTTTATGTTTTTCTGAACATGTTTCATTCTCTTAAGTATATACTTAGGAATAAAAATCCCATATCATAGGAAATGTATGTGTTCATGTACTAAATGTCTTTAATAGATACTGCTAAACAGTTTTCCAAAGTGGGTATACATAGCCATTCACGCTCCCGTCATAGGCACCAGAAGTTTTGAACATTCCAGATGAGTCTAAAGATAAGAACCACTGCCTTACTGTGCTAATTGTAAACTTCAGTGAGGGCTCTGACACAGAACCTATGAGAACCTGTAATGACAAAGCTTGACCCAGACTGGAGGAAGAAACCAGAAAAAGGAGTTTGGTTGAACTCAGAGCTGAGCAGGGGGAGTGGGGTTGGGAAAGCATTTCAGATAGAGAAAGCGTTTTCTCAGGGAGGCCAGAGCATGTCAAGGCTTGTATGACAGGGAGAATGGTCAGGGAGTATGAAAGAGCCAGACAGGGGCTAGACAACACAGGGCCTTCCAGACGATGTTAAGGGTTTTCTTTTTAACTTTTTATGTTGAAATACAGTAATTTTACACCTACAGAAAAGTTGCAGAAATAGTACAGAGAATTCCTGTGAACCCTTCTCCCAACTTTCCCTTCGATTAATAACTCACATAGGTATGTACAATTATTATAATCAGGAAGGCAACGTTGGTACCATACTATTAACTAAACTACAGCACTTATTCAAATTTCTCTCATTTTTCCCCTAATATCTTTTTCTGTTCCAGGATCCAATCCAGGGCCCACATTGCATTGGTTTGTTATGTCCCCTTAATCTTCTCCAATCTGCAAAATTTCCTGTTTTATTCTTCATGACCTTCAGATTTTTTGAAGAGTACTAGTCTTTTGTTATGTAGAATCTCTCAATTTTAGCTTGTCTGTTTTCTCAGGATTAGATCAAGGTTATACATTTCTGACAAGAATTCCATAGAAGTTATGTCTTATTATGGGTATTGTTAACCTTGATCACTTGATTTCATTGATGTCTGTCAGGTTTCTCCATTGTAAAGTTACTATTTTGATCTTTTTCCTAAGAGAAAAAGGGATGGCATTTAAATATTTTAAGGAAGGGAAGTGACTCATTTAGATTTGTTTCAAAAATGCCCTCCTGGTTACAGCATGAAGAACAAATTCGAAAGGGCTAGAATGTACGTGGGAAAGATGGGTTTGGAGTATATTGCAGTCCAATATGTGATGATGGGAATGGGGAGAAGCGGACAGATTTTAGCAACATTTAAAAAGTACAGTCAGGGCCGGCCAAGTGGCTCAGTTGGTTAAGAGCTCGTGCAAGAGTGCAAGGTCTGAGCAACAGCGGTTCAATGCCCAGCCTGAGCTGAGTTGCCGCTGAGGCTGCCAACAGGTGGCAGGATGGCTAAGCTAACAAAAAAAATTAAAAAATAAAAAAAATAATAATAATGGCCGGCCGAGTGACGCATTGGTTAAGAGCTGGCCTGGGACGCCAGAGGGCCCCGGTTCGGATCCCACATGTGAGGGCCAGTGACACTGCCCTCTACAGCTAAGATGCTGAACAACAGCTCAACCTGGAGCTGGGCTGCCATGAGTCACTAACGACAGCGTAGGCTGCAGTCCCCTGCTGCAGTGGGTTGCCATAAGCTACCATGTGTAGCCAACAGCCAGCGTTAGCAGCCAGCAGCCACTGTGAACAGCCGTCCAGAAGCCGGCGACTGATCTGCCTCGCCCAGGAAGAGCACAATGATGGTGCCAACTTGGGCCAGTGAAGCAACATCCTCCACAACTAGACTGAAGAACAAAAAGGGCAGCAACTTGTCTGTTCCCTTTCCCCCAATTCCCCAATAAAAATCTTTAAAATATATTATATATATATATATATATATATATATATACAGTCATAGGACAGGTTAATGAAACCACGCAGAGATTCTGATTTAACTGGTTTGTGACCGGTCTTGGGCAAAGCTAGTTTAAAAGCACCCAGGTGGTTGCAACATTCAGCCACATTGGGGTCCAGGCCAGCTCAGGTGAAAGCCACTCATGAGTGTTCAAGCTCCAGCTGCTCAGCATCTATCTGGATACAGGGGGAGGAAGATGGACTCGGAGGTCCCCTGCCACCCTCTCACTGCCCAGGGATTGCTGACAACAGCTCCTGGCTGGGAAGGGCAAGGACATTAATGAGACCAGAGGGCTCAGGGAGCACTCACCAGCACACCACTTCTGAGTCTCCCAGGAGGATCACCAGATAAAAAATAGGATATCCAATTCAATTTCATTTCAGATAAACAATGAATTATTTGTTAGTGTATCTCAAATATATGAAACATACTTACGCTAAAATATTATTTATCTGAAATTCAAATTTAATTGGGCATCCCTTATTTTTATTTGCTAAATCAGATCCCAAGACAAGGATCTGATGGGTTTGGCCCATTCCCATCCAGTGCAGTCGCTTCCAGACCAACAGGGACTCTCCCACCTCCTCTTCCTTCTCTCTCACCTGGCTCGGCCAAGAGCAGACCAGTACCCAGCACCAGCCTTTCCACTACAATACACAGGGCCCAGGAGGAAACATTTAGCCCCAAACCCACTCATGTCTTAATTCAATAAATATTTCTGTGCACCCACTGTGTGCCAGGCCCTGTTCTAGTCAGAGAGATAAAGCAGTGACCAAATTAGATGAGTTCCTGCTCTCTGGGGACTTACATTCCAATGTGTGTGTTGGGGGGGGGGGGGGGGGGGGGAGGGTTTGTAAACAAAATAATCCAGAAAATAAGTGTTTCATATGGTGATGACTGTAAAGGGTTGTGGTCATGTGACTGGGGCCCACTTGAAGGGGTGGTGGTATCAGGGAAGGGCTCTCTGAGTGAGTGATATGACTCATTGACTTGAAGGACTGACAAGAGCCAGTTCTGTCAAGATCTAGGGAAGAGTGAATGAGAGGAGTGACCACTGGGGATGTCACAGGCACATCTGGGGCACAAAGCACATCGGACGGACTTGTAGGATTTGCTTATTTCTATGGTGTAAATACTCCATTGCAGCCCATTTCAAGCTACCAACGTGACATGGTAATTTTTAGAAAGCTGACATTTTAAATGGTTTTGGCCTCCTCGAAATGCCCGGGCCAAATGGCTGTATCAAAATCCTGCTCTTTAGGGTTTTTCCCAGTTCCGGCTTTCATTATCCTCAGCTTCTGTTAGCCTCAGTTCTTCTCCCACTCACCCCAAGGTGCCCCTAAGAGTCTTTTAAGAGGCTCATCCAGACATCCTCCCCAGTCCTCCAGCAAAGGCACGCTTGCTCGTCTGTGCCCCATGGCTCATTAACATAGAACAAGGCCCTGGTTCCAGAGACTGGCTTTAAAAACCAAAGTCTTATTGTATAGAAATACTTTTTGATGGCAAATTATCATTGTAAAAGGGTTCTGTCTTTATCTTTCTAATAAAATGAATTAAAATTATCATCTAAAATTCTGAACGAAGACATAAAATTGCAAACTACACTTCCTGGACCCTGAGAATCCTTGAACCTGGGATGGAGAACCAGTTGTACAGTGAATGTTTATACATAACCCCAGCAGGCACTTGGTCTTACTGAGCTTTGTAACCTTGCTCTCCCTCACCTCCAGGCCTCCACAAATTTGGACTGAATGAATGAAGTATCAAATACCCCAAAGATACCAGCCTCCCTCCTGTGCCTATGAAGGTGAGGTCTGAGGATCGGTGGACCCCACAGCCATCAGCCCGTCCTGGGTACCACAATGCAGACAACCCTCATTGTCCCCCAATTCTGTCTTAAATGACAACAGATAACTCCACCCAAAGTCAGGGGGTCTAGAAAGAGGTTGGCTGACTGTCAACAGGCACAAGCCACAAACTACATTGGCACCCCTTCTGAGCCAGGCTGGGCTGGGGGCAAGTGGAACACAAAGCCACTCAGGTGCTCTCTGAATACCTCCGACTCCCAAAAGGCTGTGCTTTCCGTCCTGCGGGACCCTGGCCCCCCACCAGCCTGCACACTGAGGGCTGAGTCTGGAACAGGGGAGGGTCCCTGCAGCCCTCCTGTCCTGTCATCCCATGGTCTCCTCGGGAGGAGGGTGATACATAAGCAACTGCCTGCCCCGTCTCCTCCAGCCTGCCCTCCTATCTAGGTCCCTCAGCTCTCTCTGCCTGGCAGGAAGGAGCCTCTCGAGTTAAGCAGATTTCGTGCTATTTTCAAAGTCATTTTCCACGGAAAAAAATTTTTTATACTGTGAAACCTATTTTCTGCTGCTTCTTGCCTCCCTGAAGCCTTCCTCCTCCTCTTCCATGAGATAAACCAGTAATGAGGACAGTTAGGAACCCAGGATACCCTATAGTTATCCTGGGGTGTCCCGTTTGAAGTCAGGCCCGTGAGATGAGCAGAAGCACCCAAGGTCAGATGAGGCTCCCTCAGAATGCGCTCCCTGAGCTGTGCTTCTACTGGCCTTCCAGCCCATCCTAACAACTGCTTAGTGTCAGGGCATCTATCTCCCTCAACTTCCCATCCTCCATGACAGGCACCAAATGAGTGTTTTACAACCAGGGACCAAGGTCATCTGAGGAGCAATTGAGGCATTTCCCAGAGACCATAGGCAGCCCACATTTCTCAGAGAAAAGTTGGCCCTCAGAAGCTACAAGTTGGGAGGGGCATCAGAATGCACTATGAGATGCCAAAGTCAGCATATGCTTCCTTGTGACCCCACTGCGTTTTGTGCATTCCATATGGAAACCTCTATCACAGTGTCAGACCATAGCTGCCAATAAACTGAGGCCTTTGCAAGGACAAGAGTTGAGACCAAATGGCTTTGTAGTCTCAGCTTACAGCACAGGACAGCCTATCACGGGTTGCTGGATAGGGGCCTCTTACATCCTCGATCCCCTTGTGAGCAAAGCTGATCCAGCACAGACAACTGGACCAGACTTGGGCAGGGGAGTGGCCTCAGGTATGACCTGGCTTGAGAGCTGTGCTGAGGGGAGAGGGTGGGGATGGTTTAGACCAATCCAACTTTCTTCCTGTTTTAACTCAGCAATGTGCAACCCTGTGAAACCTGCAATGTTCCTAGGGTCCTGGTGATAGAGAAAATTCTAGGATGGTGCCCAGATTTGGGACCAGTTCAGTTGATAACATGATGCTGGCAGCAACCAGGATAAAAAATAGAGAAAAGCAGGTGGTGAGGAATGGTGGGATGAGCCCAGATTGGCAGATGGTGAGTCTGAGGTGCTGGTGGAACATCTAGAAGGGTAACTGAGATGAGATGGATACTCAGGGCCCAAGAGTCACCCAGGGGCCTGAGTATTGGACCCCAGAGAAATATTTGAGGACCAACCTTATGCATTATGATAGATAAGATGATCTCTACCGAATATAGGACCCTGCCCCCAGGGGATAAATGTATAGATATAAAATATTTTTAAATTATTCACATTTCACCTGATTGCTTTTTAGGGTGAAGAGTTTAAATTCAAAATTTTTAGAGCCAGTTAACTTTACAACTGCACAGAATGTTGAAACATGTAAAGCTAACCTCACATATTCTGTTTTCTCCCTCTGTTCACACATCGTTCATGTCACTGGAATATCTGCATCTGAGATAGAAGGTGGTGCAAAAAAATACAAATCATTTCAACAAATGTCAACTTCAAAATCAGCATGAAATATTCTTAGCAAATACGGTCACTGCTTAGGTATTTCTGTCTCTCTAAGCAGATTATAAAAGAAACGGCTTACACAAGAGTAATTTAACCATGCTTATAAAAGCTTTTCCAAATCAATAAATATTGACATATCATTTTTAATCATAATTTTTTCCAACAGATGCTCAAGTATCTTCCTATGGGTTTGGGGTTCAGTTCTGGCCTCTGACAAAAGGACCTTTCAGTCTTGGGACAGGAGTATCTTTAATCTAGAAGGTAACCTTGAACAAGAATCTCCTTGGACATTAGCTTCCTCCTAGAAAACAGGAATTAGATTCCCAGGGGTTCTCAAGCTGGACACATTGTTACCACTAGCAAATGCTTATCTATCACTCACATGTGCAAGGAACTATATTATATATACTACATAATTGTAATCCCCATTTTACAGATGGAGAAAGTGAGGCACAGCAAGGTTAAGTCACTCACCCACGCACATATACTGTCAGTAGGTCTGGGTGTGGCCCTGGAATCTACACTTCTAACCAACTCTCCCAGGGACTGTGATCCAAGTGGTTTTTAGACCCCCTTGTGAGACACTTGCTACAGGCATCAAACCTGCTTTGGTTCTAAGAGGGCAGGGAATGGAACAAACAGGAGAATCCAGAGGCCAACCAGGGCAGTTCTCAGGAGCAAGGCAGTAAAGGGGGTGGACTGGGAGTGGGAAACAGCTAGATAGCGCTGTGCCTACTGGGAACCCAGAGACTCTGTCTCTTGCTGCACCAGATTGCCACCTGCTGGCTATAGGTGGCCATTGCAGGCCAGGTAGGAGCATCACTCCAATCCCTTCACCAAATGTTAAGGACTACCAGGCGACACTGCTTTGGGGTTCAGTGGACACCCCACAGAGTGTAAGACAAGCAATGACAATGCAGCATGGTTAGCATTATGGAATGGAAAAAGTGCGCAGGGGGAAAGGTCAGTGTCGATGAGTGTGAGGGTTCATTGGGGAGACTGGTAGGCCTCATTAATTTGGATTTTGTGCTAAGGGCAATGGGGAATCCAGTAATGAGTCAGTTAAGTTTTAGTAAGATCATCCTGATCTTTGTTGGGAAGATGGGTTGTTTGAGTGAAGGCAGAGTCAATTTGAAAACCATGCAAGTATCAGAGATGAGAGCAGCCACTGGCCTAGGTTAAGGGGTGGCTACGAGGATGGAGAAAAAATGGTCAATGATAAATATTTAGGAAGTAAGACTCACTAGGTTTGATAAAACCAAATCCCAAAGGGTAACGCCAGGAAATCACAGTGGCCCCATTTCATTCATTCCTTCAACAAGTTGTAGCACTTACTATGTGCCAGGAACTAACCTACCTGCTGGGAATACAGTGGTAGAAGCAAGTCAGGAAAAAGTCCTGCTTTTCATGGAGCTTATGTGCTAACGGGGAGGGGAGATAATCACATAAACAAAAGTATCAGATGGGAATAAATAAAAGGCTGATGCAATAGTGACTCTCAAATATCTGAATGGTAAGTAGCCTGCCCTGTAAAGATGACAGGGATAAGCATTCTAGACCAAAGGAACAAATGCCAAGACCCTTAAAGTAAGTGTAGCTCATTCAAGGTCAGAGGCAGCCAGTGTGGCTGGAGCGTGGCGGTTAAGGCCAAGAGGAGGCTGAAGGCAGAGTCAGTGGCCAAATTAAGAAGGCCTTTGTAAGACAGTGCAAAGGAATCTAAGCGTGAAGGGAAGCCACTCACACATTTTAGATAGGAAGGTGACAATCAAATTTTGCTTAAAGATCTCTAGGGCTGCTCTATGGAGGTGAAAAAAAATAGCAGAACCAAGGATGACTCCTCAAAACCACGAGGATGGCAGCCACTGCAAAAAACCTAGACAGAAGGAGAAAGGTCCTAAGGGAACTTCTTCCCCAATGATGCCCCACCCCAAAGAGTAAAAGGCCTAATCTTAAAGCTCAGCTTCTGGAGGGAGGGGCATGCAAACTAACCATTCTGAGGTTGTTTCTTTGAGACAAGGCCCAGCCTGCCTGGGCACATGGCACACCCTTGACCCTCACATGATGGCCTGGCCTCTGAGCACACTTAGACATTTTTCTCCAATCAGTAGGAGGCATCTTTCTAGGCAACCACAGCCCCATCCCCAGCTGGAAGAACACCCAAGGTCATTTTTAAATCCAGTTCTAGGTAGAATCCCCAGAGTAAGCCCCTTCATCCCCAAAGCCCTAAACCTAGGAACGTCCCAGCAAGAGAGAGAAATGGTCACTCTCAGTCCCCTTAAACCAAAGGGGAATGTGGCCATGGACAGTGCTATCCTGGCAAAACAAATACCAGAGACAAAGGGCTGTGGGCACCACATTATTTTATTTCTTTGGTTTTCCAAATTCATTCTTGGACAATGCAAATTCAGTCTCTCACCTGTGTGGCCACTGTGTACTCTAAAGATGGGACACAGGCTGAAAGGAGGCTCAGCAGAAAGACCGGTGTCCTCAAGAGTGAGCCAGGCTGGCAGAGGACGGCAGGGTCCACAGCAGATGGACCGTGCACCAGCAGGCAGAGACTCGAGGGCCCCTCCCCCAACCCCTTACATACTCCTTGCAAGGAACAGGCCAGCCTTCAGTGATCCAGCTCAGGATCTTTCCTTAGCATCCCTTGGTTCTTCCTATACATCCCTGCTTCTGGTCACACTGAGCCTGGCTTCCCTGGCACTCTCTTTGGGGTGCCAGACAGAAGCCACTGACCTGTTCCACATTTGATTTCAAATGCTCCTTTGGGAAACAGGAATGTGACAAGCCCCCAAAAGAACTGAAGACATATATTCTGCCCAATGGGACAGATGGCCGTGCTATAATACCCCTTTTGCCCCCAGCAAAAAGCTGAAAGCTACTTTAGCTAACCAACCCCCCTTCAGACCTCCACACACATAGCTTCCAATACCATCAGCAAAGGGGTCCAGTCAACCCACTTAAATCAAAACAAAAAACTAAAATCAGATACAATAAAAATAAGAATGGCAAACAACTGAAGAGACCGCCTCTGGTCTTGCAGCTCTCTGCAGGAGACCAGATGGCTGATTTCTGGCTCTCTATGCCCTGAAGAGAAAGCCAGGACACAAATCTGTCCTTGAATTCAGGGTAGACACCGTGGGAACCAGAGCAAAGGGCATCCTGGCCAAGCCAGGGAGCAACTCAGGTCTCTGAACCTCTCCAAACTGGTCTCCCTTCCTCCCAGCCCCTTCGCACCTCCCTGTCAGCCATCGACCAGGGTGAGGCCATCATACAGGGCCCGCTTCCACATGTAGTAGGTGGAGCGGGCGGTGAGGGGAAAGAGGGCACTGAATTCCTTGTACGAGGGGAAGCTCTTGGACTGGAACCGCTCCTGCAAGAACAGCTTGGCCTGAGCCTTGAACTTTGCGGTGGTGAGCACGTCCATCACCAGCACCTGGCTTTCCCTGCCGCCCGACGCTGCCTCCACAGCGTGGCTGGATTGGGATCCAATGTGGGGCAGGCCCTGGGCCATGGCTCCCTCTTGCAGGGCCCTCTCTCTGGAAGGCCCTCCCTGGACCTTCCCTGGATCCTCTCCTGGAGAAGCTGCCACCTCCAGGGTCCCTGCGGGTGGGGCCATGGCAGCTGTCACATTCCTGCCATCTTCTTTCTCTCGCTTCTCCTCAGCCTCCTGCACACCCCCTTTGCCCAAGTTGGGGGCCTGCATCTGGAGTTTGGACAGGCTTCTGGGCCACCCCCGGGCAAGACTCTTCCAGACCCAAAAGGTGGAGGGGGACAAACTGGGGTAGCGGAGGCGAAAGCGACAAAACGGGAGATGCCCATTCAGCACTTGCTTGCGGGCAGCTCTGCGCAGACGCCTCTGCCAACGGGACAGGGGCATCCTCATAGGCAGAAACTCCCGGGGGGCGGGTGGTCCCCCACCCGTTGCTTTCCCCGCCCCCTCTCCCGCCTCACCCTTCCAAGGGAGTAGGACCTCTTCCCCAACAGATGCGGGCTGGGGAGCCCTGGCCGTGGAGAGGACCGGTGCGGGTTTGAAGCTGGGGTTCCTTCGGAGGGCCTTTCGGCGCCAGTTGTAGTAGGTGGACCTCGAGATGCCGGGGAACCTGCGTTTGAAGCAGCGATAGGGCACCAGTGTGTTCAGGGAGATGCAGTGCTCCAGATACAACTTGGCCCGCTGCATGAAGACCACGCCCGGGCTTGCCACGGCCAGCAAAGGGCATCTCAGCCCCTCAGCAGCCTGCTCTTCCGGCAGCTTCTCCGGCTCCTCCATCGCCAGCGCCTGCTTGGGGGCCAGGGGCTGGTAGGCGCCAGGGCCCAGCAGCTCGTTTTTCCAGGCGTAGTATGTGGAGCGGGAGATCTCGGGGAACCGCTGGAGGAACTGCTGCAGCGACATGACACCCCCACGGTGGACGCTGTCCTGCAGGAAGTGCTTGGCCGAGAAGAGGGTGGCCACCTTCTGCCGGTGCTCCTGGGACCGCCGCCGCCAGCGGTAGAAGGTGCTCTTGGCGACACTGTAGTGCTCGCAGAGCTGGGAGTAGCTGAGGCCGGGGTCCCGGTGGAGCAGCTCCAGGGCCTTGGCCAGTGGTGGCGGAGGAGCCGGGACTAGGCCGGTGGCAGCTTCCGCCTCTATATCCTCCAGTCCCACCACAGCGGCAAAGTACTGGTGGCGGAAGAGGTGGCTGGTGAGGGGCTGGCCAGCCCACATGATGTGCAGCGTGGCCGGCGTGTGGTCACAGCGGCGGGGCCGGATGATGCGGTTAAAGTAAGGCCGGATCTTGAGGTTGCGCATGGGGTAGATGGAGTAGATGTTGCGCTTGAGGACGGACGCGAGGGCGTACAAGTGCCACACGTTGGAGAAGCTACTAGGGAAGCAGGTGGCCTTGACGTCTGCATCGAAGATGGCCTCCAGCGTGGCGGACGGCAGGCTGCTCATTTCGGGAGACTCCTCCGAGCACAGGGAGTAGCGCACGGCCTGCAGCATCACCTTGGAGTCGATCATGCCCTGAAGGTAGTAGTGTCGGTGCAGCAGCATCTCCACCACCGTGCGGGCCCGCAGCTCCAGGCTGAGGCCCGCGTCCCCCCACAGTAGCATGCTGGCCGCCTCAAACAGCAGGCTGCCCTCGCCCTGGCACACCAGCGGCAGCATGTTCTGGGGAGCATCCTCTGGGTACAGGCTCAGGGCCACCGAGTCCACCTGCAGCACCTGGGGTCTGCGGTCCCCCTCCTGGCAGGTGGGGAGGGTGAAGGAGGACAGGACCTGCTTGGCCTCCAGAGCTGCACCGACAAGACCCTCCAGGCCATCGGACTCCACGGCCTCCTGTAGCTCTTGGAGCACCTGCTGTACTAGCTGCTCCCGAGATGTCATCCTGCCAGAGCAGAGGGCAGAGGTCAGAGGATAGAGGGCAGAGGATAGAGGGCAGGGCAGAGGATAGAGGGCAGAGGGCAGTACCCAGATGATACCCAGCAATGGTGCCCTGTCCGCTCCTGCACCTTCTCCCTGGAGATAATGTCCATCTACTCCCATTCCTCCAGAGCAGGTAACGGTTAAGTGCCTCCGGGGTTTATTCAATGCCTCAGTGGTACAAAGAGCTTGGTCTTTTTGGTTCTGATATTAGCTTGAGCAAGTCACTTTAACCTTTCTAGGCTTTTGGGGTTTTTTTTCTGTTAAAATGGGGACAATAAAAGTATCTACCTTATATGGTTATTGTGGGTATATTTACTGAGACAATGAAAGGAAAGGATGGAGATATATAGGTAGGTACACACACACACACACACACACACACACACACACACACACTTAAATATCTACCCTTAGAACAGTGCCTGGCACATAGTGAAGTACTATAGAAGTGTCATCTATTATTATTAGAGTATTATCTAGTACTGTGTATATTACTGGGGGTGCCAAAAAATGAGTACAAGTGGACGCTTTGGTCAATGTTGCTCAAGCAGTAGTTCGCTATAATCAGAAGTGTCTAGACGCTGATGGTCACTTCTTTGAGCACCTCTTGTAATTGCAGACGTCAAGCGTGACTTGTATTCCTCTTTTGTTATTGGTATATATTGAGTATTACAACTTTAATAGTTTTTTCCTTTCTTAAAATGTGTATACATGTTTTTGGCACCTCTGTATATATTTCACCTATAAAAGCTGTACCTTTGTGCCTGGTAAAGACTTACAATCACATATAGCCAAAAATGGCCTGCTTTTCCCTCGAATAGTGATTCTCAAAGTATGATCCACAGGCCCTTGGGGTTCCCCTGGGACTTTTTCAGGGGTTCTGCAAGTTAAAATATCTTCAAAATAATACTAAGATACCCTAAGATAACTTAACACTAAGATATTATTTGCCTTTTTCATTGTACTAACATTTGAGTAAAACTGTGGTATCTTGGCATGAATCAAACTGTACTAGAATTCATTACGTTCTTCACCACTATGTACTTGAAGTTAAGGGGGAAAAGGTAATTTCACTCAAGAATGTCCTTGATGAAGCACTAAGATTATTAATCACAACCCTTAAAAACATGACTTTTCAATACTGGGAGTGAGAAAATGGAGAGTACACACAAAGCATGATGGGCTCACATGACAATTATTTGGGTTGTATGATGAACTAGCCACTTTTATCATGGAATACCATTTTTAGTTCAAAGAAAGATAGTCATTTAGACATAGGTGTATTTGGCAGACTAACTTCTAATTTCTCAAAAATGAATAAAGTAAGCCTGTCACTTTGAGGAAAACTGCTATTTGCTGACTGAAATTTTGAGCTTTCGTTTGAAAATTAGAATTTTTGAAAACCTGTATCCACTACACAGTGAGCCTGACAGTTTCCCAATACCTAAAGATTTTTCTGATGGGATCAGTGGTGACACTGTATATGTAACTTGTTATACTATATAATGGAATTGTCAACATTGGAAGATCTGCATCGCTCGGGGAATTGTATTTCCCAAATAACCAATGGGTGATGTTACAAAGTCATGCTTGGGTAAAAGATCCAATCAACGTATAAAAGAAAGCAATGGAAGGGCCAGCCGAGTGGCTCAGTTGGTTAAGGGCTTGCTCAAGGGTTTGAGCTCTGAGCAACAGCGGTTCGATGCCCGGCCCAAGCTGAGCTGCCAACAGGTGGCAGGATGGCTCAGCTAAAAAAAAATGAGAGAAAGAAAGCAATGGATTTTCATACAGTAGGGTGCAAAAAGTTCATGGATGTTGTTTGATTCTACATTATAACTTTGAGAAGCTGCTTGTCAAGTTTTGGTGTAGTTATCAAAGAAAATCCACTGAAGAAGCTAGCAAAATCCTCTTCCTCTTTCCATCTATAAATCTGGGTACGAGATGAGTACACGAATCTACTCATCTTCTATTAAGCCAGATATTACAGAGATTTGAAAAAAAGTGTTTAAGAATTCACTTTTCTCACTAACGTTTTGTGTTCTGGAAATGTTATTTTTCATGAAAACTATTATTTGTTACTGTGTAACAGGTTTGTTCTTTTTAAATAAATGTTTTCTAAGTGTCTCAGTTTTGGGGGTGACCAGTTAGCACAGTTGGTTAGAGCATGGTGCTGATAACACCAGGGTTGCTGGTTCAATCCCCTCATGGGCCATTGTGAGCTGCGCCCTCCCTAAAAGAGTCAACTATATCATTGTAGCATGAAAGCCATGTGTAGCCAATGACCATGGCTGTTCCCCAATAAAATTTTTTTAAAAGTCTGTTTTAATTTTGAATGAAATATACATTGACAGATGTAACCTATATAAACAAAAGCTCTTCAGAGCCCTCATTTCTAAGAGCACACAGGGGTCCTGAGATCAAAAGGTTTAAGAACTGCTGCCCTGGAATGAAGCCTTTTCAATAGGGTGGGAGCAGTCTACTCACTGCTGACAGAGATCTAATAACTAAGGTTTACTGAGCATTTACTACTTGCCTATTTATTATTTACTGAGCATGCACTATTCTAATCCTGGCAGCCATACATTAAGGTAAATACTACCAGGATACCAAAATATACAGGTGAGGAAACTGAGACAATCAAAGTTAGTCTAATTTGCCCAATTTGCCCAAAGTCACACAAGTGGTACAGCCAGTTGAAACCAGATGCTCCTTGGGGCCTGTGATTCATCTAATCTAGCTTAAACTGCAAGCCCACTTTTTCAACACAAACTAATCATCCTAATTACTGGTAGGTTTTCGGTGTTGTATTACAAAGCAAAGTGATATTCCTTTATGGATACTGTTTTTAAATTTAAAAGACCATTATATTTTCACAGATCTTTGTTCTCATAGGAAAAAAAAAAAGAGTTCAAAACATTGCTTTAGAGTAGCTTTATGTTTAAAAATTGTGTTTGGGTGTATCCACTTGTCAACTAATTGAACTTTACACTTAAAAGGGATGCGTTTGAGTGTAAATTATGGTTCAGTCAAGTTGAAAAACAAAAGTTTTTCAAGCACTGAAAGAGTATCACCAGAATTTTAATTGACAATCATAAAAAAGAAAGCTTCTTAATAACTGGTAATCAGAAATTCCTTTGGATAAAATTTCTTGGCTGTAGATTTTGAAAAATGTGTATACTGTGACAAATCTGGCCTCACCTCTCACCAAATTTCAATTTGGACCACATTATTTGACCCTGGAACTGGGCTTTTAATCTGTTCATCTCTTTTGTACTTTAGATCTACTTTTTAAAAAACAAATACTTTTCTTTGGGAAACTAAGAGATAAAATTCATATCAGTCATTTGTGAAGAGAGTACTTCCATATGTGATTTTTTAAAAAAAATTGGGCCCAGGCCCGGCCAAGTGGTGCGTTGGTTAAAAGTTGGCTTGGGACGTCAGCTGAGCAGCAGGGCCCCAGTTCAGATCCCACTTGAGAGCCAGTGACACTGCGCCCTTTACAGCTAAAATGGTGAACAACAGCTCGGCCTGGAGCTGGGCTGCCGTGAGTCGCCAGCCACCGCATAGACTACAGTGGAGCTGCAGTGGGCTGCCGTAAGCTACCGTGAGTGGCTGGCAGCCAGCATGAGTTGCCGTGAGCCACCGTCCTGTGGCCAGCGACCGATCTGCCTCACCTGGGAAGAGTGCAATGATAATACCAATATGGGCCAATGAAGCAACGTCCTCCACAACTAGACTGAGAACAAAGAGGACAGCAACTTGCCTGTTCCCCTCCCTCAGTTCCCCAAAATCTTAAAAAAAAAAAAAAAAAAAAAAAAAAGAGCCCTGATGAACAAACTGTGTCACACAGAAGAAAGAGCTTTTTCACTTTGGTGGACAACAGAGATGTTGGTGTTTTGTTTTTCTTCCATGTCACTTGTTGAATGCTGCTATCCAGCTGCATATAACTGAGCCCTCTGCTAGCTACTTTGCAAACAAAATAATGCAAATAGCCACCACTTAACCTCTTGCTAACTATGTGCACTAGACATTGGTAATTCAACCAAAATCTCAGGAAAAAAAAAAAAGAGTGGACAATTGATTTAAATTATGTGGGTGATTCTTTCTGCCCTTCCACTCAATGAGCCTATTTCCTGAGCAGAGCACAATGCTCCCTTGTGTGATTACAAGTTTCTGGGGGCTTTCCATGGGGTGAACATTTCGATTTCAGGCTCCTCAGAGGTCATTTTATTTATACAGCATGTGGTTCTCACCTTTCCTCCATGTGAACTACAACTTCATCACACCTGCACCATTGTCAGGATAGCTATTCCTAGTTCAGAGAAACAGAGGCTTGGAGGTTAAACTAAGTAACTTTCCCAAGACCACACGGCTATTAAAGCTATGAAACCCTAAGTAGTCTGACTCCAGTGCACCCCTCCTAAACTCTGCAACCACCACCCAGGGATATATCACCCAAAATACACATCCAAAGGATCCAGAAACACATAGATTCTTGGAGCTTTGAGACAAAACTTTACAGATAAGGAAATGGAGGTCCAGAAAGGTAAAGGTGACTTGCCTGGATTCTTGCAGCAGTATCCAGATATCTTCAACACAATGTCCAGATATGCTACACTTCCTCCTGCACAAACCCCACCCCTCCCTAGTCTACCCTGCCCCACCCTCCCTACTAGGCCAGTCCCAGTCCCACCCTACTCCACCCTATCCCATTTCTTTCTGTCCCCAAAGAGGGTGCGGGTAGGTAATACCCTGCTTCTATTTCCTCTAAAGCTGGCTGAGAAACAGCGGCTCACTGGAGAGGTTCTGCATCCGACATCCACTCAGGCAGGTCTGAACTGCCAGAGCACAGGGCACTGAGGAAAGTCCAGAGGCTGCAGGGGACGCCAATCATCCTTAAATAGACAATTGGTTGATGGGGTTCAGGTGCAAGTGTTTTTTTCAGCAATGGTTTTCTGAAAGTGCAATGCAAAGCAGATCTGGCGATTACCAGGTGCATCCATGGATTAGGTGCAGGAAGCTAACGGGGCAAGGCTGGCCTCCCTTGACAACTCTAGGAAGGGATCTGAAAAGGCATGAAACCAAGAAGGCTAGGCCCCCTCAGAGTACACAGACTCCCCTGGTTTGAGGTTGGAAGGGACTAAAACAGGGCATCCTGAAAGCACCCAGGCAGCATCTTAGTGCCTAGGAACAGGGCTCTGACCAGGGCAAGGGAAGGAAGAGCCAACGGATCTGCTGACACAAAGCTGGTAAGTCTCCTTTGGCCTCTAAAACAGGCTCCTTCCCTGCCAGCCTCCTCCTGGGCTCTGCATTTGCTCATCAAGGACTCCAACCCCCCTTTCCTCCCATGCAGGCCCTGCAGTCTCTATAGTCAACCAGGCCCAACAAGCATTGAGGGAGGGCCAGAGGCATGGGGGGTGGGGGTGGGGAGGGTGAACCAGCAGGCATCTCACCCTGCCAGGCTCCAGGCTCCGTGGCTCTCTGGCCTGCCCTTCACTTCCCCAATCATGCTGGCCCAGCTGCCCAGGCTGCCCCACTGGCTCAAGGGAATGCCAGCCCTCTTGGCTGCCTCCCCTGCCCAGTGACCAAAAGGCCCAGCAAGTCGTGGGGTGGGGGTGGGGGGGCACAGGGGCTGGCTGGTGGCAGGCCAATCTGCGGGCTATGACTTTCCAAGGAACTTCCCACCTCCAAGGGCAGTGGGAGCGCTTGGGAGCACCCCAGTAGGCCTGAGGTCACCAAGTCAGCCTCTGGAGTTCCCAAGGTCAGTTGCTCTAGTGGACCACATGTCTGGAAGGGTAGGGGAAGATGGAGTGAGGTCCGCAAGGGGAAGCAGGCAGGCCACCAGTCGCCCCTGGGGATGCGAGGAGGCAAGGGTAGCTGGGGAGAGAACTGGCTGTCGGCATCTGCGACAAGGGACCCAACCCTGGAAGCTCCGGGAGTCTGGGGAGGGGCCAAGGCCAGACCATTGTGTAGGGTGGGGAGGGGAGATAGGCAGGCGGGTGGGGGTGGGGATGGAGCTGGAGGTGCGGGTGGGGAGAAAAGAACTTGAAACAATGCCTCACCACTCCTCTCCGTACACACACACACACACACACATATCCACGCTTACAGCATCTTCTGAGTCACTCATAGATCCTTGGGCCCTTTAGTGTCCCAAGCCCAGCCTTTATTCCCCTGGGGCCTCCCAACCTTCCTAATTTTGAGGAAACTTTCTAGTTTACTGACCTCGAGGGTGGCCCAGAGCCCTGGGGGCGTCCACTTCTCTCTCCACCTTCCAGCTTGGGACATTTAAGTCACCCTTCAGGCAGCGATCCCAACTGAGAGCCACTCTCACTCCAGAACTGGTTTCATATTTGCCCATTGAGCATGGATCGTCTACAGCCAACTGGCCGGGGGAAGATCGGCTTAAGCCACTCCCCCCAGGAAATCGCCTACCCTCAAGTGCTCTGGTCCCAAGATGAAAGAAGTGCAAATTCGGGGGTCACTTCCAATGGTAAAGTGATAGCAGCTATTGTCTCGTCCACTCTACCCAGCTGGGGGTGTTAAAGCGCCCTGATCTAGCTCAGAAACTCACCCCAAACTGCCCAGGGAAAACTTAGAAGTTGAAAGATTTCCAAAAGGGGGGGGGACTGTGGAGGGGAGAAAAGGTTTAGATAGAAAGGCCTAAGGAAAGAAAGTCTGTGGGAAGGCTAAGCGGGGTGGGGAGGGCGTAAAAGAGCAAAGCCGGGGCCTAGAAACTGGCCCGGGATGATTGGTTAGAGACTTTGGGGCTCTCTGAACCTCCAAGGTGCATCTCTTTTTTTTTTCTTTAACTTTTATTGAGATATAACTGATATACAGCACTGTATAAATTTAAGGTGTACAGCATAACGACTTGACTTACAATTACTTTGAAAACGATTACCACAAGTCGTTTAGTTAATATCCAACACCAAGATGTATCTCTTCCTGAGGTAGCTCCCCCATCCCTGGCGCTGCCAGACTGGGTGGCTGGAGAGCTAACTCACTGCCCCCACCTTGGTGCAAGCCCCCTTCCCTTCGAGAAAAGCAACACTTTCTCCGAGGTCTCCATCCCCCATCATTCTCTGAGCATCCCCCAGGCGGGAGGGGGGCTCAACACCTACACCTAACACTCCCAAAGTGTGCCTGAACCAGAGCTGCTTCTGTCAGGGGCCAGGGCTCCTATCCCAGGACATCTAGTTTTCTGAGCCCCAGATGAAGGTGGGGATATGTGGTACCTGGGGTTTCTATTCCCAGCTCATCTCAGCCCAGGGGCCTCAGATAATCTGGGAGGAATCAGTCCTATCCGCCCCGTCTAGTCCCTGCTGGTGGGGGAGGTAAAAGGTGGCGGGATTGCTGCCTTCGGTTGTATCTTCCCCCAGGGGCTTTCCTGCCCGACTTTAACCCTTTGGAGTGC
Organism: Hipposideros armiger; assembly: GCF_001890085.2. Lineage (NCBI taxonomy): Eukaryota > Metazoa > Chordata > Mammalia > Chiroptera > Hipposideridae > Hipposideros > Hipposideros armiger. Next base: position 2,913,151 of record NW_017731399.1, read on the forward strand.
TGGGACTAGCTGCTTCCCTCCTGGGCTTCCAGTTCAAACCACTGCTCCCCTTACCGCCTTACCTCTGGCAACCCACTGTACAATGCTTCCCAATGTCGGTTATTCCCAGCTCTATCATTATCTTCTCTGCCAATCATGAGCTCTACACTTCCCACCTATATCAAAAATCCTTTCCAACTGGCCAGGAGCACTGGACAGGGGTCAAGTCAAGTGAGCTCCAGTCCAGCCCCAGCATCATAATCACTCCAGCCCCACCCACCGTGATGGTAGTCCCGAGGCACTGGTTTGGAAGTCTTCTGAGTAGGATTTGAATGCCAACGCTGCCCCTTACTAAGTATTGCTCTGGGCAAATTGTTTAAACCCTCAGGGCCCTGATTTGGAGGTTACTGGGCATAACATTTATCCCACAGAATTGTTGGGTAGATTCAATGAAATGACACATTTAAAGCATTTAGGACTGCACTTGGCACCAAGCAAGTAGATCTCAGTTCTCAGCCTCTTCAGTTAATTTGAAATGATTTTAAAGTTCTTAATATAAATGCAGTATTTAAAAAGCTTCAGAGAGTAGCAGTTATCTTGTAGAAGGAGATGGAATTACGAGATACTTTTTCTTTCTGCATCGTTTGACACTTTGTAAGGAGGCTGCATTACTTGCTATTATTTTAAAAAGCAATGAAGATCATTTAAAATTCTTTAAAAGACTAATACAACCTTTACAAGTATTTTTTTAATTACAGTGATAAAAAGGTTTGTTGGTGATTTTCATTACCAAAGTAAGAGTCTTATTTATAGACTGAGAAAATTTAGAATTGGGAAAAGTTTAAATAAAGTAAAAGGAAGAAAAAATGACCTATAATCTCATTGTCTAAAGACAGCTATTGTGAACATTTTGGTATATTTCTAATCTAGTTCTTTTTTTTCTTAGACTGACTTATACAAATTAAACATTCTCTTTACAAGGATTCAAATGGTACAGAGTAAAAAATAGAGTAAATTTTTTTCTGTTTCTAACACATTCTGCCAGCTCTTCTTCTGTCCATTTTCACTTTTTCTGTGCATATACACATATACATGTTTCTAGTCCCTATGTTTATCTTTGTTCTATGTTAAGCATTTTTAAAACTATTTTTGACTAAATAATATACGTTCTATATGTACATAATATAGCGTATATACATAAATGATACAGTAATGATAATATATTACTTACAATACTTGTAAATTTTGGTTCAGGAATTTACAAAAGGATTCAAGATTCCAATTTCAGCCCTGTTCCCTATCCACAGTTTCTCCAAAAGTAGCCAATGTTGTTTCTGGGGTACGCTTCCAGAGACACATCATGTAGAAACAAGCAAATATCTCAGAGAGTGCTTTTTTCCTTTCTTTAAATCACAAATCGTATACTGAACACTCTTGTGCACCTTGCTTTTTTCACGTTATTTTTTTTTATCCAGAGCCACCACTGTCCAATGAAGTGTAATGAAAGCTACACATGTCCTTTTACATTTTCTAGTAGCCACATCAAAGAAGTTAAAAGGAACAGGTGAAACCAATGTTAACAATATATTTTAGTTAAGACAATATATCTGAAACATTATCATTTTGACAGGAAATTACTATAAAACATTAATAATGGAATATGGTGCTTTTTTTTTTTGGTACCAAGTTTTCAAATTCCCACATGCATTTTCCACTTAAAACACGTCTCAGTGAGAACTAGCCCCATTTCAAAAAGCCACATGTGGCTGGTGGCTAGTGTATTAGCACATATCTGACGAACCGTGAAATCCCATTTTATGAATGAAAATAATGTACTCTCTCGTCCCCTATGGATGAACATTAAGGTCATTTCCATCTTTTGCCCTTCTTAAACCATGCCACAATGCGTAACCTTCCACATACATAATTTTGCACATACATAGGTATAAGTATACTTTCAAAGTGTGTGGTAATAATTTGTGTAGAGTTTGCCAAGTATCCCTCCATAGAAGTTGTACCAGTTTATTTCCCCGAAAACAAAGCATGAGCATGCACTCGCCCCACCAGCCTTTGGCCAGTACAGTGTGTTATCACATTTTTAAAAAATCTTAGCCAATCTAACAGGTGAAAAATTGGTCCCTTAGCAAGGTTTTAATTGACATTTTCTTGTGAGTAAGGGAGAGCGTTTTTCATATATTTCATATATTTAAGGACCATTTATGTTTCCTTTCCTGTGAATATATTTTGTCCATTTTGCTATTGGGTTATAGACCTTTTTTCTTATTGATTAATGAGAGTTTTGTATAAAAACAGCCCTTGGTCTATGATAGGAATTAGATCTGAGTTTGTGGTTTATAATTGGACTTTGCTTATGGTGTTTATTATCTGAAGAAATCTTTTTCTTTTTACATACATTGAACATATCTGTCTTTTCTTTAGTGGATTCTGGATTTGATCAACTTTAATTTACTTTTATTAAAACTATTAAGATGATGTATCACAAAATTAAGGGCCTGGTCATAAGGTGTCCAAACACCAAGAATCCCAGATTCCCAACAATAATTACACCCACTTTTACAAGTAGACATCATTAGTTAATACGTACCTTGCTTTGAACAAAATTTAGATTTAGGAAGCAGATGAGTGGGGGGTAATCCTTCACTTATAAAGAGACTTACAATAGAAAAGCTTCCTTGAACTAATGAGCTGAGATAAGTAATTAACTATGCTTAAATGTACAGCTTTCCAGGGGTGTATAAGTGAAGGTTCTCTTGTATTTGCCTCAGCTACAAAAAAACAAGTCTTGTACTGAGGAAAGTAGTCATCTAGCACTGAGTAGTGAAGAGTCTGAACTTGGGAGTACAATGGCAGGGTTGAAATTTCCACCCTGCTTGCTCTGTGTGCCCTTGACCAAGTTTCCTTACAACTCCAGACCTAATACTCACTTAAAAAAATGAAGATAATAATACTCAAGAGATTGCTATGAGGATTACATGAAAAACTGCTTCTGAATTTCTTAGCACAGGTCCAATGATAAAATGCTCAATAAATGACACTGCTATTAAGATTTAGCTCTCTTTCCTACTCATTCCCTTCCTACAGAGACTTAAAGAATTCATCCATCTGTCCATTCAATTAATTTATTCTCTCAATGCCTTATTAAATAATTATATATATTTGTCCATCATTCATTCAATCATTTACTTATTCAGTTATTCATTCACTCATGCATAATCAGTCATTCAACAGATATTTGAGCTCCTAATGTGTACCAAGTCCTGGGCTAGCCCTGAGGACACTGTGTTGTCTACAAACCTAACTCTAGAGTCAAAAAGCTTCTACACAACAGACACCTATTGTGTTTACTGTACACAAAGGCCCTACAGCCAATGGCCGCTAGTTTTACTTCCATGACATCATAATCTCCTGGTTTCCTTCATTTTTCTTTGTTCCCTTTTCTCTTCTTTTCTGCTCTCCCCCACTCTCTTTGACCCTCTCTTGCCTCTACCCAGGACTCAGGGCTTTACTACCTCTACTAAGGTACCCCTACCAAGTACCATGGCGATTAGCAAAAGTCAGATGACCACTCAGACTCTGAAGTCAGACCAACCCGAGTTGAGCCTCAACAATTCTACTTCCTAGTTAAGGGAACTTAGACAAATCTGAGCCCCTCAGTTTCCTCATTGGTAAAATGGGGATAATGATGTCCACTAAATTATCGAATTGAACAGGGATGTCACTCGTAGGCTGTGAAGAAACATTTAATACCAAGAAGATATGATTATCAATTCAAGCCACAATGAGTTGAACATCTACTCTATGTAGGCATTATGCTCAGTGCTGCGCAAGACACGAGCTAATGCCGTCTCTTTCGGTCATAACCCTGGTGGGCACATAGTAAGAGGTCACTAAGAGATACCATTACTTGCTATTACTGAGGAAAGGAATAAGCATTTCTTGAGCCCCTTGCTCCTATACGCTGGCATTTCTCAGAGACTTGTGGTGAGAGGACTATCAGGCTGATGCTGTTTTCATTTGCAACTCCAATCAGGGCCTTACCTATGGTTTTAAAGTCATTTAATTTTGTGGTGTATTTGAATATAGGCTGGGTATCAGCATTTACTAAGGAATTAACATTAAATTTGTTAAGAGTGCTAAAAGTAAGAAGATGTCCTAAATTTTCAGACATACATGTAAAAATGTAGGAATGAGATGATAGAAACTCAGGTATTTTGCTTTCTAAGAATCAGAAGGAAAGAAGGAAGAGTAAAGTATTTATGGCAAAATGTCAATAATTATTGAATCTCAGAGGTTCATTTTACCATTCATTCAGAGTGGTTCTTTGTGCCATTCTCTCAATGTTGGTGTGTTTACTAAGCTTTAGAATAGAAAGGTTAAAGACTTATTTTTGAGGAGTGGGAGTAGCCCTTTATGGAAGTAAGAGGGAAGGAAACTTACCTGCCAGCAGCATCCTCCTTAGGTGAAGAGCAAGTAGCCCCTGTCCTCAGCCAGGAGGAAAGCGAGCAAAGGTGCCTGGGTGGGCAGAGCTATGGGCCACAGGGATTGATGTCTACTTTGTTTGCAAGGCTTTTGCTAGGTGCTTCACACAGCGGCTCAGGGAAGTACCAGGAGAGGGAAGAAGGCTTGTGAATAACTAACACCTCACCCCCACACCCCCACCTCCGGCCCCACCCCCACCTCCTCACCTTCCCCACCCCCCACGCCTGACCCTAGGAAACAGGCAAAAGTGCCCCACTCGGCCAACAGCTAGCCCTCAAACACTCAAACAAGGTTTCAAGGGCTTGTGGTCCCCACCCCCCAAGTTCATTGCATTTCTTCTGTCACCTCTACTTCGTCCATAAAAGAGGCAAGACCACAGGCCAAACCCGAGGTCTCCCAATCCCTCTGTTCTTAATCTTAGGCCTGGTGCCCTTGATCTTGGTTAGTTTATTCCCAATTCCCTCTACTTCCCACCACCACACACAGGTAACCACTTTTATTGGTTTCCTTCTGGAATTTCTTTTTGTAAGTACAAGCAAATACAAATATACTGTACATTCACCAACTGTGTTGAATAGGCTTAAAATTAACAACAAAGCAAACTGAAAATACAGAAAATTGCAGCGTTCCAAGTAAAGAGTGAAGTAAGTCTAGGAGTTGTTAGCGGGTAGATAAGCTCTAAAGCCAAGGGAGTGGAGAGATAAAGGAGGAGAGGGGAGAAAAAAGAAGGGAGAAAGAAAAGGGACCGACCACCCTTTAGAGTCAGGAAAAAAACCACAAAGAAGCAGAAGGAAAAATCAAGAGAGAATATTTTAATAAAGGAATAAGTAGGCAATTGTGTTACCTGCTTAATATGTGAATAGATCTGCATGAACCAACCTGGAAAGACAGCCAAACAGTTAAAGAGCAAGTTCAGAGTAAAATATAGCTAGGATCCCACTTTTGCAAAAATCTATCTAATAGGTATGTATAAACACATGTTCAGTGAGTAGAAAGAAGTCTGGAAGACTTTAAATTGAGCAAACTAACAGGGGAAACCCTGGTGAGTAGATTTGAGGAAAGAGGTGGCTTTTTTACTTTGGACACTTCAGTTTTGTTTGCATTTGTTACCACAAGAATGCATTCTTTTTTTAAATAAAAAAGATTTGTACAAGGAGGGAAACTAGGAAACTGCAGCTTACAACCAGCTATATTCAAAATTTCTGAGGCTGTAGAGAATGGTGGTTAAGAGAGCTAGCTTCAGGATCTAATAAACATGAGTTTAATCCCAGCTTTACCCCATAAACAACAAATGAACCTCTCTGGGCCTCAGTTTCCTCATCTGTAAAATGGCAATTATGATCATTATTTCATAGGATTACAATAAGTAATTAACTACGTTTATGAGGAAATGCAAGTAAAACATTTAGTACAGCGACTGTCTTACAGAAAAGGCTCAATTAATATTAATTGGCCTTTAAAATAGTTATTACTAGCTCAAACCAGTCGGAGAGGTACAAACTTGGGCCACATGATTTTGGTCCCTCTAGAACTGCTGTCACTGTAATGCTTATTCTGTGCCATGCTATGGACCTCCACTGAGGGTCGTTATGAGAAATGGTGATGTGAAGTCTGCCTGCCTGTCTATTGCCAGGATCCATCTCATAGAATCACCCGCTGTACCAGGAAACTCAGGAGGGGAACGTCATCAACTGGAGAGAATATGCACGATGATCCTCAGCAGAATTTCCATGTGTACTTCTAGTTTTCTAATTTTTTTCAATTTCTATTTTTGTGTTTTACAGCACCCATAACATATTAGTTCATCGGTGTGTATGTATAGTTCATAAACAAACCTACCTATACTGGGGAGTTGAACAATTTGTACCCATGGAATGTTAACCATGGAAGTTTGGAAAGCAGTGTCTTCTTTATGAGTTCTTTCAGATTTAAGGTCACAAAAAGCTGCATTTCTCCCAAGGAATTGGTTTATTGTTGCTAATGAATACAATCCCTCCTGCACTGAATGCCTTTCCTTCTTGGCTTTGGCTGCTAGGAACCTCAGAGCCAAAATCACAACACAGCTCTATGCACAGAATGCCTGTGGCGGGCATGCTGAGGGCTGTGGTTATGAGCACAGCTTCTAGGATCACACTGCCTATGTTCAAATCCCACTTACTATCTGTGTGAACTTGGCAAGTTACTTAACCTCTCTGTTCCTCAGTTTCCGCAAATGTAAAATGACAATTATCATAGTAATTACCTCATAGGATGATTATAAAGATTCAGTGAGATGGTATATGTAAAACAATTAGAACAGTGCTCAGCATATAGTAAGCACTCAAATATTATTTATGTTGTTATTATTGTTACTGGCTCTCATTCTATGACTTCCTTACTCTTGCTTTTCTTCAGCACCATTTCTGCAACTCACACAATTTTAGTAAGGTGCTTCAAATCCTTTTTTTGGAAAGAGTATAAGCAAACAACCATATAAATATTTCTGTAATACGCCTGGCACCATGTTAAGTGCTTGAAAAATACAAAAATAAAGAAAAGATTGTTTCTGACTTCAAGGAAATGCTCACACAAATAGCCATAACCCAAGTACAGAATAGGAAACCGTGCAATAGAGGTGTCCAAGTGCCATGAGGACACGGAGCAGCTGAGATCCAGGAAGCTTCCTGGAGAAGGTAGCATGAAATCCTCACTGCCCAGGAGACAAGGATGATGGAACAGGGATTCCAGGTGAGAGCAATGAATGATCCAAGATAGACTCTCTAGGGCTGATGTGCTACAGTGAGTGCGCAATAAATCCCTGGGTTTTTTTGTGTGTTTGTTTTTGTTTTTGTTTTTATTGGGGAACAGTATGTTTTTCCAGGACCCACCAGCTCCAAGTAGTTGTTTCAATGTAGTTGTGGAGGGCGTGGGGATTGAGCCGGCAACCTTGGTGTTAGGAGCACTGGGCTCTAACCAACTGAGCTAACCAGCCGCCCTAAATCTCTGTTTTTGATTATTTGATTCAAGGGGTGTGAAGAGGGGTAGGAAGAGACAAGACAATATCTTTTTTTAAGGGACGTGAAAAAGAACAAAAGCAGAATCAATTCCTCCAGGCCCGGAAACACAGACATGAAAAACAGGTAAGCAGCAGTTGCTTTGAGGAGAGAGGGAATGGAAGGTTTAGGGGTGGGAAATGGAGAGGAGGGGCCCTCTGCCCAGGTCTATCTGCACTACAGAACAAAGGCCCAAAGCACTTAACATTTCCCCTTGCGCTCAGAGACAGAACTTGCCTTCTCTTTCATGGTGTGGCTTCAACTTCAGGCCTCCCAGAAATACTTTTGGGCACAATCTTTTAATATGTCCTAGCGTCTCTAAGCAGAGAAATCCCAGAAAACTTCAGCCACACACTCTCTTCGTTTAGAGGTATCTAAAGAGGGAGTCAGAAAACAAGGGGCCTCAGTCACAGGTAACTCCCTGTCCCAAACATCCCTAAGAAGTGACAGTGTGGTAAGCAAAATAAAAAATGTGGAGTTGGACAGAACTGGCTTTTAATTATAACTCCTGACAAGATGCTAACCCAGGTAAGCCCCAGACTCCTCATCTATAAAATGGAGATGTCGATGTTTACCTGAAAGTCTTGTTTAAGAGGATAATGAGACACCGTTTATATGTGCCCAGTACCCAGCAGGCCCTACGATCATCTCTGAGCTCTATCAGCTCCTGAAAATGAATAAGCTACTGCTTCTTGAGCAGGCGCTGTGCAAAGTGCTTTATTTGTGTTACTGGTTTACCGATGGAGGTGGTGGTCCACATCTTTCAGAATGCAGCAACAACATGGGCTATTCTCTTCTTTCCGCCCTTGAAGGCTTGAACTCTCAGTGTCAAGTGGTCGATTTCTAGAACACCTCAGGTGACCTCAGAAAGTTTGGGCTCTATTTCAACTGCCTCAGTGCTTACACAGTCTAGTGATAATTTGAGGCAACCCCAGGACCTTTCTTTTCCCAAAAGAGCAGGGCAGGTAATATCTGTTTAGATTTCATGTACAATAAATAAGTTACAACTTCGTTTTCCTTTCTGAGTGAACCTTTCCTTCATTCTATTTCTTTAAGATAGTGGTTCCCAAGTTGGCTGCTCACTGAAATCTCCAGGGTAGGTTAAAAAAATGCTTTCCTCCCACCCCAAGAGACTGTGACGTAATTGGTCTGGAGTACAGCCTGGGCCTCTGGATTTTTAAAAAATTCCCAGGCATTCTAATGTGAAGTTAAGGTGAGAACTACTGCCCTAAGTTCTCAGGTTAAAAAAATGATCTGTCTCCCTTCTGCCTTAAGAAATACATTTTTAAACAAAAATGGAATGTCATTTATATATTGTTCTATTTGCTTCTTTTCAATATCTCATGGATCTCTTACCTTGTCCGCACACATAAAATTACCTCACACCTTTTAGAAGATGCAGAATATATTATTGTAGGAATGTACAATAATGTATTTAAGCAATCCCTTGCAATTGGACATTTAGGTTGTTTCCAGTTTTTCACTATTACAGTGTGCAGGAGCCATATTTGCACATGTGCAACTATTAGTATAAGATTCACCAAGTAGAATTGCTTAGCCAAAGAACATAATGCGTAGATAAGTATATTCTTATGTATTTATTTTTGTGTTTTGGTAAATGAACAAAGGAAGCACTTGGTATTGTCATCTGTTGGGCACATGCATGGGATTCTTGTGGCTGAAGTGGCTTCTGAGACCTTGAAGGGACAGGATCCATTGGGCCCTTTGAGGTCAAGGGCTGGCTGGGCTGACTGGAACCATGGCCACCCCTGTGGCTGTACCCCAGCTTTTCTAGTTAAGGCAGGACCTGGCCAGGGTACAGAGTTTTCCTTCCTCTGTACCGGGTGCCTTTTGATGTGCTGGCCTAGAACCTAGGAAGCTGGACACACTTTGGGAGGCTATCAGAAGAGGTGGAGCATGACAGAATTGACCAGCACTCATTTTGTCTGAAGCGAGGCCCAGTCCATAGGGGCAGGGCCTGCAATGGATGGAGGAGGGTTAGGAGGCAGCAAATCCGAGCCAGGCCCTGAATCTGGACAGGGCTCCTCACAGAAATAACTGTCCCTTTTCCTGGGCTCCCCTTCTGCACTGGTATTTAAAACAAAATGCAGGTTTCTTCAGGAGGCCAGCTGGGAAGGCAAGGGGAACCCAGGTGGGGCCAGTCGTGGAGATCCGGAAAGGTGAGGAGAATGATGCCCTGCCCCATTTTGGAGCCAGTTGGTAAACAGGTAAACAGCAGGAACTAGGAAATAGTGCAAGAGAGTTTGAGGCAGGGGTTGCCCAATCTGTCCTCAGGCTCACACTCAAGGTGGGGTTGAGAAGGAGACCTGGGTTCACATCCTGGCACTACTGCTGACAGCTGGTTGTCATGTTGATGGTGTGGAGGCCTGTGGTGAGCCTCTCCTCTCTGAGCCTCTTTCCTCATATGGAAAAATGGGGTTCATACTTTATTTCACCTCGGGTTGTTGTGAGAATAAAATGAGAGAACAGAGGCAAAGCCTGTCCCTGGCACACAGTAAGTGCTCAATAAAGAGTAGCTGCATGTATCAGTGGGTTAGGGAGCCATTCAAGAAAGATAGGGACCAGTATCCTACAGGGCAGCCGGCCATGTAAGGCCTAGAATCAGAATCACAAAGAACAGAGAAGCAACTTCCAGTCCTGCTGCTGAGTGGGTGGGATGTATTATTTTGGACAAAGGGCCTGCACCTTCAGCCCTACTGGTATTTCTGCTGTCTTGACTATCTGTTTCTCGCAGACAACTGTCCTCCGCCTCCTCAGAACTATGAGGAGGGTCCTAGCTGTGGCCATGAGGGAGAGAGGGAAGTTGGTGGGGGTGTAAAAAATGTAAATGGTGCGGCGTGGAGCTCGGCTCCAGCTGTCTGGCACTCACCGGAGCTGGCAGGAGCCCGAGGAAGGAGCCCCAGACCCGGGGCGCCTTTTGTCCCAAGGCTTGGCTTTGTAAAAGGTGGGGGAAGGGGCAAGAATTCGTGGAACTCATCCTTTCATTGGCGCCCCTGCTGCCAGCAGGTGTGAGAATGGGGGAGAGAGTTACGGACCTCGGCCTGGAAAGTTTAGAAATGAGAATTGCAGCTCAGCATGCAGTTTTGTTTGACAAACAAATTCCTTGGGTTCCAGCCTCTAAGGCTGTGAACCTTCAAGCCAGCCAGACTCCATTCTGCTTAGAATGTGGCCATGAACTGGTTCCCCGCCCCCCAACTGGCTTTCCAAACTCCCATCTCCGTCTGTCCCCAAACCCCTGCTTTCCTTGCTCTGCCAAAGCCCACTGCTTCCCCAGGCCTGCTCCATAGGCCGCTGGATTTTCTGAGGTTTCTGTTTGTTTGTTCTTATGTTTCCTTTCCCCTTCGGCTGCTTGGGTTTCACAGCTTCCAGGGCCTTCTCCAAAGCACCATACTCAAACATTAGATGTTGTTGCTTGGACTGAAGTCCTAGAAAACCAGTGTGGGGTGAGGAAGGACTTAGAACCACACAAACCTGGGTCCAAACCCTGCTCTGCCCTTCCCAGCTGAGTGAATTCCAAGCAAGTTACTAACTTGGCTGAGCCACCAGCTTCTCTAGTAAAATGGAAATACTGTTTGTTCCTACTTCTCTAGGTTTTGTACAGATGAAATGTTGAGTTAATGTTTAGCAAGTTCTCAGCACGGTGCCTGGCACAGAATAGGTGCTCAGTGAATATTCGGCTATTCCCCTTAATAAATCATAGGAAAATAAGGCAGAAACTCCCTGCAGTGTTATTTCAATTTGTATTTCCCTGTTGGTAGATTAATCTCTTTTTCATGTTTATTGGCCATTAGTATTTCTTATGTAATTTGTTCTAGCTGTCATCTATAATATTTGTGTGTGTGTGTGTGTGTGTCTTCGGTTTAATGAATGGCGGCACATCTTCATACATTCTGCATCCTAGAATTCTTCGTTGTACAATTTGCTAATGTTTTATCTTTGTCTGTCGCTTGCTTTTGCTTTTTGGTGTCTTTTGACGCACAATCTTTTTTTCTTTCTACACAGTTTATACCCAAATCTGCCCAGAGGGGCTGATTCACTTGGTGGCTTGGGGGCCTCACTAACTCTCGCCTTGACCAGTGCACTACTCTGGGCTTTCTGAGGCTCTCCATTGTTCTCTAAATGAAAGGGAAAACCCGCAGCTGATGCTGTTTGGCTGGATCCCGTAGCACTCCTCTGCTATCCCCAAATGCACACACTCCCCCCTGCTGGTTTCTGGAAGAATCACATCCTTCTTTTACTGGTTTGCTGGTTTGGGGAAACTCCAAGATCTGACAGAGAAATTCTCCGAGGAATGAAGAATTGAATGTCCTCCATTAACCTTCTCTTGGGGGCCCAGGACTGACTTGTGCTCTCCGTACCTCACCATCCCAGCCAGCCGGCCAGACTCCCATTAACTGACCGCTGAAGTCATGCATTTCTGAGAAGCTGTATATAAACCTAATTTGATGGATTATATTTTAATGCTCTAGGAGAGAAGGAAATTAAAATAAATGTTGTGAACTCTACTAGCTCATTTATTGGGCACTTACCATGTGCTATTTGCTGGTGAAGCACTTTGCACGAAGACCTTATTTAATCCTCATGACAATAAGGAAAGCTCAGATTTCTTCATTTTATATAGATAAGGAAACTGAAACCCCAAGGGGTTAGTATGCAGCTTGGCCAAGGTCACCCAGCTGGAAGGTTGGCAGATTGAGCAAATAAACATACAGCAGCCCAGTTAAATTTGAATTTCATATAAAGAGTAATTTTTTAGTATAGCATGTCTCAAATATTGCATGCAATATTTTATCTGGCAACCCTACCCAGATGGCAAGTGGGGACTATAGACTAAAATCCAAGCCTCCTGATCCCCTGGTCTTCCAGTGGGAAGACCATGGAGTACTTGCATAGAATGCTTTGGAAAGGGAAGAAACCTCTTGTACTAACACTTAGATTTCTGGGGGTGGAGACTTCTTAACAAGCATCCTCACCCTCAGACTCCCACTCCTCAGGGATTCCTTCGCACTCTGAATTTTGAGAGCACATTTGTATGTATCCAGCTTGTAAATTTTGGTGCCTATATTCAGCTGTCTTGTGGCTTCCAATATTCCTAGGTACTCTTTACATTCATTCAATCATCCATCCATTTAATTCTTTGACAAATATTTATTGTTTGAGGGACTACCCTGCCAGCCAGGGATAGAAAGGTGAATTAAATAGATGCAGCTTCTGCCTGTGAGGAGTTCCTGCACCACTGCAGGAGGCTGACAAGTAAACAGACGCATCACCGTGGGTGGTGGGTTAGACAGCAGCTGGTGGTGGGTTAAGCAGCTGCATAATAGGGCCGATGACAGAGGTTTGCTCCGGAAGCAGAGCAGGGTAGGGGTGAGAGCAGTAGATACAAATTCTATGAGATTAGTTTCAGCTGAGTCTTGTAGGGTTAATAGTTTTGTTTTCCTCTGAAGGGGGGAACAAATGATAATAGATATAAATTTTAGCCAGTGATTACAATTTATAATAAGAGATCAATTCAGATAAAGAAGTGAGACCATGGGCTCCAGAGCCAGATATCCTGGTTACATCCAAGTTCCCCAACTTACTAGTAATATGACCATGGCCATATAACCAACTAATCCTCTCCATGCCTCAGTTTTGTCTTCTGTGAAATGGGGATAACAATGTTATCTACCTCACTGGTTTGGTGTACAGATTAAATTAAATAACTTGTATAGGAGCTGCCAGTTAGCTCAGTTGGTTAGAGCGCAGTGCTCATAACACCAAGGTTGCCGGTTCGATTCCCAAACCCTCCACAACTATTAGGTTGCCAGAAAAGTCATGACACATGTTTGCAACAGATGGCACTAGTTCATTTTTGGAAGTATTAGAGTCATTCACATCTATGTTATTGCTATATCATTTGACAGCTGACAGTTCTAGCATCATTCTAAAAAAAATTGAGTGATTTGGTTGAGTTTTGGAGATTTTACAACAAGTTGAAGGTGGAAGACCAAACTGTTCATTTTTGCCATATTTTACTGTTTTACTTTACTTCCATAAAGGTAAGAATGTGCATCAAGTTTGTGAAAAGTTGCATAAAGTTTACGGTGACAATGCTCTACAAGAACGTCAGTGCCAACGATGGTTCACGAAATTCCGTGCTGGTGATTTTGATCTCAACCACGGTCCTCGGTCAGGGAGGCCTACCAAGGCAAAATAAAGGCATTGATCGAGTCAAACCCACGTTACATGACACAAGAGATTGCAGAAACATTGAACATCCATCATTCTATTGTTCACGACCACTTGAAGAAGCTGGGACACGTAAGCAAGCTTAACATTTGGATCCCGCATGAACTCAAAGAAGTTCATTTGACGGCACATATAAACATCTGCCATATGCTCATTAAACATGAGGAAAATGATCCTTTTTTTTTTTAAGATTTTATTGGGGAATTGGGGGAAGGAACAGCGTTTGGGAATCAGGAAAGGGGAACAGACAAGTTGCTGCCCTTTTTGTTCTTCAGTCTAGGTGTGGAGGACGTTGCCTCACTGGCCCAAGTTGGCACCATCATTGTGCTCTTCCCCGGTGAGGCAGATCAGTCGCCAATCACTAAACGGCGGCTCACGGCGGCTACCAGCCACTCACGGTAGCTTACAGCAGCCCACTGCAGCCCCACTGCAGCCTATGCCATCACCTGCGGCTCATGGCAGCCCAGCTCCAGGTTGACCTGTTGTTCATCATCTTAGCTGTAGAGGGCGCAGCGTCACTGGCCCTCATGTGGGATCCCAACCAGGGCCCTGCTGCTCAGAGCTGGCATCCCAAGCCAACTCCTAACCTTCCCACTACTCAGCCTGCCTAAGATGGACCATTTTAGCTCTGGACTTCCCCATGGAGTTGACCAGGTCATCATCAGACCTACCTTTCAGCTTGGTTTCTCCTCTGCCCAATCTCCCTGCCTTCTCCTGCCTTCCACAGATGTGATCCAAGAGCATTCTCTATCAACATCGAGCTTGCTAAACAATTCAGGGTGTGTGTCCCTGAGGATTCAACCTGTGACACCCTCTATAGTTTTCTTAGCACTATGACTTATATTTAATCTCATTTTATTTGTTTCCTATATGTATCTGCTTAAGGTCTGTGAAGGCGGAGACTTTGTTTTGAAACTGCTGTATCTCTAGCACCTAGAACAATGCCTGGCACATACAGAATAGGTGCTCAGTAAATACTTGTTGAATGTTAAATGAATTCTCATTGCCACCATGGTCAGCTCTTCACAACTGCGGGAGTGGGGAACAAGTCTCCCAGAATGTGCCACCCTGGTGTCCAGATTATTTTCAGCTGAAAACAAGCAAAGCCCAACAAACTGAAGAAGACTTTTTTACCTCCCCCTTCCTGCCTACAGAGATTCAGTTAGAAAAACCTGCTTCAGTAAGGGAACCCTAGCATATTCACTTTAGCACATATGAATGAAGTGTCGCAGACAGGGAGGATCTAAGCAAAAATCTCTTCCACCAGATCCCTTTTTGTCCCATTGTTTCTAGGTGTCACTATAAGAAATTGTTTACCAAATGTTTGCTTTTTCTCATCTACCTCTGAATTGCTCCTCCTTAGTCCAAAAGGATGTATATACCTCATTTTGCCTCACTGTCTTTGGAATTTTCATGCTTATGTGAATTCCCTGTGTGCACATATTAAAATGTAATTTTCTGTTAATCTGCTGTATGTCTAATCACTATGTTGTACACTTGAAACTAATATAATATTGCAAGCCAACTGTAATTGAACAATAAAAAAAATAATAAAGTATATCCCAAACTCTTAAAAACAAACAAACAATATAGGATGGGCATTTTTCCATGTTACTGTATAATACATTTAGTTCTTATCAGTGCCAGGCACTGTTTAGATACTTCACATATATTAACTTATTTCCCACAATGACCCTCTGATGTATAAAACGATTATTATCTCATTTCACAGATAAGGAAACTGAGGCAATTTACCAGCGGTCACACAGATATTAAGTGATAGAGCAGGAATTTGAACCTATGTAACCTGGCTCTGAAGTCCCTGCTTTTAACCATTCTGATGATGCCACTCCTCTCTTGTTAATGGCTGCAAAGTATATTCTACAAAGTGATTGGGTCATACTGTGTTTAACCACTCCTCCTTTGATAGGGATTCTGGTTGCTTCTAGAATTTTGCTATTACCTACATGCTGCAGGAACATACTTATAATTAATGCTTTGTGCTCTTGGGTAAATATATTTATAGGAGAAGTCCTGGAAATGAAACTACTGCATCATCTAAAATTTGATAGTTATTACCAAATTACTTTCCTTTTTTTCTTGACCAATCTGCTTTCCTTTTGTCTATGAGAGTATGAGAGTGACGAAGTAGAGCCCAGAAGTCTAGTAGATGGAAAAGGAGAAGCTTAATCCTAATAAAAAACAGCATGAGCAGAGACAGTGGCCTCTGTGCTTTGTGAGGTTAGGGATTGTCTAGCTCATCTTTGTTCAACAAACATTTATTGTACCTTTACTAAGTGTTTCTGGACAAAAGAGACGCAGTAGTGGTGAACATAACAGGCATGGTCCATGACTTCATGGAGCTGATAGTCTGTAGAGAGAGGCATTAATGAAGTAAACACAAAAAATGAAAATATAATAAGCTGTGATAAATGCCATAAGAAGAAAAAAAGGGGTGCTATGGGAGGCAATAATAGATTCCTTCTTAGAGAGAGTGGTCAGGAGAGGACTTTCTGGGGAAGGGACATTATACTGGGGACAAAAGGAAGAGTAGAAATCTTCCTTCAATCTTCACAGAAGAGTGAAGGAGAACCAGGTTATTTCCTGGCCCCTAAAGAGATTGGAATGGTAGGTGTGGCAGAGGCACTAGAGCCTTTTGAACCACTGAAGGGTTTTAAGGGAGGTGTTAACCTGGTTTACATTTTTGCAGATTCCCCTAGATGCTATGTAGGAACTGGATTAGAGCAGGAGCAAGAATTCAAGTGGGAAAACCAGTTAGGTTTTTACAGGACAGGAGAGAAATGATAGTGGTTGGTCTAAGGTGGTGGAGGAGCAATTTATACATTAAGTCTCAAAATATGTATTGATCGGTGGCAATGTGTGAACCTTATTTAAATCCTGATTTTTTTAACTGTAAAAAAAAATCACAGTTAAGAGACAATTGGAAATTTGAACACAGGCTGTTTGATACTATGGAATTATTTTTTAAATTTTAGGCATTTTATTAGATTTGCCACTATCCCCACTTCAGGATTAAAGAGTTCAAAATTACCTATAAGATAATCTTTTTTTTTTTAAGATTTTTATTGGGAATTGGGGGATGGGAACAGCGCTGGGGAATTGGGGGAAGGGGAACAGAGAAGTTGCTGTCCTTTTGTCCTTCAGTCTAGTTGTGGAGGACGTTGCTTCACTGGCTCAAGTTGGCACCATCATTGCGCTCTTCCTGGGCGAGGCAGATCAGTTGCTGGCTTCTGGACGGCTGCTCACAGCGGCTGCTATCCGCTCACGCTGGCTGCTGGCTACACATGGTAGCCCATGGCAACCCACTGCAGCAGGGGCTGCAGCTTACACCATCGCCGCGACTCATGGCCGCCCAGCTCCAGGTTGAGCTGTTGTTCAGCATCTTAGCTGTAGAGGGCAGTGTCACTGGCCCGCATATGTGGGATCCGAACCGAGGCCCTCTGGCATCCCAAGCCAGCTCTTAACCAACAGGCCACTTGGCCGGCCTACCTATAAGATAATCTAGAAATAAAGACTGATATATTAATAATAATTATTATATATACATAATTTTGTTGTATTTCATTATAGTTTTTCCTATACAGATATTTACATCTATAGTTCATAGTTGTGGTCATACTTTAATTCCAGTTTGGTATTAGAGCAATACTTTTTGAAAGATTAAAGTAATATACAGTGTTGAGGGGCCCTGTGACAGTAATGCCACCAAACACCAAACCAGAACACTGAGAATGAAAGGCAACAAGAGCTATAAACCTGGATTGCCCTAGAGAGGTGAGGTTGCTTGCCTTAATACTTTGGTTGCCTTATTAATTTTTCAGAAATTGCATCCTGACACATTTATTTGCTTTTCAAAGTAACAAAGACATACTTGGGAAATCATACTTGGGAGTAAGTTAAGCTCTTGCTATCTCTAAGAATCACTCAGTCATCTTCTCTTCCACAAAGCCTGGACTCCCCTTTTTCCCATCCTGAGTTGGATGGCCCCCTCTGTGGCTCTGGGACAGTGATTCTTAATGCTGGGGAGGTGGGGCAATGCTGAGATTTTGCTCCTACTCACACCCACCCACACCCACCAAGGGACAATTGGCAATGTCTGGAGATGTTTTTTTTTCATTGGCACAACTGGGTCAGGGTGGTGTTGCTGGAATCTAGTGGGTAGAAGCCAGGGATACTGCTCAACATTCTACAATACACAGGACAGCCTCCCTACTCTCCCAACAAAGAATTATCAGGCCCAAATTGTCAATAGTGTCAAGGTTGAGAAACCCTGCTGTATGGTACCTTTGCCACTGCATTTCATAAAGACAACTGTAATTGTCAATTGCTTGGCCTTCCCAGCTAAATAGCCAGCACCATGAAGACAGGTGATACAGGTATCTTGTTGAGCATTTGGCAGGTAATCAACAATAAGGACTGAAGGAAGATGGGAAGGCACAACCAGATTCAAAATTAAGGCCCTGTGATATCATGCTACTTGTTTCCTTAAACTATTTTTAACCTCCCTTTGGGCACTACAATCAGTTGATAAGCATTTCATTCTTCAACATTTAACAAATATTTATTAAGCACTTACTACATGTTAGCTGTATTCTAATGTCAACCACTGGTCATGGGCGCCAATTCAATGCCAACAGGAATTCCTAATTGGGGTGCAGTGAAGGAGATTGTATTCAGTGCGAACAACTCAGTTGTGATATAGCATGACAGCATAGCTGTGGAACACCTCAGTAGTGTTACGACTCAATTACGAAACATAATGGCTGTGGAACAGATGGCTCCACCTGGTGTTGCAGCTTGCTCAGTGGTGCAGCTCTGTTCTTTTCTGCCTAGACTGCCCTGCCCTGCTCTGCTCTCACCACATTTCAGCTCTAGCCCTGCTGACTTATACAGAGGGTGCCAAAAATATATATACACTTTTTAAGAAAGGAAAACTGTATTAAAATTATAATACTCAATATATACTAATAACAAATAATGAATACAGGTCATGATTGACTTCTGCAATTACAAGAGGTACTCAAAGTGGTTACCATCAGCATCCAGACACTTCAAATTATGGGGAACTACTGCTTGAGCAACAGTTGACCAAAGTGTCCACTTGTATACATTTTTTGGCACCCCTGGTATATAGAGAGAAGTCCTTGATTGGTCCATTCTCATGCAAATGAGAAGTCCAAGTCTTCATACTTTGATTGGTCCAAAAAGCACTGTCCTGATTGGTTGTAATGGAGCTGCTCTCATTGGTCAGTGGGGATGCTAATAAGAATATAACTGTGCAGCTCCAATTGGAGGAGGAAAGTCTCAGTCCTATTGGTTAAACTACAATTCCAGAAACTCTTCTATAAAGGTTGGCTCACAGTACAGGAACACAATGCAGGCAGTAGGTAGTTTAGTGCAGGCTTCTCCTTGAAGAGCAGCTTGAATGAGAGGCCCATTTAGCAACAGTTGTTAAGCTCTGTTTTTTTGTTTTTAATTTTGAGTCCAGTTAGCCACTAGGCTCTGGGTTTTGTTTTGTTTTTGTCGTTGGTGGTGGTTTTTAAAAAATTTTTTGAGCCACCAGGAGCCCTTTCTAGTAGGTATTTTCTTTTTCAGGCTTGACAGGTACTGAGAATATAGCAATGAGCAAGATGGAGTCAAACTTCTTACAGGAAAATTTATTCTTTTTTTTTTTAGATTTTATTGGGGAATTAGGGGAGGAGAACAGACAATTTGCTGTCCTTTCGTTCTTCAGTCTAGCTGTGGAGGACGTCGCTTCACTGGCCCATGTTGGTATTATCATTGCACTCTTCCTGGGTGAGGCAGTCGCTCACCAGCCATTGGACGGCCCCTTATGGCGCCAGCTGCCAGCTGCTCACGCTGGCTGCCAGCCACTCAAGGTAGCTTACAGCAGCCCACTGCAGCTCCACTGTAGCCTGGCCTGTCCCCCGCGACTCATGGCAGCCCAGCTCCAGGTCAAGCTGTTGTTCACCATCTTAGCTGTAGAGGGCGCAGCGTCAGGGGCCCTCATGTGGGATCCGAACCGGGGCCCTGCTGCTCAGAGTTGGCGTCCCAAGCCAACTCTTTTTTTCTTTTTTTTTTTTTTTTTTTTTTTAGCTGAGCCATCCCGCCACCTGTTGGCAGCTCACGGCTGCTCAGCTCGGGCTGACTCGAACCACTGTTGCTCAGAGCTCAAACTCTTGAGCGAGCTCTTAACCAACTGAGCCACTCAGCCGGCCCACCAAGCCAACTCTTAACCAACGCGCCACTCGGCTGGCCCAGGGAAATTTATTCTTGTAGGGGAAGACAACCAGTAAGCAAAGAAACAAGATGATAGTGATAAATATGATGAAGAAAATAAAAGTTTAATAAGGAATGATGGGGCTGGATGACATAGTCTAGGTAGGGTGAGCAGGCGACTGTTGATGAAAGTGAGCCAGCTCCAGGCTGGGGGAAGAGTGATGCAGGCGGAGACAACTGCAATTGCAAACACCCTGAGGTGGAAATAGAATGGCCATTCAATGAAGACCTAGAGGAGGACCCCATCACTTATGCTTTGAAAACGTTTGGATTTTATTCTAACCTATGTTGTTTAAAGATCATTATGGCTTCTTTAGGAGAATTATGAAATATCTACTCTATTCAGAGTCTAAAATATTTGCCATAAAATACTTAAGTCACATTTCCCCCGCTATCTCTTGTCAAAGGGGAAACCTCCACTAGCCAGAAGGGGGCCCTCTAGGCCAGGTCGACAGAATGCAGTGCTCAGCACTCTGTGGTGCTTTTGGGGAGGTCGGTCGCTTCCGGGAGCGGCCGCGTCGCTCGGCGCCTTCCTCTCTATCCGCCCGTGTCTGTGGTCGCCGGGGCCCCGCCCTCTCCGGTCTGTCACACGGACTTCGTACTCTGACCAGAGCCCGCCCTGGGGCAGCGGGGTTCCGGCGTGGATCGGATCCCGGGTCATGGCGGTCCGGGGGCCCGCGCCCGGGTCTGTCGCCAGGTGAGCAGGGCGACTGGGGAGGAGGGTGGAGCCTCGGGGCGTCTTACAAGGGGCTGTAGCGGGAAGGGGGCTCTACTCCTTAATGCCCTCTTTCGCGGCGCTTGAAGAACCGCGGACCCCGCGAAAGAGGAGCTCCGGAAGGGACGCCCACCCGCCCCTGCGATCCGAGGCCTCCCTCCAGCTTGGTGGGAACTTCTGCCATCCGCTGCACCCTGGGTGTGGGATCCTCTCTAAGAACTGGCATTTTTTTTTTTTTTAAAGAACCTCAAGTGCACAGAATTGAGTTGTTCACCCTTCTCAGTTCTTGGCACACTGAGGGCCAGTGCAAGACGCTTCTTGTGTTTTATCATCTTGCCTCGTTCCTTATTCTCAATCCCATGTCACTCCCCTTCTCAAACATCCACTCTGGTGTATTAAAAGAGAGGTCTTTACTGCCCACTTTACATAAGTTTGCATATATGTCACCTTCAAAAACATATAGTGGTTTTGAATTCTTATAAATTATTATATGCTGTGATTTTTTAAAAACTTATTTACTCAACATTGTGTTTTTGAGATCATACATGCTTTAGTAATCTAGTTTTCACCTCTGAGTGCTGCGTGGTGCTATCCCAAGTGCATTAAGACCCCATTTTGTTTATACATTCCCCTACTGATGGACACTTAGATTGCTTCCAGTTTTTAACTACCACAAATCATACTGGTGTCTCCTTTTGGATATGGATAAATTTCTCTGGATTATCCACACCAGGGTAGGATGCTAAGGCATACCTAATTCTGCTAAATTGTTCTCTGGAATGGTTACACCAGCTTATACTTAACAACAGCATTGAATAAAAGTTCCTGTCTCACCATATTCTCTGCTCCCCACCAACCTCCAACATTTGGTATTGTTTGGTTTTCTAATGTTTATCAATCTGATGAGTGTAAGGTGATATCCCATTGTGTTAATTTTCATGTATTAAGCATTTGGGTTTCCCCTTTCCTGAATTGCATATATCCTTTCCCCATTTTTTTTATGATTTCCTGTTTTCCTGACTTGCAGGAATTCCTTGCATGCTCTAGATTTTCATTCCTTGTTCGTTTTACACTTGGTAAATACTTTCTCCAAGTCATTTAACTTAATCTGTACACTGTGTTGAATAAAAATATTTAATTCCAAGTTAAATGTATTAGTTTTTACCTTTAAATTTGTGGTTTGGGGGTCTTTTCTGAAAAATACTTTCCCACTATATCTTCATTAAGATATCCTACAGTTCCTTCTATTAACTAAATAGTCACTTTTCGCATTTAGATTTTTAATCCATTTGGAGTTTTTAAAGTTTATTTTTGTAAATGATTTGATGTAATGACCTACATTTTCCTCCACCATTTTCAATTAGTAACTAATGAATTAATTAAAAATTAGAGAAGCTGTGTAGTATAGTTAAGAGCACAGATTCTTAGAGCCAGGCTGTCTATGTTCAAGCCCTAAGGCTGCCACTTACCAGATGAGTGACAGGCAAGTTACTTAAACTCTTTTGCCTCAATTCCTCTTCCATGAAATAGGATATAGTCTCCATCTCTTAGGGTTGTGATAATTAAATGAATTCATACATGTAAAACATGTAGAACAGTATAGGCACAGAGTACATGAGTACATGCTTAATAAGTATTGACAACTATTAGTATTAATATGTCCTTTCTTATGATGTAACCTCTATTATGTGCCCATGTAAACGTAGGTTTTTAGATATTTAAAAAAATTTTTTTGGTCCCCCTTCCATTGGTCTGTTTGTTCTAGTATTAATACTGTACTTTGTTATTACTGCAGCCCTGTAATATGTTATAGCTTAATAACCTGATGGTTTGGGTCTCTTTCTCCTCCTTTCGTATTCTTCACAATTGTCCTAAGCTATCTATGGACCTTTATATTTCCGTATAAAGTTCTTCAGAGAAGCCTGACTTTTGATTGGTATTCTATTGAATTTATAGGTAGCTTTTGTTAGAAATGAGGTCTTTATAATGTTAAATCATGCCAGCTCTGTCAATTTAAGTCTTCTTTTTTTAAAAGATTTTATTGGGGAATTGGGGGAGGGGGACAGACAAGTTGCTGTCCTTTTGTTCTTCAGTCTAGTTGTGGAGGACATCGCCTCACTGGCCCATGCTGGCATCATCATTGTGTTCTTCCCAGGTGATGCAGATTGGTCACCGGCCACTGGACGGCTGCTCACAGTGGCTCATGGCAGCTCACGCCAGCTGCTGGCTGCTCACGCTGGCTACCAGCCACTCACGGTAGCTTACGGCAGCCCACTGCAGCAGAGGCTGCAGCCCACACTGTTGCCAGGACTCACGGCAGCCCAGCTCCAAGTTGAGCTGTTGTTCACCATCTTAGCTGTAGAGGGCGCAGCGTCACTGGCCCATGTGGGATCCGAACCGGCGACCCTGCTGCTCAGAGCCCATGCTCCCAAGCCATAAGTCTCCTTCTTAGAGTAGTGCTTTAGTGTACAGTCGAGCTTTTCGTTTTTTCCTCCAAAATGTCTTAGTCATTCTTTTTTAAAAGTTATCCCTGGATATTTTATAGTTTTTCTATACTTTTTTTACTTTTGCAAATGATATTATTATTATTATTATTATTATTATTTTTAAGCTGAGCCATCCTGCCACCTGTTGGCAGCTCAGCGGCAGCTCAGCTTGGGCCATGAATCAAACCAGGGACCCTGTTGCTCAGAGCTCACACTCTTGAGTGAGCCCTTAACGAACTGAGCCACTTGGCCAGCCTACAAATGATATTTTCTTTATATTTTCTAGTTGATTATTGTTGGCATAGAGCACTATTGATATTTGTATGTTAGCCCTGTATATAACTGAACTTGTATTTACATTTTGTCTACCGATTTGCTGTGTTTCTTGTGTAAATGATCACATCTGCAAATAATGACAATTTAATCTCTTCCCTTTCAATCCTTTCACCTCATTTCTTTTTCTTGCTTTATTGCTTTAGCAGGAACTTTAACATCCCAGTGAAGTGGGCTTCTTTGTCTCCTTTGTGACCATAAAGAGGACATAGCTAAAGTTTCTTTATCAACTGTTTTTTGCTGTAGATTTTTGGAAATAAACTTTCAGAGCATTTATCAACTTAAAGAAATTCCTTTCTATCCCTGGTCTGTTCTGATCCTACCATCTTCAGCATTTGTAAACCATTCTTTGTGCGTGTCCTGGACCACTCCCCTCCCCAACAATGTAGCTAAGCTTGATAACTGCTCTCTAAGGCTCAGCTGCTCTCTTAGGTTTTTCTCTGCTTCACCTGCTTCTCTTCTTCAGGCCCAGGTTAGATCTACAGTTTCTCCAGCGGTTCCTGCAGATACAGAAGGTTTTATTTCCTTCTTGGTCATCACAGAATGCCTTGATGTTCCTGACCCTTTTGTGTGTCGCCCTCCTGGGTGAGTGAGAGCCCAGGCTAGAGGGGGAGGGCCTCCCTGGTTTTAGGGTCCCCTTCCTTCTCTCTGGGGTGTTGATGAGGCAAGGACTCAGGAGGAAGCCTCTCTCCTTTTCGCATCCCTGATCACTGATTTCTGACTCCTCTCCTTGCCCCCAGAACAACTGGTGATCTACCAGGTTGGCTTGATCCCTAGTCAGTACTACGGGGTCCTGGGAAGCAAAGACTTGGATGGGTTTAAGACCCTGACATTCCTGGCTGTCGTGCTCATCGTTCTCAACTCCATGGTAAGGTCTTCCCCGTGTCTCTCTTCCTTTCCAGCCTAGTATGAATGGAATGCCCAGTGGGACTTAGCCACCAGGAAGCAGGAATCAAGCTGTGGGTGTGTGTCCCCTCCCTTTTCTCGGAACTTGGGGTCAGAACGCTAGGGAGGGCATTGATCTTGCTACTGGCCCACTGGAACCAATTCCTTGGGTGTTTGAAGCTCTCAGAACTAGGCCACGAGGTTCCGGTTTAATTCAGCATGCACCAGAAATGATCATTGTTCCCTCCCTTCCCAGAACTCTTGCTTCAGGGAGCTCAGAGCACTTGAAAACTGGGATCAGCAGTTAGGGTTGCTCTTCCTCTCTGGGGCTGAGGCTGCACCTCCCAGCCTTTGTGTCTGTTGTTTTCTTCCAGAATGGCCTCCATCCCCCACCCCTTGTTCACTTGTTTAATGCCTGCTCACTCTTCAAGATTCTTCTGTTATCACCGCCTTCAGGTCTGCCTCAGCTTTCTCTTTCACGTTTCCTCCACCAAACTTGGCCCTTTACTTAACTAAAACTTTGAGTTTCCCTCTGCTGTAACCCTCCGTACACCCTTGTAATCGTCTGTTTCCTGGCTAGACTGAACTCATTGTTACTTCCCTCGTGCTTAGCACGTAAGTGCCCCATACATGGTGAGTGGTGAGAGTCAGGGCTCTGCTAGGACTCGAGCCTAGTGCTCTCTGTCGGGCTCTACTGCCTGTTTTCGTGGGGAAGCCACTTCTCACCGCACTTTGGAACTTTCGAGGGGTCATTGGTCAGTAAGCACCTACGCATACAAAACCCTGTTCCAGGTTTAGGGACAGAAAACTAAGAGCATAAATGGAATAGGAAATACTGTCCCCGATCTCCAGAAGTTCATCTGCTCTCAGAATAAGACAGTATAATACAGAAGGGGGCTAGAGGGCCTTGCCTTTGGTAGGCCCTTAAGTATTCGGTGAAGGAATGAATATGTGAGTGAGGAAGGGAAAATCCCTGACTTGACACTTGAAACAAGCAGAAGTGCTGCGCTGACAAGAGTCATCTGGGACTGGTCAGCAGAGGCTTTCTGCCAGCCATGAGCTTTGCCCTGAGGCTTGTAGGAAGCCATTCTCCCTTTCCCTCCCTTCCCCTTCCTCCCCCACTGCACAGCTGAAGAGCTTTGACCAGTTCACCTGCAACCTGCTGTATGTGAGCTGGAGGAAGGATCTCACCGAGCACCTCCACCACCTCTACTTCCGTGGCCGCGTGTACTACACCCTCAACGTGCTGCGGGATGACGTCGACAACCCGTAGGCACCCCTGCTCAGTCCTCACTATCCTCTGCATGGTTCTGTCTGTCCGGCTCAGCCCTGGAGAGCCCCTGTGCAGACCCCTTGGAGATCATCTAAGGTTATGTGCAAGTGTCGACAAGAGCCGTGGGAGGAGGGCCTCTGCAGAGGGCCCTTGGAGAGGCTGCAGGGCTGAGAATAGGGAGCTGAAATACAGGAGCCGCTCCTTTTGTCCATTTCATATCCTGGGCTTCCAGATCAGGGCCCCTCTGAACAGAGTGTCCTTGCTAGAAAAAGCTAGAAAACCAGCTCTCGGATTTTTGGCAGTAAAAAAATTGCTGTTCAGGACTCAGTTTAGGATTTAAATCTTTATTCTGTCACCTTTCAGCTCATAAACCTTAAGCTCATTAAGCCCCAGGTTAGTGAGGATAACAATAGTTCCCATCTCAAAGGATATGGTGAGAATGAAATGATATTCATGTAACACATGTACAGTGCCTGGCACATAGCAAGTGTTCTAATGTAAGTTACCTGGTGTGATTTTAGAGATGAGGAAAGCCCAGAGAATGTAAGTGACTTGTCCAAGGTCATGTCTCCTTGGGGATCGGAGTCACTGTGGCCCTGGTGGTGCGATGGGACATATGGGGTCACTCCTCACACATTCCCTCCCCACTCACCACCCTCCCAAGCACTTTGTTGCCTGGGGCAACCTCTCCTCAGCTCAAGCTGAGCTTTGCAGCAAAGTTTCTTGCTGCTGCTGCTGAACTGTCTCTTCTAGTTCTCTATGTCTCAACCCATAGGAGCTTCTCCCGCCAGATGGCTACAATGGAGGCAGGCGCAGGCTCACAAGAGAGAGACTGGGGGGTGTGAGATAAATGGGATAGCTTTCCTGGTCATCCAGAAACTCAGCTCATCTACCCTCAGAACGGGCTCAGGAACCCTGGGTGCCGGACCTTTCAGTTGCCACTTTTTCCGAGGGGTAACCCGAGGCACCATAAGAAGCAACTCTCCAGAGCCCTGTGTAGGGGTCCTGAGGGTCTCGTTGCCTCTGGGACACCAGCCCTTGTCCTTGTCCATCTTCCCACGGGGTCCTTGCTGACAGCACTGAAAGGTCAGAATAGGAGGTAACGTGGAACTCTCTTAGCCTTCTCAACCCTCGAGCCCTGCTGCCTGGGTCCAGTTACTCTGTGCTGTTGGTTCCAGGGACCAGCGCATCAGCCAGGACGTGGAGAGGTTCTGCCGGCAACTGAGCAGCATGGCCAGCCAGCTCATCATCTCCCCCTTCACCCTCGTCTACTACACCTATCAGTGCTTCCAAAGGTGAAGCCTCCTCTCCTGTTAGAATCCCTCCTCCTCCCCCACCAGGTGTTTCTCCAGAGGTCCCTCACTCACAGGCTCTCCCAGGTCAGGGTCCAAAAGAGGCTAGCCTTCCCTCCCCCCCACCTGCACCCCAGGAAGTCTTCCTAGCTCGCATGCTTGGGCCCTCGCCCTCCCTTTGGCCCTGTGATGTTTCAGTGTCACAGGGATCCCGTGCTCCAACAGCTCAGACCGGGTACTGGATGCCGCCACACAGGAGCAGAGGCCCCACAGGCCACTGAGATTGAACGGGCTGCCTGAAGGGGGCAGGAGTCAGGCTGAGGCCTGCGGGATATGTGGCGCCTCCCATCCTGCCTCTCTCTGACTTTCAGCACAGGCTGGCTCGGGCCTGTGAGCATCTTCGGGTATTTCATCCTTGGAACCCTGGTGAATAAAGTGTTGATGGGGCCTATTGTGGCGAAGCTGGTGCAGCAGGAAAAGCTGGAAGGAGATTTCAGGTGTGTCTCCCTTGCTTGAGGTTTCTGGGGCTGGGCGAAATGGTTAAGGAATGGGCTCTGGAGCAAGGACGCCTACGTTCAAATCCCAGCTATGCCAGTCACTAGCCATGTGCTCTTGGCCAAGGTCTTTAATCTGCTAAACTTGGTTTCTCACCTCTGAGATAAGGACGGTACTGCTACGTGAGAATTGTGAGGAGGATTAGCGGGATTATACATGAGAAGCATGAGAATGGTGGCGGGTTGGCCATCGTCATCATCACCCCGTGGCCTTCTCACATGCTTCTCTTCCAACCACCCTGTTTCGGGTCAGCCGACGGATCCAGCCCCTACTCAGTGCTTCATGGCCGCCTCCTGCAGGCCCAGCACTGGGAGGAGGAGGCACTGGGGACACCTGTTCTCTCTCGAGCGAGACAAGGGGCTGCCCTGTCTGCAGGGCTCCTGCCATCCTACCCAGGCCTAGGATTCCCCACCTGACAGTTCAGGAAAGGGTCGGGCGGAGGCAGCCAGCTGCAAGGTGGAGCTGGGCTCCTCTTTGTCTGGAGGTCTTTTTTTATTTTTATTTTTATTTTTTTTTAGCTGAGCCATCCTGCCACCTGTTGGCAGCTCAGTGGCTGCTCAGCTTGGGCCAGACTCGAACCGCTGTTGCTCAGAGCTCAAACCCTTGAGCGAGCTCTTAACCAACTGAGCCACTCAGCCAGCCCTTGTCTGGAGGTCTTAATCCAGGCCTCTGAGAGGAGCGGGGCCAGTACTGCCCGTGGTCAGCACACATTTCCCTTTGATCTGCCAGGTTCAAACACATGCAGATCCGGGTGAATGCTGAGCCTGCTGCTTTTTTCAGGTGAGTCTAGTGGGGTAGTTCCCCTTCTGTCTTGTCAGATCTGCTAGTGGCGAAGGCAGAGAAGGCAGGATCGGTGGCACAGTCCTCCCGCCATCACCTAGTCCAGGGGTCGAGCATCCTCCGCTTGGCTCTGACCCTCTCCCCGTGTTTCTCACTGCCCTTGTCTGCCTCATCCATCGGTCCAGGGATTTGCTTCTGAAGCGAGTGGCTCCTCATGGTGGCCTACCGTGGGGCCTACATTCGTTCCAAGCATGAAGTGAGTGAATGTTTCCTTGTCTTGCTGATGACTGTAAGGCATTGCCTCTGCCTCTGTTTTTCTGTCTGTAAAATGGCTTTCTGTCAGTGCCTGATGTCCAGGACTGATTATCTCTGTAGCATTGGAGGAGACGGGAGCAGCCGGCCCCAGAGGCTTGTGTTTAAGGAATGAAAATAACTCTTGTACCTGGATCCAATTGCCTCGGGACCTTTGCTCTTCTGCGAATCTCTGGCAGTTTGCAGCGCCGCAACTTGGGGTGCCAAGACTACTAGGACTCAGAGATGAGGCTTGTTGTGTGGTGGGTAGGCCTAGGCCTGTGCTAAGCGGTTTTGGATTCTGCAGCCTCTACTCATGAAGCTCTCGGCTCAGGAAGGCAGATTGGTTCTTGGAGCTCTGAGTGTATTCTTCTGTGGGCTCTGTGTCCCTCCTTATGTAAAATCTGAAATACTCCCTCTGCCTTTTCTGCCAGGAGAATTTCTGCCCATCCTTGAAGCCCCAAGTCACCTCCTCCTGGGAGCCTTCCCAGACTCCCTTAGTGGTCAAGCCTGTTTGTTGCCATATCCCTGGAGATGCTGCTTACATAACAGTTTCCATTTCCAGGGGAAGAATGCAGTGTACCTGTCTACCCCTCTGAACTGGGTGCTCCTCCAAGATGGGGACTGTGTTACCTCCTTTTTCTCATACTGCCTGACTAGCACAGAGCCTGCCACACAGCGACTGCTCCCTGTATATTTGTTTAATAATAGCAGCTATTATTTATCGAGGGCCTGTTAAGTGCCTGGCACTTTATATTCAGAAATTCTCACTCTGGCCTATCACGTAGGTATTATAACCTCCATTTTATACATGAGAAAACTGAAACTCCGAGACTTACTCGTAAGCAACATGTCAGCTAGTTACTGGCCAGAGCCAGGATTTGAATCAGGTCGGCCCAGTCTAGAGTTCAGGTTCTTTCCATAGGCAATGCTGTATTGAGTGAATGAAGCAATGAATGGGTGCTGGTGACAGAAAGGGTCTGAGGTGAAGATCATTTGGATGGGCTTGGTCCCTAAAGGAGGGTGTAATGAGGGACAGAGGGCCCCCAGCCTGGCTGAGGCTCTCCAGGTCCCATGGACACCCAGCCTTTGTCTTCAGAGCTGGGCACGTGGAACACATGAGGACAGACCGCAGGCTGCAGAGACTCCTTCAGACCCAGAGGGAGCTGATGTCCAAGGAGCTCTGGCTGTACAGTAGGTAGAGGGAACCCCGGGAGGCAGGAATCCCAGGATCGGAGTAGCCCCCTTCCCTTCCTTCACCCCTGTCCTTCTTTCTGCACCAATGCATTTGCCCTGATGGAGGAATTAGCCAGGAGGAGGCACTGCCTCTGCAGTGTATCTCCCCAGCAGAAGGAGGACCTGGGGAGTAGCTCAGCCCTGCTTGGCTTCCCGCTCCCCTCAGGAGTGTTCCCGGGTCTCACGCAGCCTGTCTCCTGCAGTCGGTGTCAATACGTTTGACTACCTGGGCAGCATCCTGAGCTATGTGGTGATCGCAATCCCCATTTTCAGTGGCGTCTATGGAGACCTGAGCCCCACCGAGCTCAGCACCCTGGTCAGCAAGGTGAGAATCCCCCCTGGTGACCGCGCACGGGCCCCTCTGCCCTTGGGCCCAGTGCCCAGGGCCTGGGAGTCAAGGCCTGTGCTCACTGCCATCCATTCCGTTCAGAATGCCTTTGTGTGCATTTACCTCATCAGCTGCTTCACCCGGCTCATCGACCTCTCCACCACGTTCTCGGATGTGGCTGGTTACACATACAGGTGAGGCTGCGTCCCGCCCCTTTACTCCCCGAACAAAGTGTGTGCCTCAGAGCAGTAGCTGAATGAGAAAAGGAACAGAAAACCTCCCCATATACTAGTGGGTGTGAGAGAAACAGGAGTATCGCCTTCACCTGGGCCCCCAGACCCACCTCAGGTTTTCACCTCTTGCCCAGGATCGGGGAGCTTCAGGATACCCTGCTTGCCATGTCCCTGAAGTCACAGGATGATGAGATGTTGGATGAGAGTGAGTGGGACTTGCACAGGTGAGTCGTGGGCTGGCAGTGTGTGCAGCACTTGAGAATGCAGGCTCTGGAACCGCCCAGCTTGGGCTCACGCTGGAGGCCTGCCCTTTCCCAGCTGGACAGCAGAGTTGTGCGGGGCAAATGAAAGCAATGTGTGTCTTGTGCCAGGCACGTTACAAGCGTTCACAATCAGCATTGTTGTTCTAGCATCCACGGTGCTAATTTCCACCATCCCCCACCTGCTGGGAGCAAAATGCAAACACTGCCAAGGCCTCATACGACATCAAGTCTGAGTAGGAGCCCCTCTCTTTCTCCCTCCTCCTCCCACTGAGCCCCTCCACCTGCCCCTTTGCTCAGGATTTTCTGTTCTTTGTCCCCATGCCTCACTCAGGCCCGGAGATGTCTTTATTCCTGTATCTTTATAGGCTGTGATGTTTCTGACCTTTCTGCGCATTGAGGATTTGTTTCACGTCCTCACTTTTCTTAGGCAAATTACTTAAGGGTTCTGGGTCTCAGTTTCTTCATTTCTAGAAAGATGACCTTCCTCTTAGGGTTGTTGTGAGAATTAGATATCATAGTTCTTAGAAAGTGCTTGGACAGTGGTCACAGAGTAAGCTCTCAAAAATGGAAAGAGTCCGAATTCTAGGGCCTACACTCACTTCTTAGGAACTGTTGCCCCTGTTCAGAATAAAAGCTTCATGTAACTGAGATCAGAGGCTGGGGTGAAGGTGCAGGGACATAGGAAACAGAGTTGCTGTTCTTTGGGGTAGACGGGCATCCATGGACAGCCAGAAACTTTAAAACTATTTATTACGACTCCCATTCTTATCCTCAGTCCTCTAGTCACACTGCAATGCCATGAAAACAACATTAGAATTAGACAAATTCAGCTCTGTGGCCCTGAGCAAGCTGCTTAGCTACCTGACTTGGTTTCCTCCTCTGCCAAGTGGGAGATAATATCCGTGATGCATGAGTGTTAAGACTAAGATTAGTCATGTGTGGGGCTTTGCCCAGCCTGGCACAAAGTAGGTGCCCCAACTCCACTTCTGTGTTAGTCCGCCTGGGCTGCCATACCAAAATCCCACAGACTGGGTGACTTAAACAACAGACATTTATTTTCTCACAGTTCTCAAGACTGAAAGTCCAAGATCAAGGAGTCAGCATGTTGATTTCTCCTGAGCCCTGCTTTCTTGGCTTGCAAATAACCATTTTCTCACTGAGTCCTCACATGGCCTTTTCTCTGCATGTACAATACACCCTTGGTACCTCTCGCTTTTCTTAAAAGGACACCAATCATATTGGATCAGGGCCCTATCTGAAGGGCCTCATTTTATTTTATTTATTTATTTATTCATTTAAAAAGATTTTTATTGGGGAATTGGGGGATAGGAACAGCGCTGGGGAATCTGGGGAAGGGGAACAGACAAGTTGCTGTCCTTTTGTTCTTCAGTTTAGTTGTGGAGGACGTCGCTTCACTGGCCCATGTTGGTACTATCATTGTGCTCTTCCTGGGCGAGGCAGATCAGTTGCCGACTTCTGGATGGCCGCTCACTGCGGCTGCTGGCCACTCACACTGGCTGCTGGCCGATCATTCTGGCTGCTGGCTACACATGGTAGCCCATGGCAATTCACTGCAGCAGGGGCTGCAGCCTATGCCGTTGCCGTGACTCACGGCAGCCCAGCTCCAGGTTGAGCTGTTGTTCAGCATCTTAGCTGTAGAGGGCAGTGTCACTGGCCCTCATATATGGGATCTGAACCGGGGCCCTCTGGTGTCCCAAGCCAACTCTTAACCAACGCGCCACTCGGCTGGCCCTGAAGGGCCTCATTTTAATATAATCACCTCTTTAAAGACCCGTTCTCCAAATGATTTACATTCTGAGGCACTAGGGGTTAGGACCTTAGCATATGATTTTGAGGGCCCAGTTCAGCCCATAACAGCCCTCCAATCCAGGTGTGATGCCCCCACGGAGAAGAAGCCCCCTCCAGCTGGCAATCCTGACACTGCTTATCTTCTCCACACACCACCTTCCTTCTCTGACCCCAGCGCCCCAGGATGGCCAGCAGCAGAGCCAACAGACACAGCTTTCCTTCTTGAGCGGGTCTCCATCTCTGCTCCCTCCTCTAACAAACCCTTAATCGAGGACCTGAGCCTGAAGATCTCCGAGGGGCAGAGCCTGCTCATCACAGGCAACACGGGCACTGGCAAGACCTCCTTGCTCCGGGTTCTGGGCGGCCTCTGGAAGAGCACACGGGGTGAGAAGCAGCCCTCCCTGCCTCTAAGAAGGCTAGCCATGCGTGTGTGCGTGTGCGCGTGTGTGTGTGTGTGTGTGTAGGTGTGTGCATTAGAATCCAGCTTTTGTTGGGGAAAGGGAGTGAGGAGCAGTTACCTTCTCTGGAAGATCTCAAAATGGAGGTTTCTGTGGGCTCTGCAGGCTCAGTGCAGATGCTGACGGACTTTGGACCCCACGGGGTGCTGTTCCTGCCACAGAAACCATTCTTCACTGATGGGACCCTTCGGGAGCAGGTCAGCGCAGTTCAGGGGCTCACTCTTCACCCCCCAGCC
Organism: Hipposideros armiger; assembly: GCF_001890085.2. Taxonomy (NCBI): domain Eukaryota; kingdom Metazoa; phylum Chordata; class Mammalia; order Chiroptera; family Hipposideridae; genus Hipposideros; species Hipposideros armiger. The sequence goes on from NW_017731399.1 coordinate 2,946,387, forward strand.
AGGGCTTCTGGTACTATGACAGGTCTTAGCCGTAGGGTGTTAGGGGCAGAGGTGGGGTAATAAGACGTCCTGTGCTCAGGAGTTCCCTGGCCCTAAGAACACTTACTCAATCCGTGGATTGCGCCGTGTACTCAGAGTAACTCCGGGGGCAGGCTAAGCTGTGAAGCCAACAAGCCAAAGATCACACGCACTTGTTGAACATCAGGGTTGGGTTCTGGGGTCCCTGCCCTCATGAGGCTCACAGACTTCCCCCAGACACACATCTGGAGGTCACGGTGACCCTGCCCCACTGTGTGCTGGCTTGGCCTCTCCCTCTGAACCCTCAGCCAGGACATTCCTCACTCCCCTAGAGGAGCCTGGCCCCTAGCAGCTCCTGGGGCTGTTTCTGAGGGCGGGTGGGCTGTGGGCAGCCCCACTTCTCATTGGCCCTTGTCCTAGGCCCATGGTTTTTGTTTTATCAGGTGATATATCCCTTGAAGGAGATCTACCCGGACTCAGGTGAGCTAGCCTCCTTGGGGCGTGGCCTCCCATCTCAGCTGTTCATACTCATTCTGACTGTAGCCTTAGCTGTGCCCTTTGGACGAGGCCCCAGACATGCTGCTCCTCCTCCTCCTCCCGTTTACTGTCTGGGGCCTGTACCCTGACCTCATCTTGTCTTGTCTTCCCCTCCTTGAGGAGAGTTCCTGGAGGAAGGGACATGATTACCCACTTCACCTGGCCCTTCCCTTATTAGGTCTGTAACCTGTCACTTCAGAGCCTTAGCCCAGATTTTGAGGCCCCCTCCTCTACCGCCCCTGTCATGCTGTGCCCATCGACTCTGGCTACCCAGAAGGAGCTGACTTCTTAAAGAAGGCCTCTCTGTTTTGTAGGTTCTACTGATGATGAGAGGATCATGAGGTTCTTGGAGTTGGCAGGCCTGGTAAGTGAGGACAGGGACCCTGAGGCCCAAGCCCAGCTGGTAGCACAGACCACAGGTGCTGGCCCAGGAGAGCCGGCCCCACTGTCCCCAGGCCCAGGACTGGAAGTATGAGCCCCAGGCAGGGAGAGTGGGCGTATAAAGCGGCAGAAGGAACTGTTGCCCAGGTACGGGCAACAAGGGAGTACGCTCTGTAGTGAATTTTGAAACAATCATAAAACTATTATAAAGAAAGCGTGCTTTTTCTTGTCACCATGCTCCAACAAATGTATGCAATGGAGTTGGTAGGCTATTCCTCTCCGGGGCAGATCGCTCCCATAGCCCTCAGCTTGGTACTCCACTGGGGTTGCAGATCTGTCTCAGAAGCATGTGTGTGGTGGGACCAAGGCAGTGCCTCAGGGTGGCAGGAAGCAGAGATGGGCCCTTTTATGGACATTGTTTCTTCTGGGTGTGTTACAGTCTGACTTGGTGGCAAGGACAGAGGGTCTGGACCATCAGGTCGATTGGAACTGGTAAGAAAGGGGATGGGGTGCTCCAGAGCCAGTTCCCCCCAAAACAGTGGGTTCCAGGGGCCCAGTGAAGGGATAGAATGGCTCCTGATCCCAAAGTCCAGGTTTCATGCCTTTGGGAGCAGAGTTTTGGCATCACTTTGTATGGGCAGGGGGGCTGTGGTTGAAAGGGGAGTGCTGTCCATCTGTCCTGGGGCCAGCCTTTCTGTATCGAGAACCTCTTCTTGGCCAGACCCATTCAAGGCAAAGCCAAGCTATATCCTTCCTCCAGCGGTCCTCTCTCACCCCCTTTCCTCAGGTATGATGTTCTGTCTCCAGGAGAGATGCAGAGGCTATCTTTTGCCCGGCTTTTCTACTTGCAGCCTAAGTATGCAGGTGAGGTCCGCCCTGTAGGTACGCATGCCAGGTACTGTGTGTGCTCACAGGTGTAGCAGCATGTGTTCATGCACACCTGAGGCAGTTGATATGGGTAGGAGACCACACCTGTGCATGGCTGGGCATCTCTGTCCCTGCAGGAGAGGATGGAAGGCCTCTGCCCATGGGGCAGCAGTGCTTGGCACCCTAAGAGCGGTTCTGGATGTGTCCTTCTCCAGATTCCTAAGCTTTCTGCCATTGCAGCAGCTGGAGCTGCCTTGAGAGGGCATGTGATTTTATGCTGTGTCATCCATGAACGGGCATCCCTCCAGTTGTGCCTGGCAGAGGGCTGGCAGCTGTGGACTTTTCCAGGGACTGGCATCCTTGGGGGAATCAGGACTCCCTGAATTGAGCGGTTGCAGGCAGTGGCTGCTGCTTATCTAGAGGAAGCTGAGGGGTTTTGTCCTGCTGCTGGAAGAAGGCTTCCCAGATGGAGCCTGGCCTCTGCTCCTTTGGCCCATCCTTTCTAAGGCAGGGCTTCTGTAAGCCAGAGCAGCTTTCAGCTTCCCCCTGGGTCCCCACCGGAAGCAGAAATGAGTTTGGGTTGGAGGAGAAGCAGAGGCAGGCAGGGGCAGGACACCATCTCTTCCCATGGGGTTCTGCCCTCAGTGCTTGATGAAGCCACCAGTGCCCTGACGGAGGAGGTGGAGAGCGAGCTGTACCGCATCGGCCAGCAGCTGGGCATTACGTTTATCAGCGTGGGACATCGACGCAGCCTTGAGAAGGTACCTGTGCTCACAAGGATGGCTAAGGAGGAGAACAAAACCCAAGGGCCAGGGCCCCTCAAAATGGACAGTGGGGGTGGCAGAGAGGGTGGGGGGTCCTTGGCCTCCTGTTGGTGTGGCCAGGGCAGTCTAATCTCTGTGTGGTGGCGGTCTCTTGTAGTTTCACTCCTTGAATCTGAAACTCTGTGGAGAAGGAAGATGGCAGCTGACCAGAATCAAAGTAGAATGAAGCCAAGGATGTGGCTGGCCACTGGAAGGAGAGCCAAACTCGGGGCAGGTCGGCAGTCCCCAGGAAAGACCAGGAGGACTGACAGAGCAAGGAATGAGCCCCAGGGCCGCCTCACAGGTCCTGTGCAGAGTGCTGGCAGCAGTCGGCTCACCCAGGTGTGGCCTCCGTGGGGCACCCCGTCCCACCAGGCCTCCTGCTGCCTCAGCCAGAGCTCTGGACACTTGAAGTACTGTTCCTTTCCTTACAAATTACTTCGGACTGTGTTTTCTAAAGAAAAACCTGAAAGTGTAGGATCTATAAAAAATGAAGGGTCAAAGTGGAAAGAGTATTGGACTCGGACTCAAGAGATTCAGAAGTCTTGTAAATTGGTTAAATTTTGCAACACTAGATTTTTAACTGAATCAGCTATTTAAATTTTATAACTTTTTAAAAAAGAAAAGATAAACATTAAAATATTTTTTTTGCAGCTTTCCCCCTTTCTGTTTTCTCCATTATAAGAAGTTGTTTTTGTTTTTTTTTAAGATTTTATTGTGGAATTGGGGGAGGGGAACAGCACTGGGGAATCTGGGGAAGGGGAACAGACAAGTGGCTGTTGTTTTGTTCTTCAGTCTAGTTGTGGAGGATGTTGCTTCACTGGCCCAAGTTGGCACCATTATTCATTGTACTCTTCCCGGGCGAGGCAGATCAGTCGCCAGCCTCTGGATGGCCGCTCACGGAGGCTGCTGGCCGCTCACGCTGGCTGCCGGCTACACTTGGTAGCTTATGGCAACCCACTGCCACAGGGGCTGCAGCCTAATGCCGTCGCCGGCGACTCACAGCAGCCCAGCCCCAGGTCAAGCTCACTATCTTAGTTGTAGAGGGCAGTGTCACTGGCCCTCATATGTGGGATCCGAACCGGGGCCCTCTGGTGTCCCAAGCCAGTTCTTAACCATCGCGCCACTCGACCGGCCCAAGAAGATATTTTTAACTGAATTTCCAGATTTGTATTTGAGAGCCTGCAGCGAATGGAGCAGCTCTCTCCACTATACTGGAATCTTCTGCTCCTGGTTTTTCATTTTACTCCACATCATCACTTTTCTATTTGCCAGTTGTACCTAATTGCTAGGGCCCTTCTGTTTTTCTTGTCTTAACCCAGATGAAAATAAATCCCTTTCCCCTCAGACAGCTAAAATAAGGTTGAGGTTTTTAAAAAATAGTCTATATTAGGGAACAACAACCAGTTGAACACACAAAACCCTGGAATCACAAAAGCATGAGATAGAAAGTTATTGAGCCAAAAGTCCTCAATGTTCAGCTGTCAGCATATCACCTTCATGATTTTTGCCACATCTCTGTATTTCTTATACTGTGAATTACTTAATATTTTAAAAATTGACTCACTTTTTAAATTTAATGCATTTTTAAAAGAGTGTTTTATGAACCCAATAAAAACCAAGCAGTGTTATGAAATGGCAGCTCGAGGCTGTGACCTGCAGGGACTGAGCTTGAGGCTTGCTCTTGGCACAAAGGGAGGTTAAGGGATGTTACAGGAGTTAGACATACTAGCAACCAACTGGGATTTTTCTCCTTCATAAAATTGGAAAGATGGAATAGGAACTGGAAGGGAAATAACTTTCTCACTATTAAGGCTTGAGGTTATTTAATGCCTTGTTACACCACTGAAAATGACCCCGGATGTGGGTTAGGAGTCCTAACCTTGGGGAAATGCTGCCCTGGGTAACTGAAGTCTCCCCGCCAGCTGGCTTGGCTTGCGTGTAGGCCTTGGGCCTGTTCTTACTCAGCTCCGCTCTGTAGGTGTGCTAAAGCGGTGTGCTCAGGTGCTGAGCTGAGAGAGCTCAGGTGGATGCCTGACCAGGTCTGGTGGCGTGACAGTGAATGCTAGGGAATCTAGAAAGCCTTGTGCATGGCCAGAACAGGATGCATGCTCAGAAAAGACCTGAGAAGACCCTGAGCTTTTACCTCTGGCTGGTCTCTGGGCTCAGTCCAAGGAGGAAGTAGAGGCAGAGTTCGAAACTGCCTGGCTAAGTGTTAAAGGAGTGTGCCAGCACAGAGCCAGTCTGGGAGAGATGGGGTTTTGTTTGTTTGCTTTTAGCTCCCACTAGCCAAGAAGTCTCTGTCAAAATACTAGCTCAACAGACACTTAAAGTGACCACGCATGAAAAGGATGACATTCTTTGCAAAAATATTTTGGGAAAGTCAACCAAACGAACAGATGACTGCAGCCTTCAGTAATCAAAAATAGCACACCCTGGGGAAGGGGGAGAAACTGATTTTCAGAGTTACCATATTGCAGTATTTAAATGTCCAGTTTTCAGGGTGACCAGTTAGCTCAGTTGGCTAGAGTGCTGATAACACCAAGGTTGCTGGTTTGATTTCCACATGGACCACTGGGAGCTGCGCCCTCCTTAAAAGTCAGCTATGCCATTGTAGCATGAAAGCAATGTGTAACCAATGACCATGGCTGTTCCCCAATAAAATTGAAATAAATATCCAATTTTCAACAACAAAATCATACAAAGAAACAGGATTGTGGTCCATTCAAAGGGAAAAAAATGGACAGAAACTATCCCTGAGTAAGCCCAGTTATTGGACTTACTAAACAAGACTTTAAAGGAACTGTCTTAAATATGCTCAGATACCTAAAGAAAACCCTAGAGCTGGTTCTAGCTCTGTCTCTGATGTTAGAACTGACAGCTAGCTCTGGACCTAGCACTGGCTCTAGTGCTAGATTTGGTGCTGCTGCTGCTTCTAGCTTGAGCTGGCACTGGCTCTAGATCTGGAACTGACACTGGAACTGGAGCTACACCTGGGTGTGGTCCTGCAGCTGGTTATTAGATACATCCAAGGACCTTCTACCTCTGAAGCTAGCTCTAGTCCTACAGCTGGCTCTAGCCCCGTCTCTGATTGTTAGAGCTTGGGCTGGAGCTGGTACTAGCTCTGGACTTGCCAATGGCTCTGTCATTGGCTCTGGCCCTGGAGCTCATGCTATAACTAGTGTTAGTGCTGCCTCTAGTCCTAGAGCTGGTGCTAGGGCTGATTCTAGTACTGGAGCTGGTGCTAGGGCTAATGCTCTCACTGGAGCTGGTGTCGGTTTTAGCTTTGAAGCTAACTTGAGATGATACTAGAGCTGGCTCTGAACACAGCACTCCAGCTCCAAGCTGGGCAGGTTGAGACATACGAAGGCCACCAGCTGTTTCAGGCAAGGAAAGTATGGAGAGTGGAAGGAACCCTCCACCTACTGATCCAGTCAGGTGCCCAGGATGGAGGAGATGGTACTGGCGGGTAAATGAGCAGACAGCAGAGTCAGAGCTCACACAAAAAGGGAAGACTTGGCAGGAACCAGAGCCTCGCGGAAGTGAATCCTGTACCTTCAGGTCAGCTCCTGCACAACAGTTTCTCCACTCTAGTCATGGCCAGTACTCACAGCCAATCAGCATGAGGGTCAAACCTTCCCACTGATGTGCCAATAGCAATCAAGGCTCAACTACAATAGGAAGGCACACACAAGGAACACACTTGGAGCACATGGCTCAGGAGACCAGGGAGACAGAACACGGGGCCCCCATAGGACACCTACTACATAAGGCCACTCTACCAAGACTGGGAGATGTGGCAGATCTAGAAGAAAACACAGGGAGTCAGCCAAAATGAGACAAACATTTCCCAAATAAAAGAACAATATAATACTCCAGAAAAAAAAGCTAAACAAAATGGTCACAAGCAACCTACTAGTTGCAGAATTCAAAACACTGGTTATAAGGATGCTCAGTGAACTTAGGGGAAGAGTAGAGGAACTAGTAAGAACTTTAACAAAGAGATAGGAAACATAAAAATGAAGATAGAAAACATAAAAAAGAACCAGTCAGAAATGACAAATACAATAACTGAAATGAAGAATACAGTAGAGGGAATCAACAGTAGATTAGATGAAGCAGAGAATTGAATCAGCAATTTGGAAGACAAGGGAGCAAAAAAAAACACACCCAATCAGAACAGCAAAAAGAAAAAAGAATCCAGGACCCAAGATGGCAGAATATATAAACACTGTGCCTGCTTCCTTTCATGAACACATTAAAATTACAACTAAATTATAGAACAATTAACCTGGAGAATCATCTTAAGTCTAGCTGAACAGAAGATTTATATTATAACTAAGGATATAAAAAAGAAGCCACGTCAAGAATGTTAGGAGGGGCAGAGATGCAAAATGGGCTAGCTCCAAACCTCCATATGGTGGTTGAGAACCAGGAGGAATATCTCAGTCGCAGAGGCTCTCCCTGGAGGAATGAGGGAACCCAGCCCCACACCAGTCTCCCCAGCCTGGAGTACTGGTGCCAGGAAGAGAAGTCCCCACATCTGGCTGTGACTAACAGTGGGGATTCCGACTATTGGGGTGGGACGGAAGGCTGTGGAAAACCCAGACATCCTCTTAAACAGCCTGAGCACAGACTCTCACTCGCAGTCACTCACCTTGGGCTCCAGCAGAGCAACAGTAACTTGGGGGGTGTTGGAGATATACGGTGGGGCTGACTGAGGTGTGTGGCTTTGGAACAAGAGCTGGAGGACAGTTATAATTTTCTCTGTGTGGAGTCCTTCTCTTGTGCAGCCGGTAGGCGGGCGCCATCTTTGCTGTGTTGAGCCCGCCTCCACAGGCCAAATCTGAATCCGGTTGGCCTGGTGAGCTCTGCTTGCTCCACCCTGCTGACTCACTGGGCACCTGCCCCACCCAACTCATGCACTGCGGGAGGCACTTTCTCTACTAGCAGCCAGCCCTGCCCACATTGCATTCTTGGAAAAGTATCAAAGTCCACAGGCCCCAGGTGGGTGATGACTGACCTCAGTGTGCTCTGAGACTTTTGCTGAGTAGCTCCAGGCTCAGCACTGGCACCAAACTAGAGTCTACATTAACCCTGTTGACCACAACTCTTCCCACTGTAGGGACTCACTGAGACCCCCACTTTCACCCAATTTACATACTACACGAGGCTTTATCAGCTGCTGAACCTTAAGAAAGCTGGCAGGTAGCAGCAAGCCTCAGGTGTCCTGGCATTTTGAGGAGCTACCCCAGGCCCAATACTGGTGGCAGTCATCCTCGGTTCACAGTGTGGACTCTCCCATGTGCCTTCAGGGTTAGTACAGGCAGCAAGCAACTGCAATCACTTTGTAGCTCCTACCAGGTAGTCCCCAGCCAATCACAAGCAGTGGGTGACCTAGGCCTGAACCAGAGGCCCTTGCAAGAGTTGCCCCAGAACCAACATACTTGGAGATTGGCTCAGACCACAGCAGAGCACTGCCCAATTAGCCCCACAAGTGGCACGCACAAAGGGTGGTCTCAACAGGCACCAGAGCCCCCTGGGGTGAATCCCACTCAGTGGGGTAAGCCCCCTGCACAGCAGCCTATAATCTGTGGGTGTGGCCAAACCCCACAGCCAATCAGCCTGAGGGTCAATCTCACCAACTGATGTGCCGATAGCAATCAAGGCTCAACTATAACAGGAGAGCACACACAACCCACACAAAAGACACTCCTAGAGCATCCAGAGCAGGTGACCAGGGAGACTGTGCCAGGGCCCCACAGGGCACCTACTATACCTACTATATAAGGCCACCCGGCCAAGATTGGAAGACATAGCAGGTTTATCTAATACACAGACACAAACAGAGAGGCAGCCAAAATGAGGGGACCAAGAAATATGTCCCAAATGAAAGAACAGGAGAAAAATGGCGACTGTCCTCCAGACAAAGAAGTAAACAAAATGGAGGCAAGCAACCTACCAGATACAGAGTTCAAAACAATGGTTACAGGGATGCTCAAGGAACTTAATGAGAATGTCAACAAAGAGATAGCAAGCATCAAAAAGGACATAGAAACCATAAAAAGAACCAGTCAGAAGTGAAGAATGCAATAACTGAAAAGGAGAATGCGCCAGAAGGAATCACCAGCAGAGTAGATGAAGCAGAGGATCAAATCAGCAATTTGGAAGACAGGTAGCATAACACACCCAATCGGAACAGCAAAAAGAAAAAGGAATCTAAAAAAATGAGGATAGTTTAAGAGACCTCTGGGGCAACATGAAGCGTAACAACATTTGCATCATAGGGTACCAGAAGGAGAAGAGAGAAAGCAAGGCATTGAGAACCTATTTGAAAAAATAATGACTGAAAACTTTCCTAACCTGATGAAGGAAATAGACATACAAGTCCAGGAAGCGCAGAGACCCAAACAAGATGAACCCAAATAGACCCACACCAAGAGGTCAGCTGATTTCTCAACAGAAACCTTGCAGGCCAGAAGGGATTGGCATGCAATATTCTAAGAGATGAAAAGCAGGGATCTATTGATACAACCAAGATTACTCTACCCAGCAAGGCTATCATTTAGAATCAAAAGAGAGATAAAGAGCTTCCCAGACAAGAAAAAGTGAAAGGAATTCATCACTACCAAACCAGTATTACAAGAAATGTTAAAGGGACTTCTTTAAGAAGAAGAAAATCTAAAAATCAAAAATATGAATAATAAAATGGCAATAACTACATATCTATCAATTACTTTAACTGTAAATAAATTAAATGCTCCAATCAAAAGACATAGGATGGCTGAATAGATAAAAAAAACATGACCCTTACATCTGCTACCTATAAGATACTCACCTCAGATCAAAAGACACACACAGGCTGAAAGTAAAGGGATGGGAAAAGGTATTTCATGCAAATGGAAACAAAAAAAAGCTAGAGTAGTAATACTTATATCAGACAAAATAGGCTTTAAAACAAAAGCTATAACAAGAGTCAAAGAAGGACCCAGGAATCCCACCTCTGGGTATTTATCAGAAGAAACCCAAAACACTAATTTGAAAAGACATATGTATCCCTATGTTTATTGCAGTATTGTTTACAATAGCCAAGGTATGGAAGCAACCTAAGTGTCCATTGATAGATGAATGGATAAAGAAGAGGTGGTACATATGTACAATGGAATATTAGCCAAAAGAAAGAATAAAATTTTACCATTTGTGACAACATGGATGGACCTAAAGGGTATTATGCTAAGTGAAGTAAGTCAGGCAGAGAAGGACAAGTACCATATAATTTCACTTATATGTGGAATCTAAAAAACAAACCAACAAACAAAACAGAAATAAACTCAGAGATACAAAGAGTAAATTGATGGTTGCCAGATGGGAGGGGGGTTGGGAAGATGGATGAAAACTGTGAAGGGATTGAGAAGTATAAATTGGTAGTTACAAAATACTCACGCAGATGTAAGATGTAGCATAAGGAATATGGTCAATAATATTGTAATAACTATGTATGGTGTCAGGTGGGTACTAGATTTATTGAGGGAATCACTTCGTGAGGTATATAAGCGTCTAATCACTATGTTGTACACCTGAAACTAATATAATATTGTATGTTAACTGTAATTGAAAAATAAAAAAATATTTTCAAAAAAGATTTATTGGAACACACACACACACAGAAAAAAGACCACGGAGAGATTAATAAAATACAACAAGAGCAAGTTCCGTGCATGACTGAACTAGGAAGCTAGAAGGGCAACCCCAGGTGTGAAAGCCAGAGCAGCGATGGGTGTGTGGGTTCAGCAGGTGACTGCAGACTCGGAACTTGCATTTTAAACGCCCATGCAGGGATGGAAGACCAGCCCCAAGGCGACAGCTAGGAAGAACATTTAAACAATCCAAATATTCTCGCACACATACACAAAAAAAAAAGGAGAGGAAAAATTGTCATATTAACTTACAAAACACACAAGCAGACAATATACCATGAGCTAGCAAACGTAACAAGCAAGGTAGAATTACAAGGAGAAATTAGCAAATCCACAATCATCACTCCCTGATCCCTTCCTGTGACAGACTCCCTGAAGTCCATGCTGGGAGTAGAGCCATGGAGATAAATCAGGGGGCACCCATGGCTCAGAGGTGAGGAGTCAGGGAGGGAAGCATACAGACAGCCCTTGAGAAGAGTTAGCATTGGGAAGGGTTGACCTGAGTGAGACATTAATGGAGCCGCTATGATGAAGCAGAGACTTCATTGCTGCCTTGAGTCGAGGAGCAGCCAGGCAGGAGGAGGGGACCAGAGAGAGACCTGAAGAAGAAATAGGTGGCAAGGAAACACCAGAAGGCAGAACCAGTTGAGGCTGTGGCTCCTGACTCAGCCTTGGGTGCCTGGGTGATCTTGTGGAGCCCTGAACTGGCACACTCAGTAAGCAGAGCTCTGGGGCAAGAGCCAGGCAAAGAAAAAGCCAAAAGTTCTAACCCACAGAAACCATCTGGTTTTATTCCCTCTAGAAAACAAACTAGTGTATTTTAAAAATACACTTTATGTTTACAACCATTTTAAATGTACAGAACAATGGCGAAGATAGTACGGAGAGTTCCAGTAAAGCCCGCCTCCAGTTTCCCCTATAACTTCTTACATTATTATGGTACATTTGCTGCAACTGATGAGCTAGGTGGGGTGCCACACCTCCACACTCTGGGGGAGTCTGAGAGGAGAAGGCACGGAAGCTCTGGTGGGAGCAGGAGGAAGACTCTTAGGCCCCCAGTGAGCTGGGGGAGCGGGAGATGGGAGGCTCGGTGGACGAGGTCTCAGAGATCCCTCATATCAGGGCCCCACTTTCTTGCAGGCTGCAGGACTAGGCCTCAGGAGCTCCCCCACCCACATCCCTGCCTCCACTTGCCAGATTCCTTCTCATCTATCCCTGCCAGGCCTGCTCAGCAGCTCCAAGCAGCCCTCATAAATCAGTCCCTCCTGCCCTTTTATATGCTCATGGTGCACAGCCATCTATTGGCAGCCTGTTCGGTCTGCAGAGTCTGGAATAAAATCTGCCTTCCAGGCACTGGGATCTTGGAGAGAAACCCCCAATACAGGTGCAGTCAGCACCCAGCAAGATTTCACTTTGTTCTGCCCCATGGGGTCCTTCTGTCCAGGCCCTTCCTTTCCTTTCCAGCCTTTCTCCTCCTTGATTACTGGTAGGCCTATTTGCATGTCCCACTGCAGAGAGCTGCATACCTCTTCCCAGGGTCAATCCCCTGGAGTGATTGTCCAGGGGGATTTCTGGCAGTTCCCAAGCCTCTGAGTGTCCCAATTGTCCCCAGATCTAAGGGTGGGGCAGCTGCTGAGGACATCCCCCAGGCTTAAGGAGGCTGCGCTGGTGTGGCCACCCTTTCCTTGTGTTCATGTGGGACCTTGTAACACTGTGAGGCTGGTTGAGCAAGTGTTATTACTGATTTAGAACACAGGAGAGAGAGGCTCAGGGGTTAAACACCTTAACCCAAGTCCCGTGGTTATGCTTTAGTGGTCCCTTAGAGCATTTGCAACCTTGTATTTTATTTGTGTTATTACTTGAATTGTCTTTCCCTCCAAATAGGACAGCTTTGCCCACCACTCTATCCGCAGTGCCTTGCCCCGTGACTGGTACACACATGCTCCATAAATGTTTTAAAATTATTGAATGAATGGATGAGTTAGAGGAAGAAGGTTCATTCATTTATTTATTCAACAATGGATTCAGTGTCAGGCCCTTTGATGGGTCTTAGGGATGAAAAAGTGAATAAGATGTAACCCCTACCCTTGAAGAAACCAGTCTTGTGGGGAAGATAGACTTGTAAATAAAAATTACAACATAATGTATAAAACGCTATAATGGAGGAATGTCCGTCCCAGGTGCTATGAAAAAACAGATTCTAAGCTCTTCCTGGAGGAGGGGCCTTGAAGGATGAGTGGCAGGGTATTTCCTGCAGTGTTGGGGGTAGGCCGAGTGAGGGAAGGGCATTTCTACCCCAGCGGGTGACAGTGAGTCTCCTGGGGGCCTGACACTCAGGGAAGGCTTGGAGGAGCCCCAAGTGGGCCAGACTTGAAGCCAGGCTCTTGGATTTTTCCCTTCACCACATAAAAGTCAGAAATTTCCCACCTGTGCCCCCCAGCCTCTAGGTCTGGGAGGATTCTACCCGTGCCAACCACCTGTCATTCTCCTTCAATGACAGATTGCCAGAAAAACCTCTTCCATGAGAGAGTTCAACATCTGAGCCAATCTGAAACAATCTTATGAGATTTCTTGAGCCAACAGCTCAAATATAACCTCTCTATTCTGCTCCCTGCACTCCCTCATCTGTAATTCCATCCAACACATCGTCAAGCCGGTGGGCCCAGCGGTCTGCAGGCAATCTCACGTAGTCTTCCCCCCACAGTTTCTCCTGTTTATTCCCTTCTCTTCAACAGAGGTTTAGCAGATGTTTGTCTTTTAGTTCCCGATGCCATGACCGTTTCCATTTGTTGTTGTGTAATCTAATGTTGTGATGTAAGAGATCCGAGTACATGTCTGTGTACACAAAAAGAAGGGAGTCACTCGTCTTGGGGGCCGAGGTAAGGCTGCGGGCTTTACCTGAGGTGTGAACAAGACAAGGTTGTTTGTAAGGAAGCACTGAGGGAAAGGTCAGTGCCATCTAGCGTGGGGGAAGCAGGAAGGGGTCACGGGCAATAACTTAGGGTCTCAATGGCTGGAATATTTTAGTTGTGCCTGCAATGGAGGAGGGTCCCACATCGTAGTGATAATGTCATTGAAAAAGTGACAATGTCAGCTCAGTGGAGAAAGGCCGGCCACAGTGCTCCTACAGTTGGAGTAATTTTAAAAGAAGAATCTAGTAATTTTGACCTAAAAATGTCTTCATGGATTTGCTTTTTATGTTACCCGTACACACATACACACGCATTCTCCTCACTCATGGAGGACTCCTGGATTCCTCCCCTGCTGTTTTTACATCAATTTTATTCTTACTTATATCTTTACAGAAAATGGCACAGAAGTCACAGGTTTAGAATACCTAGAAGTTATTACAGTTCCATATTTCAAACACCTCAATATCAAGATTCTTTCTTCTCACTCTATGTACATTATTTACACACGAGGGGCTACAGTCTAACACTTCAAACCAACAGGGGACAAAGACAAGAAGAACTGGGGGAAAGTTCCATGAATGGAATAAAGAAGAAATCAACTTTTGATGTGGAATTAAAATCCCAACTCATTGTCTCAGGCCTTTCTCTCTTGAGATATTCCCTGCAAAGGAGGTGGGATGGTAAAGAATGTCATGGGAGTGAGGGGGATATGTCCCTGGCCTGGGGGTGGAGGGGCAGCTCTGGAGAGGCCATCAGTATGGACAGGTCCTCTCATCAGCAGCCAGGAAGAAGCCCCCAGCCCCCTATTCCAACACGGTCACTGTCTCTGTCTTATTCATAGTGAACATGTACACAGCATACACCCAGCTTGAAGGTGTGAGTGCCTGTTGCTTAGTTTGGGTCTAACACTTACTCTCCTTTGAGCCTTTTCTCATTCCCTTCTTGTGACCATATGATGACTACATATAGCCCCAGGCCGACTCCAGGCTTGGCCTCCCAAGGACAGCCTGGGTGAAGTTGAGTCAAGGTCTGTGGCTTCCTAGGTGTTCATTTAACAGCTTGGATTGGGTTGCTCCAAGGCAGGGCACATGCAAAGCAATAATTTGCTAGAAGCTCTAGGTGAAGAGTGCCTTGCATAGCAAGTCAGGGTTCCAGGCAGCGTTTCAGGGGAGTCAGGATGCTTCAGAACACAGCCCCAAGGGCACGGAGCAGAGGGCTTGGATTCCCAATAGTGCAGAGAGACACAGCATTTGTGAGAGGTGCCCCCTGGCTGCAGAGCACAGACCCTGGAGTCACTACAGGTATTGTACATCGTCACATGCAGTACTGGCACCTGTGCTGGGAGGAATGATGGGCCCGGCTGAGTGTGGAAAGGGTTAGGGTTCCTGAGGGTGACCATGGAGAACGTGAGACGGAGGGTGGCCAAGTGGCCCAGGCTGAGACTTCCCAAATTTAACCAGTACTCTGGGCCCCATTGATGGGGTAGAGCAGAGGTTGTACCTAGGCCTACAGGGCAGTACATTCACATGGCAGAAGCCTATGCCCAGACCCAAGGGAAGGAACAGGCAGAGGGGAGCAGAATTTGGCCAAGGACTGGAGCGCTCAGGTCATCGGCTCTGGAGTGTGGGTCCTCAATCCCTGACAGGGCTGTGAGCCTGGGGGGAACAGAACTCCCCCTGGGGTTAGAGCTGGGAGGGAGGGCTCTTAGAGCAAGAGAACAGAGTGAGGAGTGGATTTGGACAGTGAGAGTTGCCAAGGGATTGAGTGAGCATGGCTGGAAGGGGTGGTTTGGGGTAGCAAGAAGGTTTCTGAGGCAGGGCTGTTGAGATGACGAGGCTGCTAAAGAGGTCAAGACTAGCTAGCTAGGGGATATCTCAGCATGGCCCAAAGCCTTGGCCAGAAGTGAGTTGTGCCTGAAGTCACCCGGGGGGTCATGGAGGGCCTGTGGGGCAGCGGGAGGGTAGCAAAGGCCAGGCTGGGCCCTGCCTCAGAGAACACCTCCCAGCACCACAGGCCTGGAGAAGCGCAGAGTCCTGGGGCTCCACGGGCAGCGCGCCCTTGACCTAAGCCATGTCCTCAAGCTGCGGCGGACTCAGCTTCTCCGCTGGCCTGTCTTCGTCCATGGCCTCCTCCTCCTCTGGCTCCTGGACATTCCGGGCCAGGCTGTTGGGTCCAGACACAGTCCCCAGCACTTTGGTGCTGTGCTCCTGAGCTCTGGCTCGGAGCGCTGCAATGCTGTTCTCCCTCAGTTCCTCCTGGGACATGGCCGCCGGAGGGTCGGGGCCCCGCTCCTCCTGCTCCATCTTGTCCAGTTTGGGCAGGGCCTGCTGTTCCGCCTCGGGCTTCCTCCCCGACTCCGCTGCTGCCTCCAGCGATTTTTTGTGCATCCCTAAAAAGAATTGTTGGTATTCGGGTTTAGAAAAGCGCCTGGGAAAGCCATCTTGAACTGAAAACAGCAAAGATAGAGAGAGGCCAGAATTAAGGACAAGCAGAAAGCCTTGCTTCACACACCGCAGTCACGCGAGTCCCGGGGTTGGGGCCAGGGCAGCAGGAGGTGGGCGGGTGGGGGGCTGCAGATGAGCCAATGGGCACCAGGCCTGCAGAGGGCTTCTCCAAGCCAAGCCCCTGGTCACCTGACCCCCAGATAGTCTGTTCTGTCCCATCCCTCCCTCCTGGGATCCCAGGTCACAGAATCCCAAAGATAGGCTGGTGCTACTATCAGACATAGGCCCAGGTGGCAGGTACGGGAAGATAGCAGGTGGAGAGATTTAGGGGGA
This sequence comes from Hipposideros armiger, assembly GCF_001890085.2. Taxonomy (NCBI): domain Eukaryota; kingdom Metazoa; phylum Chordata; class Mammalia; order Chiroptera; family Hipposideridae; genus Hipposideros; species Hipposideros armiger. Next base: position 2,962,379 of record NW_017731399.1, read on the forward strand.
AGAAGTCCTTTGGGCAAAGCCAGATGGTGGCCAAAGGGACCTAGGGGTTCCCTCAACCACCAAGAGAGGCAGTTTCGTTTATCACAAGACCAACTCCCACAAGGGAAAAGGGGCTGCTAGGCTGCTGTGGCCAGGTCCCTTTGCTCCAGTGCTCTGTCTCCTCCTTAGGGGAGCCCACTCTCCTTGCCACAGGGGCAGGGCCCCAAGGAGGGTGCGGGCTCTTACCCAGCAGCCATGGGGCACAGGAGTCCATGATGCCATCCTTGGCAGACTTGAGGATGGACTCAGGCAGGGGGATGGAGTGCCGCACCATGGCCCCATACAGCCCATACTCCGCCATGACGCTGCTCCGGCCCCAGCACTTCTCTCGCTTCCTCCACTTGGCTCTGCGGTTCTGGAACCAGACCTGCAAGTATAGACAAACAGGTGTGTTCTGAGAGGCCCCTACCCCAGCGTCTCTCTGTTAAGGTCCTCACCCCTTCCATGGCCAGCAGCCCCATCTCCTTGTGGTTTGCCAGTTTCTCCGTTCAGGTGTCTTTTCTTAAGCTCACCTACCCTGCAGTACTGCAGGGGGTTCCTCTAGGCTCAGGGATATCCAGAATGAGGACACAAGTCTTATGAGAACACAGTGGGTGAAATGGGTCCTTTTTTTCTTTTTCTTTTTTTTAAACCAAAGCAGTTACAGGGAGATGGAATAGGGACGCCTCTGGGACAGGGTCTTGTAAGTGGGCACTTCCCAATGTGGTCCTTCGTTTGCAGCTGAGAAGCAAACCCTGATAGCTGTCTTGCAAGTGTGCACAGCTCCAGTGTATAAACAGAATCTCTTTTCTGACTTGCAGAGGGATAAATTCCTTCTGAGGGGCTGGGCTAGCAGTGTTCAGGGCTCCCTGTCCACCAGAACTCTAGAGCCCAGAGCAGTCCCAGGAAGACCTCCAGGTGAGTGTAGATGCAGGGAGCAGAGGGCATGTCACCCAGGTATCATGAAACTTAGGAACTGCCCCGGCCCCAAAGCACAGTTGCGAATGCTCCCAGGCCTGAGTCAGCTCCCTTGTCTGCCCTGTCCTGGCTGAGCCCTGCCACGCCACAGTGCCCCCCTCCACCTGCTCGCCACAGTTCTGGACCTAACACTGAATGATATTTGGGAGAAGCTGGGCAGCCATCCCTTAGTCAGGGGAGGAAGACAAACTTCTCAGTGATGTGAGGAGCAAATGGGAGTGGGGACCTAGGAAAGTGTAGTGGGGAGCACTCTAGGGAATGTTTCTGTGGCCCCCAAACTGACTGGTGCAGGGTCTGAATGAGTGGGGTGCCCTGGGGGTGTCTGGAGCACTCAGTCCCTGCGTGGAGGAGATCCCAGGTTCCTGCCATGCTTGGGGGAGGGAAGATTTCTTGGTCTCCCAAAGCAGCTTCCTGAGACTTGCAGCAGCTGACAGGAGTCAGAGCTAGAACCAGGGACAGCTGTACTGTTTGTCCCTCGAGCAGGTGAGAGGCCCGTGGTTAACTGGTGGGCACTGGAAGGACTCCTCTGGTCCCCTCACAGCCCCTGGGGGCCCTGACCTCCTAGGGCGGGAAGAGGCACAAGGCCCCCAGGAAGTGAGGGTGGGAGGGAATAAGGGGTGGGCAGAGGCGGATTCGGGAAAATCTATTAGTTTCCTCAATGATTTCCATTCCTTCGCCTCCACAGGGCGCCCCCCNCCACCCTTCCCTCCGGGCCCTCGCCCCCGCCCTCGGCAGCGGAGGTTTCAGCTTTTGATGAAAAATTGCTCCAGCTCTATTCAGGAGGCGGCAAAAGAAGAGTCACCCCCAGGGGCAGCCCTGGGCTGATTGAAAAATAAGTTAATTTCAGTTTGAATCGATGGGCCTCAGGCACTGAAATATCACGGGAAATTAAAGCGGCTGCTCTCCCGGGAGCCGTGGCATTGACCCGCACTAATTAATGCTGGGGAGGCAGCTCGAGCTGCGCCTTGAGCAGCTCCCCCTCCCCGGGGGACCCCAAACACTTCTCATTTAACTAATTAGAAGGGGAAAATTGGGTGTTAATTTGTTTAGGATTTTTTTCCCCTCTTACCCCTGCAGCTCTCTCCCCAAGCCCCCGCCCTGCGCGGGGGCGCAGGAAATGAATGCGGGGCCCACCGGCAGATGGCTGCCCGGGTCACTCTGCAATCTTCTCCGACTTGATTGCTTGATTAGGTCGTTAGCACATTAAAAAAAAAAATTGCTTGCCGTCTGGCGCTGGCGTGATGAGTGGGACGCGCGGCAGCGCCTGGGTAATTTATCTTTTTATACGGCAAAGAATTTGATTTCAATCTGCAGATATATGGAGCGCCTTTGACACCTGTTTAACATCGCGCCGCTGACAGCTTAACCCTTCGCTGCCTCCACCGCCGGGAGACTCATGCTGGGGCCGGCGGGGCTCTGAATCCGCGCGTCCCCGTGGTTCCAGCCGCTGCCACCAGGTGGCGGAGTGAGAGTGCCCCGGTGGCCCGCGGCAGCCCCGAGTCAGCTGCTAAGCGCAGACGGCTGCATCCGGCAGGGGGAGCCCCAGCCACTCCGCCTCGCATCCCCACCACTCTAAACATCTCGGCGTTCACAGACACGTTGTGAGGGACTGCGTCAAGACCGCACAACTTTAAGTTGACCTAAATGTGTGTAACCCTATTTTGGCACTTCTTCGTTTGTAAATAACCAGAACCTCTAAAAATGGGAGAGACGTAGCCTCAGACACCCCTGATCTCCATCTTGACACTGGCCAGCTGGCCCCACTCTGTGTGAAACACACCTTTGCTACCACCGGGTTTGGCACCTGCCGTTCCTGCTCAGGTCCTCCTGTGGGAGCTGGGAAGCCAATGCGCAAGGCCTCCCTTGAGTCCAGACCCAGACTGCCCTGAGTGAGCCCTGCCCAGGAAAGGGTTTCTGTAATTTGAAGGCCACTAGATGGCTGTGCTCCATGCACTAAAGCGCAGTGAGAAATGCAAGCAGGGGCTAACTTGGCCACGGTCCTGGCCTGGCTCTACGCTGTGTTTAAATCTCTCCTCAGGGCCGCCTGCCTGTCCAGCAGGGTCTCTGTCTGACTACCTGCCCTACCCAGGGCCTGCGGTTTGTCTGAGACCTCTGTCCTGCCCCATCTTCCTTCTCCTTATCATTTGGTCACCCTCTCCAAGTATCCAGTTGTCTCACGCTGCCTTCTCCCACAGAGGTAAAATCTAAAAGGATTAATCCACATACTGATGTTAAGTAAGTGACTTCTGGTTTCACCGACCTCTCAGAGAAGACAGCAAAGAGTGAACCCCTCCACGATGGAATTCCAGGCACCAAGTCTGACCACAGAGGGCTGGGAAGGCCCTCTCTATGAATCTAAGTAAACCACCTGCTTCCTGGTCAGGAGGTGACCTTCCTGCTTGAACACAGTAGATTATAAAACAANGTTTGTAAATAACCAGAACCTCTAAAAATGGGAGAGACGTAGCCTCAGACACCCCTGATCTCCATCTTGACACTGGCCAGCTGGCCCCACTCTGTGTGAAACACACCTTTGCTACCACCGGGTTTGGCACCTGCCGTTCCTGCTCAGGTCCTCCTGTGGGAGCTGGGAAGCCAATGCGCAAGGCCTCCCTTGAGTCCAGACCCAGACTGCCCTGAGTGAGCCCTGCCCAGGAAAGGGTTTCTGTAATTTGAAGGCCACTAGATGGCTGTGCTCCATGCACTAAAGCGCAGTGAGAAATGCAAGCAGGGGCTAACTTGGCCACGGTCCTGGCCTGGCTCTACGCTGTGTTTAAATCTCTCCTCAGGGCCGCCTGCCTGTCCAGCAGGGTCTCTGTCTGACTACCTGCCCTACCCAGGGCCTGCGGTTTGTCTGAGACCTCTGTCCTGCCCCATCTTCCTTCTCCTTATCATTTGGTCACCCTCTCCAAGTATCCAGTTGTCTCACGCTGCCTTCTCCCACAGAGGTAAAATCTAAAAGGATTAATCCACATACTGATGTTAAGTAAGTGACTTCTGGTTTCACCGACCTCTCAGAGAAGACAGCAAAGAGTGAACCCCTCCACGATGGAATTCCAGGCACCAAGTCTGACCACAGAGGGCTGGGAAGGCCCTCTCTATGAATCTAAGTAAACCACCTGCTTCCTGGTCAGGAGGTGACCTTCCTGCTTGAACACAGTAGATTATAAAACAAGGCCGCAAACCCTTAAACAGAACCTGTGGGATCTGACTCCAGAATGTTTTGGGTGTTAAAAAGAATAGGTGATGCATATACCACATGTCACGTAACATCTTGCAGCAGTCGCACACTGTAATCAAAACTACCCATTTTGATTTCTTCAGCAAAACCCATACATATTCACACTAAGTGGGATAAATAAAGAGCATAAAGTCTGATCCGGTTTTTGTCACTAATGAGTTCTGATGACAAAGTTATGACAGAACTGTCCATTTTCAGCACAGTTTGGCTTTAGGGATTCTGGAGAAGGGACTGTATAAAAAGGCAGAGATTCTACTCCTTCTCCTCCCCACCCGTCTGGCTGCCCGGGAAGGCGCATTGCTCTGGCTTCTGCAGGATTCCATGAGCCTTGGTGTTAGCCATGGGGGTCAGGGCTCTCAAGTGGAAAAAGCTTCATTATTGGAACACTAAAGTAAGGAGTGCAGAGTTGGGATTCAGACCATATCTGGGGCCTGTAAACAGAACCGTTTTTCCTGGGTCTCCTAATTTGGGCAAATGAATAACTGGTCTGCAGATCAGACTTTGCCCACAGACACTCCCAGGGGAGTAGGTGGCAGCTGGTTGCTCAAACCAGGAGTCATCCGGACACTCGGTTATGGGCTCCTGGAATGCCTGGCTCTCTGCAAAGAGCAGATGCTGCTCCAATTTATGGAGGAAACCTGGACAGCCAAAACAATTTCTTTTTAGGACAGTTGGCAGGGAAGCTGTGGCAATGGTGCCTTGGAGGGAAGTGGACAAGGGGATTAGAATTAACCCTAACCACTCTTCATATTTGTCTTTCTCTTTCCTGCCTAGAAACAACCAGTATGTGTAACAGAACTTAAAAGTGTACAAGAAACACTGAAGTCAGCCAGTCCTGAACTGGAATGCCCAGCTCTGACAAAAATTGTGTGATCTTGGGCAAGTTACTTGCCTTCTCTCAGTCTCAGTCCCTTCAAACATAAAATAAAAATACCTACTTTTCAGGGTTGTTTTGAAGATTATGAAATAAATGAAAGTGCCTAAAAGCAGTGTTTGTCACTCAGAAGGTGCTCAATAAATGCTACTTATTATTTCAGTGAAACCACAGAAAATCAGTGGGGGAGTCTGCTCAGGGGACAGGTTAATCAGTGGCATTGCCTGCCCCTTTGGCCCCCTCCACATGCCCTTTAGCAAGGCTGGACTGACAAATAATAATAACTGTGGGGCTGGGGAGTGGGGACAGAACTAACATTCAGGACGGAAGTTTTTAATACAGATAGCCTCTAGTTTCCACTCCAGGCACCAGAAGGACCAAACAGATAACCCTGCAACTCTCCCAATATTTCTTTTTTGTTTGTTTGTTTGTTTGTTTGTTTTTGTTTTTGTTTTTGTTTTTTTAGCTGAGCCATCCTGCTACCTATTGGCAGCTCAGCGGCTGCTCAGCTCGGGCTGGACTCGAACCGACTCCCAATATTTCTAATGTATTCCAGGCCCTTGCAGCACAAATGCAAGAGAACACCATGCATTGCCCAGCACTCTCTGCACATCGGCTGTGATCAGGAGATAGAAGACCAAGGCTGGAGATCCCTGCTCTGCCTCCAACTGCCTTTGTGACCTTGAGGGTATTTCTTAACCTTTCAGAGCTTCCAATTCCTCATCTGCCCTGTGATATCACTTCTTAAAGGTTTGTTGTAAAAATTAAGCAAAAATAGTGCATGGGAAATGCCTGGTATATAGTAAGAACTAAAAACAATTGGCTGGATGCTGAATGAATTCTGTGGGTAAATGTGCAATGCAATGAGGCTTTGCTTTCTCACAAATGCTCAATGCCGCTTTTCACATGAAGCCAGGTCTTTCCATCTCTCACCTTTGAGATTCTTTTGCAGCATTTGGGCCCTTTTTCCTACTTGGTCTCTTGGTTCTGGCAAGCTCAAAATATTCCTTCAATCCCTCTCTCACTCACTTCCTTGACTACCCATTTTCTATTGGGTTGTTGGAAAAGTCATGACGTATTTTTTCTATGTTTTTCTTTGCAAAAAATGTGTCATGACTTTCCCGACAACCCCATAGAAGAGCACTCCTCTCACATGGGAGTCAGTTCCAGAACTCTTCAGGGGAACGTGCATCAAGGCTCCAGCAAGGAACAGAACCATGCCTCACACTTCAGGGCTCTGAGTTCCTGAGAAGGGACTCAAAAGTGACACCAAGAGCCACCAGGTTTGGAGTCCTAGGCAAAAGAGTTGAGATCTTCCAGCTCTGGAAAGAGCCTGGGTTTCCTAGTGCATTTCCCCTCCAAAGTGATTCTCCAACAGTACTGAGGAAGCCCAGGCAGGATGCCTCTGGGTATCAACAGCTGATCTGGCAGGTGCCTCCACAGCTGGCAGAGAGAGTCCTGAGAGCTTGTGCCTCCAAAGATGGACTGGACCCAGGAAAGGACTTCTTGCCAAATGGGTGCTCTTCTGCTACAAAGGCACACATCAAACAAGCCAGGAAACTCTATCAGCTCCTTCTTTCATAAGTGGGTAACCAGCATGAGCAGCTGTGGCTGTGCCCATGGCCTCTGCTGTCATCGCACGGCTCCTGTCCAGCAAAGCTCCCATCCCTATATCCACACAGGACAACACACCCAGGGTTCATTCCCTCAGAGATCTCCCAGGAAACCCTATGAGGTCCTTCCAGGATTTCCCCCCTAAAGGAGACATCTTGCTTAATAGGATGGTCTTCATACATTCTGGTCACTTGGCTACCCCAAACCCTGCCCTCCAATCTTGTTCCCTGCCATCAGACGTGGCTTTGTTGGCCATGTGGCAGTTTCCATCACATTCACCCAGTTTCTTTCCTCTCCTCTGGCTGGAAGCTGATTAACTTGGGCTTATTGCTGGTGTGATTTAATGACTTCACACTCCACATCCACTCAGCACTTCTGACACCATATTTCAGCACACGTCTTTCAGTCCCAGCTTCAGGCTCAGAGAAGCCTGGCCTTGCTGCAGCCTCTATTGTCCACTAGGGGGCAGCTTTGCCCACGTTTCCCGTCAGCCACAGGCAGCATCCTTCCCTGCACACCTGACAGGTGATCTCGAGCCTCATCTTGTCTTGTCATTCAAAACTCCACTTTCTTCCACTCATATTAACACACTCAAAACAGAGAAGCTCCTTTCCTGAGTTTCTGATCCAGCGTTTTTACAATGGCTGCACCCAATCATCTGCACAGCTTTAAAAACATACAGATGCCAAGACTCCACACCAAACCAATTAAATCAGAATTGCTGGGCATGGGAGCCCAGCAGGGGCATTTTAAAGAGCTGCCCTATGATTCTAATAAATGTCCCAGGCTGAGACACTGCAACCCTTTCCCATCTATGCACTTTTCTTCCAAACTTCTGGAATATAATCCCCTAAAACTTCATTCCTTACCTTTGGGCAGGGGCCACTTTAAAAGAGGCAGAATCAAACAGCGCTAGCCAGAGAATCCAACTTTGGTCATCACACCAAGTTGCAAAGATTGGGGATGATAGGTGGACTCTGTTCACTTTGCACCTACATACCTCTGCCATGTAGGCATTTTTATTAAGTATGACTTTCTTCAGAAAAGCATACAGTACACAAATAAGTGAGTGTATGTTTATACCCCAGTCTTATAATTCTAGGACTGAGTGACCTCACAGAGGAAATAAAGTCAGTCTGGAAACCCACCCACTTCCTTTTCCCTGGGGCTGACGTCTGGCAGGGGCTTTCAGAATGCCATATCCCAGCATTTTTTGGAGACACTAAGAAGACTGTGTGTCTCTCTGATACGGAGACTTGGAGTCTCTTTTTTCTCCAACAAAACACAGCATCCCTTCACCTCCAACCAGAGAGCTGTAGAGCGAGGAAGTGCTTACCCTCCAAGCCCTAAGGCAGATGAAATGGGTAGTAACAGACGGGGCTGGCCCATCATCACTGCCGTTGGCATTGTTTATTCCAGTTTATGTGGACAAGCCCTCATGTTTCCCTGATGTGCTCTTATATAATAGTTGAGTCCTGGGTTCGAATCCCAGCCTGTTACTTACTTCACTTCTTAGCCTCTCATTTGCCACATCCACAAAATAAGGATACAAAGAGCATCTAACTCACCTAGTTGTTGGGAGGGTTTAGTGAAACAAGGCATGGAAAGCACTTAATATCTGGGACAAGGATAAGTACTTCATAATGCCAGTAATAACCATACTTTTACTAAATTAGTATGTTAGGAAAATATTATTATTTTACAAATGAGTAAATTAAGGCTCAGAGTTTGGCTTGTTCACAGGGAAACAAAGACTAGAAATAGATGCGTCTGACTTTTCACTTCCACACTGCATTCTCATTAGACATTTGACAGTAGAGCTCAGACATCCAGGGGTTTCCCTGGGTGGACCCAGAGAGGGGGTGTGTCCTAGCTGTCCACTTGGGGCAGCCAAACTCCACCTGTCCTGCTCCCCCATTCCACCAATGACAGACTAGGGGCCTGGTGAGGAAGGTGACCCTGAGAAGACCCCTCCTTGGGAGGGATTCCCCCCTCTTCTTTTTATAGGAAACTGAGGGATGGGAAGTGACCTGGCTTCTGCTATGCCC
>NW_017731399.1:2971376-2985969 GCF_001890085.2 Hipposideros armiger
TGGAGTGGTAGCTTTCCATCTTTAGATGCATTGTTGCCACCAAAATCAACATGTTTGGAAGGGTGGCCATGCAGCGAAGCAAGTGTCCCGGAGTCTAAAGGATTTCAGGTCTGCATTCTGGCCTCTGTGCCTCAGGCTCCCCATCTGTAAAATGGGACTAGGAATAGTGCCTGGCTCGTTGAGTGTTCTGAGGGTCCTTTGAGAATATACATAAACTATCTCTAGAAGAAAACAAAGGAAACTGGCTACCACTGGAGGGCTGCTGGTGGGCAGTGGGGAAGGAGACTCAGGTTTCACCCTTTTGAACTCATGCACATGAATTCGCTTATTCAAGAAATAATTTTTTTTGAGTGAGCTTTTGGGTTTGTTTTTTCAGAACAATACCTGGTGCTCAGTAAATATTGGTTATTTTTATAAAGAAGGTTTGGTATAGGCCCCCCTCCCCACCTGACCTCAAACCATCTCTTGTCCCCCAGCTTCAAGTCCAAGCATAGGCTTCAAACCCAAGATGCAGACTTGGGTCCCTGTGTCTCCCACTTAGCTGTGTGGCCTTGGGAAGTTGCTATGCCTCAGTTTCCTCAGTTATAAAAGGAAATTAATGGTCTCTACCCCACCAGTTGTCACCAGGATTTAATGAGATCAGAGCTGAAACTGAGTGAGCACTGGGCACAGGCCAGGCACGGCTCCGAACACATTACATATATGGCTCATGGCATCTGCAGGTGCCATTATCATCCCCATTTTATGGATGAGGAATTCGAGGTTCTGGGCATTGAAATAACTTGTGCACAGTAACTCAGCTGGTAACTGGTGATGCCAGGACATGCACCAGGCAGTCTGGTTCCAGAGTCGGTGCCCCTAACCACCACACCTCCCTGCCTCTGCTGTGCATGTCACGTATTTAGAACACGGGGCACACGGAAACTGCTCTGTAAATTACAGCTGTCATTGTGATTGATACATGCTACGACCTTTCCCAGGCCACTTGGTAAAACATTTGGGGGCAGGCTATTTGACAGCTCACAAACACCGTCTGGGGGCAGTATTTAGCGGCGCTCACCAAGTGGGAGGGATTCTTGCCTCAGTCCTCCCACATGTATACCTTCTACAGCCAATCCTCATTAGTCCCAGGGCAGTCAACGTACTCCTCACCCCAGCTCCTCCTTGCTGGTCCTGGTGGCTTTAGACACCACCCCACAGACATCCCCCAGGGAACCGAAGCCCAGAATCCACCTGCTGAAGCATTTGTAGCAAGGCAGTTACAGACACTGTCACCTGCCACCACCACAGCCAGACAGCTTTTAGACAACCTACTGCAAGGGACAAGCTGTTCCTTCTTTCTGGTCAAGGGGGGAGTTTTCGGGCCTCCACTCCACCCAGACACTTGTAATAGCCAACTTTGTGCTAATGACGACCAGGAGGGGGTTACCCCCACACATCAACTGGGTTGGGCCTTGGCTTACACACAACAGGCCCCCCACACAAACACACATACACACGCCTGTGCACGATTCAGAATCGACACCCAGCATTACCCCACCAGAACCCAGCTGAATGGGGGGTGATGGGTCCAGGCCACCATGAATAACGCACCAAACAGATAATCTGCTTATGAAGAGTGGAGCTTGTTGTTAATGTCAATGTCTAAAGCCATTGACTGAAATTCCAAATAGATTTCCAAGGGAGAGAAAGGCTCTCCTGGAAAAGCAGCTCATGCCTCATTTCCCATTCTCTGGTTGTCCGGTGAGAAAGCACACAGCCATCCACACACCTTCTGTGGTTCCTTCTCTAACCCCACCCCGACCCCCAACACACACATCACACCCGGGAACACAAAGGACCGTGACTGGGAGGAGATGTGAGCAGAAGGGGTTTCAGGAATTCAGCACCCCTCCCCCCCTTTCCCAGCCTCAGTCGTGAACTGCTCTGGACCAGCCAGGTGATGGGAACAGCTTTCCTTTAAGGTTGCGATCCAGCTAAGGCAAATCCAGATCTTTTGGAAATGTTCCTCCCACCTCACTCACTTCTTCTTCCTCATGGAGGCCGGTCTAGAAATCACGGGGCTTCATTTTCTCCCAAAGAGATGATTAAGCAGCCCCATTCCTGCCCAGCTAGGGGGGTCCTGTACCTGGGAAGGTCCTGCTGCTGATGAAAGGAGGCCTTGCGTCCAGCACAGCTGAGGACATCCCAGTGCCCATCAGCGGCTGGTTATGACAAAACTCTTCAGGAGAGGAGGAGGGCTTAATGTGCCACACCTGCAGGCACAGGTCCCCAGCCACATCCTGGGCGAGACCCAGGAGAAGTAGAAGAGCAGAGGCTCAGGACAGGGCCAACCGTTTAACTGTGAGAGGAGGAAGGAGCCTCAGGTGGGTGGACAGGGTAGGGAGTAGGAAGGGAGGAGGGTGGAGGGAAGGGAAACAGACTGGGGTCAGAGCAAGAAACCGCTCTCCCCTACTCCCCAGGCACCCAGGGAGGCCTGGGGCCACCTCTGGCCTTGAGGCGGACACTTAGCTGTACCTGGGAGACATCTGCCACAACAGAGGCCCTGCCCAGAGCCCAGGACACACCCAGAGCTCCTCCCGCCATGGGTCCCCTGGGGGTCTGTCTGACACACTCCTCAGGAAGCCTACAGTTAGGAGCAGCAGGCTACAGCACATCCGCTAGGATTCTTGTCCTGAACAGTGCCCATCTCCCATGGGAGGTGTTCAGCAAATACCTGTCAGCCTAAAGGAACTGTTCTTACACTTGATCTTAGCCAAAAGGCCGAGAAGTGATAAAGGAATGGTTCTTTATGAGAACATGATCACAGACAAGTGGGTGCTCATAACAGGGAGGGTGGGGGATGGGCACTGGGAGCCTGGGCTGTTGATGTCCCCAAGAGTGGAGAAAACGGGGGAGCGAGGACTCAGGGCTCTGTTACCTGTATCCTGTCTTCTGGCAGCTCTGTTTTCATGGCCAGCATCTCCCGGGCATAGACATCTGGGTAGTGGGCCTCGTTGAATGCCTTCTCCAGCTCTTCTAGCTGGTAGGAGGTAAAGATTGTCCTGAGGGGAGCAAAACCAGGACACTCAGGACCCCGGAAACAGAATGAGCCTGTCCCAGAGAGGATAGAATGGCTCTCTGTCCGTTATGCCTCCTGCACAGACCCCACACCCAGGCTGTCTCAGCACAATTGGACACACACTCACACACACTCACACACACACACACACACACACACACACACACACACACAGTCATAGCTTAACCCTCAAGACTCTTCTTCAGTCATGACTGAGGGCCCACACTACGCTTTTCGCCGTGCTGAGGATTATTTCAGTCCTCAGTGACATTTCATACTGGGAATCTTTCTAGACGTGCTTTGGGGGAACGGGTATTAAGACAGAAATGTTAGAAAACTGCCGAAAGCCCCTCTTCCTCCGCTCACACACAGGGTGAGGGTGCACCAGGTAAATAAAGGCCTCAGCCCCCCTGGGCTCCGCGTCCCTTCCTGGGCTCCTCTCACAGACAGGACAGTTGATCTTTTAAATTGCACTCAAAATTCGAAGACTCTCCGAAAGGTCAAATGTAGCTGCAACCTCAGTGTTTTTACAACTGAGAGCTGAATTTCCCACACCCTCAACCCACCCCAACACTCCACCTTCCTCAACCCCCAGCTCCATCAGGTCCTCAGAGCCGCCCTCAGAGACTAGGCTGGGGAAGGTGAGGGAGAGGGTCCCCTGCCCCCTCCTGTGCTCAGAAGGCAAGGGCTATCTTTCAACCACCCCCTACCCCCAACAGGCTCAGCTGCGCACCCAGAGGGGAGCCTCATTCAGGGGAGTTCTACTCAGGCCACCCTGAGACACCCTATCCACACAGCCCCCCACCCTCACAGAGCAGTTCACCTTGACCTATAGTATTTTCGGTCAAACTGCTTTAAGAGCCTGGTAAAAGCTACATTCTCTCACCCTAGGAAAATGAATGCACACGAATGCGTTCCAATACATACAATTTTGCCTCCAATATTAGGGGGTTCATAGACCTCCACCCCTTTTCTTGAATAAACACAGTACATTCCCACTTCCAGATACAAATTCTTCTATTTCCAGACCTTAGTTTCACAAAGCTTTAGGTGACTTTTATCCAGCATCCTCATCAACAAGCCAATAGGCAATAGAGTCTAGATTCCACGAACTTGACTTGTAAAAGTGGTACCTCCCTTGCTTGATTTGGGATTTGGACCCTGGGAACAGCACAGGGGTTCAGAATCCCTCACTGCTGCCCTCACACTCACCCAACATAAGGAAAAAGGACAAAGTTAAGTCCCGCATTTTCCTTGTGCTGGTGCTGTCAGTATGTCAGGGTACTATGCTGGGGGCCATGTAAGGAAGAACAATTCTGCTCTTTATAGAAAATGACTGATTTGAGTCTAAATAATTTCTCCTATTGTCTTGGAGGGGAGAGGGGTGGTGAAATGCTTATGTAAACAGAAGAAAGTGAATTCTTCAGAATTTAAAAAATCTGCTGTTTCTGTTTCTCTCCTGCCACTTACTGAAAGTCTCCTGCACAGATTGTCAAAATACACACTCAAAACATGCAAGCCCTTTTCAAAACTAGGGAAACTGAGGCACATAGGTGTTGTGGCCAATGCTAAAGGAGGGAGCTGACCGTAGATCATTTTAAAACCATTCAAGTGCCAGCCTCTGCTTGGGAGAATTTGCATTCAAAAAAGAAAACAAAGCCTCAGATCCCCGAAATTCCCCTCACTTCTGCCTCAGAGCCAATCCATGTTTTGATGCTGACATGCTTTCCGGGGAACCTCCCTCTGCTCCCCCAGTGTGACTGCAAAAAGCCTGCTTCTGGCTTCCTGCAGATCCTCAGACCTCTCAGGTTCCCTTTGTATCCTGCCTGAGCTTTCCGGGTAAAAGAGAGGAGCGACTCCCAAGGCTGCTGGCCCATCCTCTCTCTTCTCTCCTTTCTCCAACCCCTGCTGAGCCCAGTGTGTTTCTGGGAAATAAAGAGATGTCCATCTCTTGCTACCAGATTCCAGGATCTCTTACCTGAAATCCCCAAATGAGAGAATCTCAGGGAAACACACTTTTTTTTTGGTATTAATTAAAATCTGCACCGGCAATCAGGAACCATCCTCCTCTCTCCAATAATCTGCTCCCTTCATGCACCAGATAGATCCAGACACCTAGGGCAGGTGGTAAGTTGTTGTCCTGTCTCCCTGGGAACCCTCCAAAGCTCCCAAAGTTTTCCTTGGCAGAGAGGGCATCCGCTGAGGACAGAGGGTCAGGAACCGTAAGGCTTTGGGCTATGGGTCAGCCCGTTCCCAGTGCCACACAAGGAGATGTCCCGATGCAGAAAGACTGCTAGGGCACCCAGGATTTGGGGGATGCTTTTTCCAGGTCTATGGGAACCCCATTCCTGCGCCAGCACAGAAGCAATTCAAAGGGACTTGGACCTGCCTTCCTTCCAAGGTCTGGTCCATGTCCCTGGTCTCCAGGCTGTCAGGATTACTCATCCTAAAACCAGCATGAGATGGGTGCATAAGAGGTTTTTTAAAAAATGAATATTCATTGAGTGAATAAATGTGAAAAATGACCCAGGATCAGGACTAAAAAATTGTTTCCTTTTAAAGTAAAACAAAACAGACTGAACAAAAACAAACAGCTGTCTGAAGGGAAGGAATCCACCCAGGTCTCTGAGACACCATGTCAAAGTACACCCTCCTTCAAGACTGAACCTGTGAGGTCAGGGAAAGCCCTTTTAAAGGGGGGTTTAATAGTGGAGTTTCTAAGGGCCAAGGAAGAGGGAAGCAAAGCACTGAGAGAGAGTGCCAAGAGGCTGAGAAGAAATTGGAGGAAGAGGATGAGGTGGATTGGGGAGGGGAGGCGGAGAGGTCCCTTGTGGGTAAGTGTCCCGAGAGCCAGCAGGACCCTGGGGGCGCGCTACCTGGATGTGGGCAGAGAGAGAGGTTTGGGGGAAACAGACCCCGGGTGAGCTCAGGGACAGCGCCTGAAAGCAGCACTCGCAGACAGGGAGATTTTTGGTTCTTGCTCCTCTATTTCTTTAAAAAACTCCTCGTAAATTTACACAAGGAACTGGTAGCGCTTGTGCTGATGTCCAAGGGCGTGCCCGCCTGGGGAGGGGAGATTTCTTTTCAGGATATACCTTTTGGCACCTATTGAATTTTAACTTGGTGCGAGCAATGTCTATTTAAAGACGTATTTTTAAAAACTCTCTCTTTAGTCTGTACCCCAGTGCAGCCTGCTCCACTCCAGCTAGGGCTTGGTGGGGTCATCCAGTCCACACATTCCGCTCTCTCTGTCCATTTTACAGACAAGGAAACTGAGGCTCAGGGAAGGAAAGTGATTATCTCAGGATCATAAAAGAGCAGAAGACTAACGAAAAATTTCCCTCAATGCAGATGTCACGCTCGAGATTCGGGGAACGGTGGGAGCAGAAAGCGAACGGGTTTCCAGAGCAGACAGGGACCTAGGCAGAGGGCAGAGGGCAGAGGGCAGAGGAATCGGTTTGGGCTGCAGGTTGGGAGCCGAGCTGCCCGCCGCAAGGTGCGCTTGGCTCTCAAATGTGCTGATGCCGGGATCGCATCTGGGGGCCGCCAGCTTCTCTCTGGCTCCGGCTTGGCCCTGTTTGGAGCCTCTCCTTTTTCCCGAAGGAGGAGAAAGCCTAAAACGGTTCCGCTCCCCCGGCGGTCGCTCATCATCCTCTCCCGGCGCAGCCGGATACCAGGGCCCGGGCAGATGCCGCCAAAGAACGCCCGCGCTCCCTGCCCTTGGACCTCAGGTCTGGAGGCGGTGAAAATAGGGTCCGAGAGATCCGACCCCCTAACAGGAGCTGGCGAGATGGGTGGGTGGAGGTGGGGGGGGGCAAGAGAGGTAACAGAAAGCAGCGCAGGGGCCTTACCTGTGTCGCCGCTTCTTTCGTTTCTTGGTCTGGTTTAAAGCCGATTTGGACATTTTTCGATCGCTGGAGGAAACATCTTCAGAATCTGAAAAGCAGGCGGAGGCACATGCGGCAGAATCGGGGCTGCTGTGCTGGGCTGAGCGGGAGAACGTCAGGCGCCCCAAACCCACTAGGGCCCCACCGGAGCCGCCTCCCGGAGCGGCTGGGGCCTGCTCTGTCTCTCCGGGAAGGCCTCCGCGAGGTCAATCCCATCCCTAAGCCCAGACTGGCCCTACGCACGCCGGCGCCCCAATCCGTTGGTTTTGAGCAGATTTCGTTGTAAGAGAGTCTAAGGCCCCGGCGCATTTGCGGCAGGGACGGTGGGGGAGCTCGGCAGCCTCAGGGTCTGTAGCGGGGACCTCCGGTGGCACTACGGGCTCCGCGTCCTACTCTGCTTTTGCAGCCCCAGCTCCCCTGGCCCGAAAGTTGGCCCCAAGGAGTGGAACTGGGGCTCAGGGAGCTGGGCTCCGGTAAGGGCTGGGGGCTACCGCCTCACAACCCCTTTTTCAGTGTCCGCACAATGCGCCCCCGCTCGAGACCGGAGGGACCGCGACGCGACACTTTTCGTTGTTCCTCCAAATAAAAATAAATACATAAAACGGTAACGAAAAATCGGGGGAATTGCGAAGCGCCAACAAAAGCCGGAGGCCCAAGCCGGCGGGGACGCAAGGCCGGGAAAGCGGCCCCGGAAGGGAGCGGCGGGGTCATCCAGGGGCCCCCGAACCCCACCAGGCTCCAGGATCCGTTATATTGTGGCGCTTAGGTGCGATCAGATCGTGGCTGCGTCGGCCGCTGCGGTGGCCCAGTTGTCCAAGCTCATGGGATGAAAAATAAACCCTAGCGGACCAACGCGGGTAGTTTGGAATGGAAAAAAGGAGGAAAGAAAAGACAACTTTGGGCACCCGGGCCGGGGCCGAAGCTGGCACCCGTTTCCCCAGCCGCCAGCGCACAGCACGGAAACGGGCTCCGGGAGCGTGGGTCCCCCGGAATGCTGGGGTTGCAGCGGAGCAGCAGAGCTGGGAGCAGCCAGCCCGCCCCACGGGTTCCGACACCCCAAGCCGGGCCCAACACCGGGAAGAAAGAACAGCGCGGAGACAGGAAACGCTGAGGATGAAACCGCGCGGGCGCGAGGGCATCCTCCCGGCCCTCGCCCCCGGCGCGCGGGACCCAGGCCCGGGCCTGGCACGAACTTTTGCGTGCGGAGGAGGCCTTGCAGTGCAAGCGAGAGCCGACGGCGTGGAGTCCCGGCCCTCGCCCCAAGTCAGGTAGCCACACAGACTCGCCCTCACCTACCGGAGCTAGCTGTCTGGCTGGTGTCCAGCGGCCCCGACGCTCTGCCCAGCGGCTGCAAGTGGACGCTCTGCGGATCCGACAGCACTTCCAGGAAGGTGGGTTGCGCGTAGAAGCCGGGGAGCCCCCCGGGCCCCAGCAACCCCATGCTGCCCACTCCTGCGGGACTGAGCACGGAGCGCGCCGCCAGTAAGTGCCCGGGGGCCAGGCCGTCGAGAGCAGCCCGTGGGTGGGAGCTGGGGGGCTCCTTGTTCAAGCCCAGGATCTCCTGGATGCCAAACCCGGTGCACCTGGCCGGGGCGCCCCCCGAGGTACTCTTGGCCACTGTCTCAGATTTGGGCTTGCTCAGCGCTTCCCCCGCTTTCCCCGTCATTTCCCGGCTCTTTGGAGGGGCCGAGGCCGCAGGTCTTTTGCTCCCCCCACCCCCCCACCGGGTTCCCCGCTTCGCGAAGTTGGTCCCAGGTGCCCCCTCCGGTGTCTAATGCTCTGGAGCCCCAAGGAGATTCCCCTTTTATCCAACCAGGCGGCAGCCCAAGTGGGGTCAGAGCTGAGCAGCCAATCACCGGGGCCAGGAGCGATTAGGAATTCCAAAAAGCTGGTAGCTCCCGCCGCAGGCAGCACCAGGGGCCAGGGTGCTGGAGGCCAGGCACCTGGTGAGCTCTGCAGGAGGCCCACGGACCAGGGATCCCAGGGGCTGAGCTGAGACAACAAGTTCAGGACAGTTCCAGGAAGCAGGGTGGCTTGGGATTTTGGCCAGAGCCTGGCTGGGACGTGTCCCTGCGGTGGGGTAAAAGGATGGCTGAGGGCAGATGCTAGAGACAGGAAGTCCTGGTCCCTCCCTCAACTTCTCTGCAGGTGGGCAAAGTCAAAGAAAGCCCAAATATGGGACCCCTGTGCCAAAGGCAGCACAAGGGAGGGGCAAGTGCCCTGGGCAGGGTGTGTGGTGGCAATAGAGAGACAAGAAGGGGCCAGGGTGTGAAGAAAGCTCAAGGCTTATCCCCTAGTTCGGAAGAGCTACTCAATAAATACTGGCCCAATGAATGAATGAACGATAAAGGGGTCAGGAATAGGGTTCCCTGGTGGTGACTCCAGGTGGTGACTTCACCTGGTGGTGAAGAAGAGCCATGGTGACTTCTTTTGGAGAACAACCACGGACATCTGAACTTCTTCCTAGAACAAGCAAGAAATGTGCCCACCTTCCTCCATTGAAGGACTTCATTTATTCTTCCATCCATTCATCCAAGTCATATGTATTGAGCACCTTACTAGGTCCAGGAGTTAGGGGTTCTGCAGTAAATCACAGACCAGGCATGGGGCTGCTGGGGCCTAGGGTGGGGAGTGCTCCCCAGCTTCTACACGTGGCTGCCTTCCTGGAAGTGCTGTCTGATGCCAGTGTTTCAGAGTTCACTGACTAAACAGAATAAAGAGGATGGAATTGTTGATGCGGAGGGGGAGAGAGGTGGGAGGGAGGGCGTGAGAGGTAATTAAAAGCTGAGCTTCTATCCATAGTTGATGGGTATCTCTTGACTAACTCCTGTGTTGGAAGCTGCAGAATTGAAGGCAACTGGGCCAGCTGAGAGGCAGGGAGAGGCAGCAGGAAACTGCTTTAGGCAGGGCAGGGCCCTCACCTGGAGAGAAGAGAAAAGCCTGAATTCCAACGGTGGGCAGTGGTGCTACTGATTTCCTGCTTGAGGGCTCTGGAGGGAGCATGGCCCCCTTAGGCCCAAGTGTCAAGTGAAGTTGATCACACACACACACACACACACACACACACACACTTACTCACCGTGGACCCCTGAGTCCCTGAACTCCACCACCTCAGCTAACTCTTCTGTGACCTTCTTGGGACTGGGGACTGTCTTATCTACCTTGGTGTTCCCTTCTCCGCTGTGACAAGCATACAATAGGTTTTTAATAAATATTTCTCGGCATGAAGTCACCCTGTAGGGGGAGATAAAGACAGGGTCAGCTGCTTTAGGCAGAGACTGGAGAACCAGGCTGGGGAAGAGTCCATTCAGGATTTCTTGGCCAGTCAGCTGCAAACCCCAATAGAATGACTCCCCCCCACACACAACTCTCCCCAGCCCACTGCCAAGGAGTCTAACTCCCTTTGTGGTCAACATGGTGGCCAAACTGAGAGGTAAGAAGAGACCCTATAGGACATGGAAACTGAGGCCTTGCTAACAAAGCTGTTGTGAGGTGGGTCTCTACTCACTCCAGCCTGGTCCACACAAGAGCTGGAACTAGGCAGGGGCATCTGTCAGTGCAGGCGTTGTTTGGGAGGGGTGTACTGTTCACTCCAGGGGCTGCCTCTTTATCCCATAATAATGCCATGCCTGCTGTGCACCTATGTGGCCCTAGTCCCTTTACATGGCATAATCTCTGGTCCTCACAAGAAACCCGTTAGCAGCAACTTAGTTCTACATCAGAAAGTTAGCATAGCTGTTCTTACTTGCAAGGAGCCAGCCAACTCAGGGAAATGCAATCTCAAAGCATCCTTCACCTTGTAGTCTATGCAGTTGGGTTCCATGTGGCACCACTCACATATACAACAATGTGAATGGTGGCCCCCAGAGTTGTGCAAAGCTGTGACTTCGCTTCCAGATAATTGCTATCCCCATTTTGTGAATTTGGAAACTTAGGTTCCCAGAGAGGTTAGGTAACTTGTCCCAAGCTACCTAGCTAGTAAAGCAGCAGAGGCCAGACTCAACCTCAAATGAGTCTGGTGTCAAAAGCTGTTTCTTTTGACTCCACCCTTCTCCCAGCCTCTTCTCCATGCCAGCCTACCCTGGAAGGATGAATAAGGATGTTATGTTAATGGCATCTGTCATGTCCCTGACTTATCACGGGACATCCGCGATGAGCCAGATGCCAGCCGACGGGCAAGGACGTGAGTGATGGAAAACAAGCACGTGAGCGATGGAAGCTCAGCTCTTGCCAGGAGATGAGGATGAAAAATCTCTTGACTAAACCCTGTGCCTGAAGCTGCTAGTTTCTTCTCCCAGGAAGACAGTTACCATCCTGTCCTAGGAGGTTGGGGAAGGGGACAACCCCAGGCCTTCTGAGAGGCATCAGGTGGAAGGAGGGCCCAGCATCAGCTCACAGCCAGCCCCACCCTTGGAACTGGACTCCTGACAGACTCCTGGCTTGGGGGCTGTCTCTGCGCTTTGGGGTGTCATTGTTACTACTCCACAGCTGCCCACCTTAGTCCAGACCCAGACTCAAGACATTTGTGGACTCTGAGGGGTGCCCTACAGGGAAAGCCAGGACCCAGAGGCATTTAGCTTGGTCACACTGGATCCAAATCCTGGGTCTGCCCCCTAACAGCTCTGTGGCCTTGAGCCAATCATTTAACTTTTCTCTTAGCTTTGATTGTTTTACCTATAAAACAGCCTAACACCGAACTTGTGAGCATCCCCTGACTCCCTGAGATAGCATAAGGGTCAAGGGCATGGACTCTAGAGTCAGACTACCTGGGTTCAGACTCCTGCCCTATCACTTGCTTAGTGACCTTGAGAAAGTTGCCCAGCTTTTTTCTGCTTACTGTGCCTCAATTTCCTCATCCGTAAAATGGAGGATAATACTAGTACCTACTCCTTAAAATTATCATGAAGATTAGGGCTGGCAATATGGTAGGGAACAAGACAGACCTAATCCCTGCCTTCGTGGAGTTTGGGCCAATGATAGAAGGAGGTGATGTCTGTAAAGCACTGAGCATGGTGCCTGGCCTTGGGGATTCAATGTGTCATGGCTTTACTAGTATTATGAATGGGTGCCAGACCCCTTATCACATTTAATCCACTCAACTTCTTTGACAGGTCAGGACTTCTGTCTCCCTTGTTAAAAAGAAGGCTCAGGGCCTTCCCTGAGAAGGGAAGAGAGCAGGGATGAGAGAGGATGCTATCTCCCTCCTTGGCCTTAGTGCTGGTCATTTTTAGCCCCAGTCATGTGCAGTCATGTCACTCTCCCCTGCTAGCTGCCTCCCTGAGTCACTGTCCAGCCACCAGTGGCAATTTTGGGAGGGCAGGGGGTGTAAATGCAAGGAGGAGAAAGGACCTGTGTTTGAATCAATAACCACATTATGAATTTGTCATCCATGACTGTGTCTCACTTTTTTTCTTTTAAAGATTTTATTGGGGAATTGGGGAAGGGGAACAGTGTTGGGGAATTAGAGAAGGGGAACAGCCAAGTTGTTGTCCTTCAATCTACGTTGTGAGTTGTGGGGGGCACAGCTAGCTCAGCTCCAAGTTCAGTCGCCATCTGGCTGCCTGTTGGCAGCTCATGGCCACTCAGCTCAAGGTGCCATGTTCAATGTTAGTTGTGGGTAGGCGTAGCCCACCATCTTATGCAGGAGTCGAACCGGCAACCTTGTTGTTAGGAGCACGTGCTCTCACCAGCTGAGCCATTCTGCCACCTGTTGGCAGCTCAGCGGTAGCTCAGCTTGGGTGCAGCTCACTGGCCCATGTGGGTATCGAACCGGTGACCCTGTTGCTCAGAGCTCGCGCTCTTAACCAACTGAGCCACTTGGCTGGCCCATGTCTCTCTTTTTTTTTTTTTTTAAGATTTTTATTGGGGAATTGGGGGGATGGGAACAGTGCTGGGGAATTGGGGGAAGGAAGGGGAACAGACAAGTTGCTGTCGTTTTGTTCTTCAGTCTAGTTGTGGAGGACGTTGCTTCACTGGCCTAAGTTGGCACCATCATTGCGCTCTTCCCAGGCAAGGCAGATCAGTCGCCGGCTTCTGGACGGTCGCTCACAGCGGCTTGAGGGCCCCGCACGCTGGCTGCTGGCTACATATGGTGGCCCATGGCAACCCACTGCCACAGGGGCTGCAGCCTACGCTGCTGGCGACTCACGGCAGCCCAGCTCCAGGTTGAGCTGTTGTTCAGCATCTTAGCTGTAGAGGGCAGTGTCACTGGCCCTCATATGTGGGATCCGAACCGGGGCCCTCTGGTGTCCCAAGCCAGCTCTTAACCATCGCGCCACTCGGCCGGCCCTCTCTCTTTTTTTTTTTTTTTTAATGCTCCTGTGTATTTGGGGCTTACCCCTTGAGAGTAAAGCTTCTTTTGTTGTGTTGGACATTTCTCCAGAGAGTCTCCTGAGAGAGTCCCAAAGGTCCTGTTGTCTCTTCCTCTTGTTATTAGACATCAGACCAGAGAGTCTGTTCCCTTCGTTCAGTAAAGGAGTAGATGCTGGGAGAAAAATGAGAGGGATTTTGATTGACATTTAACTTATATACAATGAACATTTATGAGCTTCTTGACTTTTTGGCATTGTCTCAATGAATCCTCCCAACTACCCTGAAAGTTGTGTGTTTTTCAAATGAGGAAGAATGTCAGAGAAGCTAGGTGACCTCCCCAGGAACATGCAGCTGCTAAGGACCAAGCAGAGTCCAAACCCACTGCCTTGTTTCTTGAAGATGAAATCAGAGCCTCAGCAGAGGAAGGGACCTTGGGTATAGGGAGGCAGATGATGCCCCACAATGCTCGAGCTACCATCCTGCCCACTGAGAGTGACGGAGAGGAAGGGCAGGGCAGCAGAGGGGGTGGGAAGGGCTGCTGACCTCAAACACCCGGGCCTGTCTCCTTCTCCTGTTTCTCTAAATAGTAATCTAGACCCTTGCACTTTTCCTGAAGGGCCCCAGGGAGTGGGAGGGAAGGAACAGACTCTTGGCAATGCCTCCAAGCCAGCCTTGTCGAGGCCCTGTCTCCTGTCAGGTGCCACCTGCAGCTCCCCAGAGGATGTCATCCCCCCAGAACTCCACCTACCAGGTTTCAGCTGTGCAGCTCCCTGAGCCCTTCCTCCCTCAGCATTAACCCTTCCTTTAGTCCCTCAAAGGAAAAGAAAACCATCCTCCATATGTTGTTCTTGTCTCTTTCCAGTGTTCACCTACGGGCCTCCTGGAACAATGGTGGAAAGAAGCTTGAGGCTTCCTTCATCATCAGCTTGCTGCATGCCTCTCTGCTGGGTCTCAGTCTCCCTGCAGTCTCAGGTGGTGAGAATAAGAAAGCATTTGTTCTGTGTTATCCCACAGGACTGTTGCAAGACAGTTTAGTCAAGTATCTTCAACAAGTATTGTTTGAGTACCTACTGTGTGCCAGATACTGTTGGTGGGCATGCTATGGGGTAAAAGAAAGCAAAGCCCCTGTTCTTGTGGATTTAGATTCTAGTTATGAGAGACAGTTAAGGAACAGACAAGTAAAGAAACAAGCAAGATAATTTAAGAAGGCGGAAGTGCTAAGGAAAAATAAAGCAGGGTGAGGGGTTATAGACTGGCTGTGGGAGGGGCTGCTTTTGGATGCAGAACAGGAAGGACTTTCTGGGGAGTAAACATTTGGGCAGAGGCCTGAGTG
>NW_017731399.1:2986829-3022119 GCF_001890085.2 Hipposideros armiger
CAGCTCCAGGTTGAGCTGTTGTTCAGCATCTTAGCTGTAGAGGGCAGTGTCACTGGCCCTCATATGTGGGATCCGAACCGGGGCCCTCTGGCATCCCAAGTGAGTTCTTAACCACTGCGCCACTCGGCCGGCCCCAGAGTGTGATTCTTAAAGCTCAGAGATCTTGGAACATAGAAATCGTTCTGACAGCTACTTCTATGTTCTCCTCATAGAGTCCTAGCAGCCCCTGCATCAGACCCAGGGCTTCTCCTGTAGGATCTACAGGAAGCCTGGCTCCAGGGCCTCTGTGGCCTGTCTCTCTCCTTGTGTCTGGAAGTTCAGCCTCCATCTGTTTATCAATATCAGGGTGAGGCTTGGATCCATGCAGGCCCCAATGATCAGTGGAGCAGCCTGCAGCAGCCATTGATATTAAACTGTTGTAAATGGGTGGAAAGGCAGGAGGGCCTGGACGAGAAACATGAGAGGGAGGCAATGGGCATAGGTCCTGGAGAGTGGCTTTACCAGAGATCCAGGAGACAGGTGGGAGCAGGGGAACTATGACAATGCTGTATCCAGTCAAGGAAGAGAAAGGGGTGGGGTGCAGAGGCACCACCAGGGTCTGATCCCAAGAAGAAATTTCTAGATTGCTTACTTATTGGTGCTTTGAGGTGAGCAGCTTGGCACTTACTAGTTGCATGACTTTAGGCAAGTCACTTCGCTTCTCTGAGATTTAATTTTGTCATGTAAAAAATGAATTGTTTTGAGGTTTACATGGAACAACATCTACAAAGTCCTATAATAGACATTATTTTGTGGGCTATCCAACATCTGGACCTGATTCCTATCTGGGAGAATTCCCCAACTTATGAGTCCTAGTAGAAGGCAGAGCTCTGATTCCATAACAAAACTGAAAGTGCCAGACACTTGCTTTCCCAGCTTCCCTTGCAGCTAGAATGTGGTCATGTGACCTGGGCTCCACCAATCAGAAGCAACCATCCTGGACTTTGAATCGGGAGTCTGACACAAGAACCAAGAACCGTGGGAGAGTCTCCTCTGATAGCAGCAGTGGCTGCAGACCAAGTTGCAGGATGACAGGTTAGCAGCAGAATTTATTGCCCAGTATTGGTGGCAGCAGTGGGAGCTCCAGCACGTAGGGTCCAGTGGAAGTGACAATAACCTCAGTGGCTTCTTCATCAGACCATTACCATGATGAGCTCTGGGGCATTGATTCTGGTCTCAAAAACTCCTGGAGAATCTCTGAGCTATCCAGTATCTTTCTAGTAAATTCCTTTTAGGGTCAAACCAGACAGAGTTGTTTATAACCCAGAGCCTGAGCTATTGCAAGATGTGAGTATAGTACCTAAGTCTACTCTCCATAGCAATCCAACACTTGATTTCCCTTAATAATCTAATTTGGGGCCAAAATTGAGCTATGATTAATATGGGGTTATAAAGAGGTCTTTGGAGAGAGATCTCTTCATAAATTATGGGTCTATGGGTATGGCTGAGACTGACGGTTGCGCACTCGATTTTCATTCTTTCCTTCTTCCCTAGTATCAAAACCTAATTTTATTCAGAGTGGTGATGTCCATAGATAACCTCCTTTGCAGCTATGAGGGTCCCTTTGATAAAGTTCTAACCAATGAAATATGAGCAGAAATCTTAAGACATGTAGCACACACCCTTTAGCTCATTCCACCTTTCCTCCAGCTTCCTGTCTGGAACACAGATGTGAGGGCTAGTGCTTCAGCAGCAGTTTTGTACTACGAGGTGACCTTGAGGATGGAAGGCAAGATTAGAAGACTGGAGTCTTCTATTAGAATAGGAGTCTGGGTGCCTGAAGACCTGGAGTTACCATATCAGACTCTCCCAGTGAGGTGTTTTTGGGTTTTTTTCCCCCATAGGAAGAAATTAATTTCCATAGTCCACCAACGTTTAAAACATTGGTCTCTGGTCTCTGTTACTAGAGGCTGTAGGCAATTCCTCACTAATACCTTAGGGAAGCATTTGGAATAAAATGTTTTGACCTGGGGAAAAATGGAAGGACTGCCATCACAGCAGAGATCTGGTTTATCCCCAAGTCCTGACAAGTAAAAATCTTTTGGACCTGTCTCTCCTCACCTGCCTCCTAGACCTTGATGCTCACTTGACTTTCTTCTTTTCTCTGACATCTAGATGACCTTCTCCAGGGTCTTGAGTGGTGATCCCTACAATAGCTTTTTCCTTGCTCTAGGTACCACTAACCTTCACTTTGCTACAAGGAAGCCCCTTAAGTTTTTGTTTTGGTGCTTTTCCGTGGTACCCAGCATTCTTTTCCAGGAAGAGCTATGAAGATCATTCTCTTCTTGCCTCCAGTACCCACTTGAGTGGTGTGGGGTGATACTTTAGCTTCTCTGTGCCTCAGGGAAGCTATTAATAAAATGGGGATGGGGATGCCTGTCGTGGCCTTCCTGGAGAGCTCCCAGAGAAAAATACGCATCAAATGTTCAGAAGGTGGTGAAGGATCATATAGGAGTCTGGTGTTTTTTGTTTTATGTTACAAAAGATGGCTCCGAATATATCGATCATCTCATTTGAAAGATTTCATCATTTTTTTCTACTCTGTACTTGTCCACAATTGCAACTTATCTGCCCACCTTTCTCACTCTTTAGTCTTTTAACATCCACCCTAAATTTATATCTGTTGACTTAGTATTTTACTATTTATCACTCACATATAGCTAGTATTTATTTATTGAGATTGACAACTACCTCTGGTAATCTCAGTTAACATTTATCGAGTGCTTACTATGGGCCAGGCATTTTGCTTAGCCCTGTACATGGATTCTTATTCAGTACTCACAAAAATCCTATGAGATGGGTGTTTCTGTTATCTTCTTTTTTACAGATGAGGAAACTGTGTCATTGTGTGGTTTTGATCAGGCAGCTAGTGAATTTGGCACTCAGTATTAGAACCTAAGTAAATTAGGTTTTGTGGCAATAAGACTGTGTCAGTTCAAATACTCTAAGGAAGTAGATGCCAAGGGAGAGTCAGGAGTGCAAATGGTTTATTTGTGTGTGTGTGTGTGTGTGTGTGTGTGTGTGTGTGTGCGCGCGCGCGCGTGCACACGCACTCACACGGGTGGGAGAATGGGTAACAACTGTGAAAGGGAAAGGGAAAGGAAACAGGATTAGACAGAGAGAGCCTCAGACCACCATGCAGATCTGACCAAGACTCAGCCAATCTTACAGGGAGCTCTGGAGCAAAGACTGCCCATTAAAGAGCCTTGAGTTGGGTAGAAATGACCAGGCCCCCGTACCCCCACCATGCCCTGCAGTAGGTGATGATAACTAATAATACTATATCATATATTTGAAAGTTGCAAAGAGAGTAGATCTTAAATGTTCTCACCACATCACCACAAAAAAGAAATAGTAACTGTGTGACGGGATGGAGGTGGTAGCTAATACTATGATGGTGATCATTTTGCAATTTATAAATGTATCATATTAATACGTTGTACACTATAAACAATGATATGTTTCAATTATATATCAATAAAGCTGGAAAAAGCAATAACAACAAAAACATTAAAGTGGATCTTAAAGAGGCCACAGCTGGAGGTTGTTAGTTAACTGCAGTCTTGCAACACCTGAACAGAAAGTTCTTTCTTGACCCGATACCCAAGCAGTGCAACTCCATGGCTTTTGCAAACACGGTGTAACAATGTCCACATCTCCGGGGCTTTACCTCTCGCTCAGTGTGCCAGGGTCTAGGCATAGCTAGGCTGGACTCTGAACTGTGGGTTGGTTCCAGGTCTGCTTCACACATCTCATTCTGGGACCAGAGGCTACCACGGGGTGCTCTTCTGTTGACAGATATCACAATGAGCAGAGACATCCAAACCACACAAGCCTATCTAAAGCCTATCTAAAGCCTCTGCGCCAGTCAGCTCTGCTCACCTCCTATTGGCTGAAGCTAGTCACATGGCCAAGATCAAAGGCAATGGGGTGGGGCAAAAAACTCACCCCACAAGGGAAGCCATGACAAGGTTGGGGAGAGAAGGAAGAAATTTGAACAAATGCATACACTAACTGGCCTGCCAATTAGCACTGAAGCCTAGCCTTCGCTATTTAATCATAAGTGGCTAGTACAGCATCTGATATGAGGTACAGTATTACCATACAGTAGCTAAGAGCTCAGTCCTGGAGTCACATGGCTGGGGATAGACCCTGGCTCTAACAACGGACAAGCTATGCCATCTCAGGCATTTATTTGACCTCTGGGAGCCTCAATTTCCTCTTTCAGAAAATGGGTATAATTAAAGAATCCACATTCTAGGGTTGTGAGGATTAGATGAGAGAATTATGTAAAAACACTTGCCATGGTGCCTGGTTCACGGTAGGTACTCACAAATGTTATATTTACTTTTAATCTTTATACCAACACTGTATAATGGTGTCTTACTGTTTGCTAACCCAGAACTATGTGTTATCTGGGAACCCATCTTCTTCACCATGTCCTAAGATAGCTTACAGCAATGGGCCCCTCAACTCCGTTACCTGGGACCATCTCTCAGAGCTTTCCCATCACACCTCAGGTTTAAGACACCTCTCTGGAAAAGTCCCATCCCTCCCAACGCCTCCTCACGTTTCCCTTCGGTCATCCTTGGGAGAAGGGAATGTCCTCTATTTCATCCCAATTTCCTCTTGCTTTGTCCAAGGGTTGGGGAGCGGGGAGGTGTCAAAGAAGCTGGGAGGAGAGACTCCCTGGAGGGAGAAAGGACCAGTGGCGGGCTCAGCGGGGAAGAGGCCAACTGAGCACAGAAAGCCAGCCAGGGAAAGGTTTAACCCACAATCCAATTCCACTTAATATCCGGTAATAAAACGCTGTCGACATGAGTTTGCTGTTCAAGTGGATTTCTTAAGAAGGCTGGGGGAGGTCAGAGGTGTATTCCGGCCCTCCTGGGGTAGAGGGAGAGACCAGTGGGGCTGGGGTGGGGGTTGCCTAGGGCAAGAGAGCCCCACCTCACCCTGTTCCCGCTGCAGTCCAGACAGGCTCTCAGGAAGGGGTTTGTCACACTTGTCTGCCCCCGTCAACCTGCGATGGCTCATGGAATGGCCCTCAGCCCCGATGTGTGTGTGTGTGTGTGTGTGTGTGTGTGTGTGTGTGTGTCCCTTTTGATAAGCATTTAGCCAATGAGGCAGAGCGTGTGATTTTAATGTGGGGGATTCAGACCTGTACCTGAAAGTGAGATGGTGTTCTCAGATGGGGAGAAGGTGTATGTCAGATCTCATGAAACCCCGCCATGAAGAGGGAGCCAATTCTGGGGCAATCTTAGGGACAGGGGGCTGCTTAGTGAGAAGCCTAAAGACCTGGGGTGGCCGTCGCCCTCCTGAATGACAATTCAGGTGACCTCACCTAGGTAGTCAAAATGGCTGCTGCCTAACCATCTCTGTCTCCCCTGCAGATCCATTTCTAAGTTTTCCTTCCTCCCTGGGCTAGCGGCTTGACTTCCCCTGGGTCTCTTAGTGGCCGAGCTGCCTGAGCAGCCTGGAGGGGAAGCTAGACCGGAGTTTACTACTGAGTGGTCACCATGGATCAGGCACAGAGCTGAGGGCCGTCCTGATGTCATCTCATGGAATCTAGTGGAGCTAGGACGGGGAGCAGCAGTGGGGAGGGACTTTGGGAGGGTGGACGCTAATATTACCCCCTTTCCCATGAAGTTAACAGGGGCCCAGGGAGTTTGAGAAACTAAACCAAGACCTCACTGTATGAGGGACAGCGCTGGGACAGGAACCCAGTCCTGCCTGACCCCAGGACCCACGCAGGGTTGTGGGGAGATAACGACAGGCTCAGTTAGAGCCTTAAGAACCCAGCTTGGGCTTGGAGGGGGAAGTTGGAGAGTCTGCAGAAAGGTGTGAGGCCCAAGTTGAGGGGATGAGATCAGGCCATGGGTCCTCTTCTGGGGCCTGTGGGTGGGTGATAGCTAGGCAGTGAGACCAGGGAAGGGGGGGTGCTCTGGGGACTGAAGGAGGTAGGGTTGGGCTTCCAGCCCTTTTGTGAGCCCTTTTAATTCGTGTAAATGAGGGTTTTTAATTTGTTATTCTGGGTTTTATTTCTATTACCATCTTATTTGCCTCTAAACCCTATTTCGCCCCAGCCTGGACTGAATTCCATTTGATGCATTAGGACTAATTCTCCTCCCAAAGGGTTAGATGTTTTCTCCCCACACAAAAGTCGCTTATTTTGGATAAGAGAGACGATTAGATTTATCTTTAATATTTTAATGGCAGCTGGGATTAGTGGGCAAACAGCCCCAACTGGAGCTGTTCACTGTGGATTAGGTTCTGATAAACTCTCAGATGGGGAGCCCCCCCTCCCCACTCCACTTTCTGTTTTCCACAAAGTCCTTTTTATTATTTTTTGTTGAAAAAAATTCCCTTGTCTTTTTGGAGCATCATAAATTCCATTTGCTGTTTTCTATTAAATCAAGTTGATTAAATTCGTTGTGACTCTTTGCACATAGATCTTTTTAATTTTAACGTCTTCAGCATAAAATCTGTTATGGTGCAATTCGAAATGGCTGCAATATACAGTACAGGTCTTGATAAAACAGATGGAAATGAGGTTCTTCCAGGGAGGGGGTTCTGTCAGGAGGGGTAGAGTTAAGAGCAGGCACAGACCTCCAGGAGAAGGCAGGGAACTACTGCCTCTGGGGTCCAGACAGGCCCAGAGAGGCCTCTCTAGGTTCCCATCTCTGTTCTGTTACTTCCTAGCTTTGGGGCTTGAGTAGCAACCTTGGCCAGTATTTATGGAATGTTTGCCATGTGCCTGGCACTGTGTGTCATTGTCAATAATCCTTACCTGGGAGGCTCAGAGACCCCTTGCTCAATCAAGGTCACACAGCAAGTTGGTGGCAGTGGTTGAGTCCACATTGTCTTTGGCTGGTGGAGCCTCATCTCACCTCTCATAGCCTCTATTTCCTCATCAGTGAAATGAGGGTGATCAGCGCTGCCCTGGTTCACGGGTGCTTGGAAGATTAGGCAAGGTCCACAAACAGCTTTGGGAATGGTACAGGGCTGGGTCCTTGTGGGGACGTGGAGGGGTGAGGTGGGCCCATTTGGGGCACAGAGGCCCTGCCATCACTGGGGAGAGCTGAGTTTTGAGACCCTGGGAAGCTTCTCTAACTGCAGGGTGGGTGAGAGGCACGCGGGGTCTAGCTCCCTCTCCCACCAACCCTCCATCCCCCCAGCCTCCTGCCGCAGGCTTTTCTCCCGGTCCCTCACTCTAATCCTGACCTCATCAAGCCCCTGGAAGGGTTGATCCACAGGAGCAAATCCCTCATTCGGAGGGACAAAATCAGCTTAATTTGCAGCAATTTGAAGCAGGTCTTTGCCAGGATTTGAATATCAAATTATCCCACAGCCCAGGCTGGCCTGGGAGGCCTCCCCCTGCCACAATATGGACGGATATGCTCTGGGCTCCACCAGGGAGATTGTTCTGGCATGACTGAGGCTGTGGCTGGGCTGGGTGTGCATGGAGTCGGGGGCAAGAGAGGGATCGGAGGGTACTGTGGAAGAGGAGGTCACAGTCAACCCCCTATTCAGAGGGCACCACAGCTCCCAGGCCTGGGGGTGGGTAGGAGGGGCTTGGGAACTTCCTGTTCATGAGACTTACCTAGGGTTTTGCCCAGGCCCCTCCCCAAACATAAGAAATCAAGATATTTTTTAGAGGGATTTAAAATTTTTTTCAATTACTGTTGACATTCAATGTCATTTTGAATTAAGATTTTTATAATTAGGAAAGTTTGAAAAATTCTGGAGCGCTCAGCCAATCAGCAAATCCTTATTGTGCACACACTTTGTACTTCCTCATGTTTTGAGGAAATCAACCTCCCCTGGCATCCACCCCATCCATCCCCAGGCTCTGGCACCGTAGACCATGGCCCCTTTGCTGTCTGCTCCGTGATAGCGCGGGCCGCCTGAGTCAGCTGCTGGACAGGGCTCTTCCACCATCAGCAGGCTTGTTTCCTCCGAGGCCTGGCCCCTCCATGACCCTATACATGCTCAGGCCTGGCAGATATCTTCTGATGTCGACCACACTGGCCAGACCTGAGCCACGGGGATCAGACTCCCTTCATGGGCATGTCGCACCCCTCAAAGCTGTGAGCCTCTTTGAGAAGGGTCAGGACTCCAGGTCTGGCCCCGGAGCAGACCTCCCGTCAATGTTTGGTGAAACACACTAGACAGCGTATACGCTTTGGGGAGCTTCAGTGTAAAAGCAGCGGCCAGGACTGCTGAGATAGCCCCCTGCCTGTCCAGCTGACACCATTAACACAGACGTGAGAAGTCCAGTCCAGTCCCCAGCTGTGGACCATGAGGTCCACAGCTGGGGAGAAAACCACACATATAGTGGGACAAACACTAAAATAGCCACAAGGGCTTATTAAGCTCTCATTGTGTGCTAGGCACAGTCCTAAGCATTTTTTCTCTCTTCACCCATTTCATCCTCATAAAAACTACAAGGAAACTGGGGCACAGAGCGAACAGTAACGTGCCCGAGGTCACACAGTTGTAGGTGGTGGACCTGGGTTTCATACCCAGGCAGTCTTTCCTAGCCTGTCCTCCGAACCACTTTACTCTCTGTCTGTCCAACCATCTTTATCCATAACTATTTGTTTATGTGTATCATTTCTCCATAAGTGACTTGCCTTATTTTTCAAGGTATAATCACAGTTTTGGAAGCACAGAAAGGAGCACTAAACTTGCTGTGGGGCAATCACAAAAGGCTTTTTGGAGGAGGCATCTTTGTTCAATAATGTTGTTGAGCAACAATTGTGTACCTGGCACTGGTGATGCAGAGATGAAAAAGCCATGGTCCTTCTGCCCTTGAGGACCTCACAAACTGGGGGATGAATACTTGTAAGCAGATGCGCTCAAGTCACTGATGGAGAAAGCACAGGGCATTATGGGATCACTGGGGGGACCCCAATGCTGGGGGGATCAGGGCAGGCTTCTTGGAGGAGGAGGTGCATGTGGGCTGAGAAAGAAAGAATGACTGGGAACCTTGGAGACACATCCCCTCCACTAGGTCCAGTCATTAAGCTGAGGGTAAGGGCGCCCTGAGGTCCTGCTGGGCAATCTTACTCTTTTCTTGGCCAGTCTCTCCTATGGAACCTCCTTGGTACAATCAACCTTAGTCCCTTCTCTGACCATCTACTCCAGACAGGCAGATTTCCTCCTTGGGTGGTCTCTGTCCCCAGCTCCTGTGTGTTCCTGGGAAGCAGGAACTCAGCACCAGAATCCTGAACCCCCAGCAGGGGCTGGGCTGGGGCTACTGTGGGGACAATGACTGCCTTGGGAAAGCCCTGTGGTTTGATCTGAGGGTACCAAGAATTTAGAGCAAGAAGAGGCCCCCCCAAACCATCCAAGCCCACTTGGAAGGAAGGAGTGAGGCCCAGGAAAAGTAACAGGAGCTGCCTGGGACTCCAACTCCTGGCTGTCAGAGCCCTGTCTTCTCTCTAGGGTGCCCTCCCCCCACCACCCCCTGCCCCGCCACACACGCACACGCACACACACACACACACACGCGCGCGCGCACACACTTGTCCCTGCCTTGCCTAATAGTGGCCTGGGTAGCCTTTCCTGAATAACCATGGTGTTGGCTTAGATTAAGGGCAACTAGCTGGCTCTTGGCTTTTCCTTTTTATATAACAACTAATCTTCTTCTAATCAGCCATTATTAAATTATATTCCATTTTTAATTCATTCACAGATCACCGTTGGGACAGCTGGATGGATAATTGGGGAGAGATAATTTATGTAAATGAGGAATAGCAGAAGGTAGGGGAGAGGAAGGCTCACAGCTAAAGGGGGCCCCTCCTGTGCCCAGGCTGAAGGGGGCCGTGACCTGGCCTTGACTGGAAATGGCCGGCTGGGGATGCTGGGGGGATTGGGATCTGTCATGGGACCTCCGGGTTCTTGACTGGTTGTCCCTTAGCATCACTTTGAATGCTTCTGGCAAATGGGGAGCCCGCTACCTTTGGGGGTCAAAAGATGTACTTCTCAGACATCAGCTCTCCTTGTTAGAAGTGGATGCTGAGAGGCAATAGAATGCCCTGGAGAATTCCAGAGTCAGAGCTGTTTGATTCCAGCCCCACCACTGCGTAGCTGTCTCAGCCTTGGTTTCCAATCTGCAAAATGGGGTTTTGCTGGTTTCTACTTCATGAGGGAACGGCGAGGCTGAGGAACCTGGTGCAGAGGAAGAGCCCAATATCTGGTGTCCACAGTGGCTCCTATCACCAGCTGAGGACTCCCTATAGCACCCAAATCGGCCTCCCTCTAACTTCTGTCCCCAGGCCATGGGGCTGCGTTCTTGGTGACACAGAATAAATCCACTCCTTTTGCATATCTGACACGTCCATCCCACTGATAATAATTACATCAGCAACCGACACCTTGGAGCGCTCCCGCTGTGTCAGGCGCTGCGCTAAACACTTGCTATATAGCATTTCATTGGATCATCAGAACAACTGCACCAAGTGGGCGCTATTGTCTCTGTTTTACAAATGAAAATACTGTGGACCCAAGCGCTCCCCTGATGATTCCTTCAACAGAAACTAACACAGAAGCCTGCTTAGAAAGGGACAGGTGGCCATTTGGGGAAAGTGCCTTGGGGACTGGCAAACAGGGGCAGGGCTGGCAGAGGAGGCGGGTGGAGTTGGACCTCCCGCCTTCCCGGCTTTCCCTATGGGGCCCCAGGAATTGGGCATAGGTGGGCACAGGTGGCTGATGGGGGTGGTGGTCGGGGTACAGCCTGCATGTGACAGGCTGGCAGGGGCTGGTGCGGAGGGCCTTGTACCATTCCCAGAGGGAGGTGAGGGATTAGGGAGAGTTAGGGAGGGTGGTCCCAGAGGGTCCATGCAGAGTAATGGGATTAGCTCTCCAGCAGTGAGTGAAAGTTATTAGTGTGTGGGGCCTCTGGCCTCCTACCAGAGGCGGCAGCTGTCACCCATCCCCGGGAGAGTGTCAGCAGCCGCTCCTCCACCCCAACCTGGGGGCAGGCTGGCACCCTTTGCCCCTCACAGCCTTTCCTGCTGTGATCATCTGTCAAAGGGCTGGCATCCTAGCCTTAGCCTCCTGCCTACCCTTGGCAGACTGGGCTACCCACAGTATACCCTAGCATTGCCCGGTGCCTCAGTTTCCCCATCTGAATAGAAGGCTACAGAGAGGATGCTTGAGACCCTCTGAGGGAGAACCCCTGAGGCATGGAGGCCCAGAACAGGCTCCCTGGATTTCTGGCTCTGCCATGCATTAGCTGTGCGACCACGTGCATGGCTGTTAGTCTAGCTGTGTTCTAATTTGTAGTGGGGGCATAGCACAGCAGGGTTTTCACATGGAAAGGCTGGGAAGGGGGTGCGCAGCGTCGGCCCCTCAGTGGAATTCAGGGTGCTCGGCACCTCCCTGGATTTGGGGGCGCATAGGGAACGAGTCTGAGGTCTAACAACTGGAGGGGGCCCCGTCTTGCAGGAACCTCGCAGGGCCGGCCTGCAGCAGGAGCTGCTGAGAGCCGCGGGGCTGCTCCCCGCTCCCTCTAGTGGTGAAGGCGTGCATAGCCCACCTCCGGGAAGTGGGGAGTCCGTCCCCAATCCACCTGCCTCTAAGGCATCAAGGGTAGGGATGCCAACGGTCCTAAAAGGTTTCCCCTCCTAACAAATGCCTGGATCCATCGTTAGAGCGGCTTTCCTTTAGCTTGTATGTCAGTCTGTTAAAATAAATGACCTGTCAGGAGGGAAGCCCATCACGGGACATCTTATCCACTGCTGACTCAGCCGCAGCCCAGCAGACTCGGGGGAGCATTTGCCCAGCTGGGCAGCGAATGCCAATCAGCTGGTGCTGAGTGGGACTTGGAAGAACCCAAGGTGAGAGCCTGTGACCAGGCATGAGTCAATCCCTTTCCTAGCCTCAGTTTTGTCCTGGTAAGCTGACAGGTGGGACTAGGTCAGTGGTTCCAAATTTTCAATTGGAACAACGCTGTGCATGTAAAACTAGTCACAGGTTCCCCCAGGAGTGTCCTTTTACTTCCCCCATTGGACTGAGGAACTTACACAATGGTCCCAAACTAGTAGGCACTCAGCGATGCTTTTACATGACATGATACTTTATTAATCTTAACATCTATGCTTTTTAACTATTTAAAAAAAACAGTATTTTACAAGTTTTAAATGTACAGAAAAATTGTGAAGGTTGTACAGGTTTCTCATATACCCTACACCCAATTATCCCTATTATCAACATCTGCTATTAATATGGTATATTTGTTACAATTAATGAACCAAGATTGAGACATTATTACTAACTAAAAAGTCTGTGCTTTGTTCAGATTTCCTTAGGTTTTACTCGATGTCCTATTTCCCGTTCCAGGATGCCACCCAGGATCCCACAGGACAGCTAGTCGCCTTGTCTCCTTAGGCTCCTCTTGCCTGTGATGTTTTTATATAATTTTAAAAAGAAAAAAGTTCATATTCATGCAGTGGAACACTGTGCCTTTGTTATCACACGTCCTGACCTGGGACAATCTCCAGGACAATATTTATGAAAAGGAAGATGGCAGGGCAGTATATTTTACTTCCACTTGTGAAAAATAAAAGCTATGTATATAAACTGTTATTGTAACCTCTGGAAGAGCATCTGAAAACCTGGCTACTGGTTGGGTTGTGGGAAAGAGAGCCAGCTGGCTGGAGAACGGGGGTGTGAGGGAGGCCTACATTTTATTCTATACCCTTTCATGTTAGTTTAGTTCTAAAAACTGTATGTAGGCATTATCTATCTTGATAAGTAATTCATTAAACATAACAATACACACAGGTGTAATATAGTTATGGAATCTCTCACTTCCTGGGCCCCTGCACTGTTTGTGTAATAAAATCATTCGCCAGCCCCCACTCTGAGGGTGTCCTGGGAGCTGGGTGCTCCCAGAGAGTTGAGGGTGTCCTGGGAGCTGAGTTCTGTGGGAACCATTGGCCTGTAAGATGCGTTTCCACCTGGGGGGCTGGGGCTTTTCTGGCTGTTGCAGGCCAGCGTGTGTCAGGGTGCTTTGGGGTGGAGGGTTCTAGGGAGGAGGCAGGTACATGTACCTGGACTTACTTAAGAACGCAGGTCCACAGGATGTGGGGGCCTTGTGGGATCTGACAGGACGGGCCCCAGAAAGATGGAAAATCAGCTTCTTTCCAGGGCTGCTTCCTTCTCCTCCCTGCAGTCTGGCTGTCTAAGCTCCTCCATTCCCAGGCCACCCCTCAGCTCCCAAACTTGTCTCCTCCGTTGAAGCCCAGACAAAACTCTTTCTCTCAATTCCAAAATTTCCAGAGGGGTAAATATGCCTGGGCTTAAAGCAAGTTCCTGTGTTTTCATACATGTCAGCATGGACTAGGGAGAAACGACCTTCCGCAGGTGTTTCACAAGCCTTGCTATGCACGCGGCACCAGTCTAGGTGCTTTGGAGTATAAAAGAGAGAGAAGCAGGCCTGTCTCCTGAGAGGCAGAACATAGAATGAAGTGATTTCACAGGTTTTAAGAAGGCTCCGCTCCTTCAGGTACTTCCTTCTGGAATCCACCCAAGCAGCTTCGTTTGGTTACATTATGGATTCCATCCCTGTGGAATTCAGATCCCCTAGGAGGGCTCAGGGCTTAGGCAAGTCTTCCAAACGTTCCCCAAATCCCCACTGGAAAAGCCTGTTTCTTGGCATGATGTTGGAGGCTCTCTGAGATCCACCCCTACTCACCGTGCAGTGAGCCTCACCTTACCCTGTGGCTCTGAGAGTGTACTCAGGAAATATTCTGTATTTTTTTTTTAAGATTTTTATTGGGGAATTGGGGGGATGGGAACAGTGCTGGGGAATTGGGGGAAGGGGAACAGACAAGTTGCTGTCATTTTTGTTCTTCAATCTAGTTGTGGAGGATGTTGCTTCATTGGCCCAAGTTGGCACCATCATTGCGCTCTTCCCGGGTGAGGCAGATCAGTTGCCGGCTTCTGGACGGCCGCTCACTGCGGCTGCTGGCCGCTCACGCTGGCTGCTGGCTACACAAGGTAGCCCATGGCAACCCACTGCAGCAGGGGCTGCAGCCTATGCCATCGCCGGCGACTCATGGCAACCCAGCTCCAGGTTGAGCTGTTGTTCAGCATCTTAGTTGTGGAGGGCAGTGTCACTGGCCCTCATATGTGGGATCCGAACCGGGGCCCTCTGGCATCCCAAGCGAGTTCTTAACCATCGCGCCACTCGGTCGGCCCCACATTCTGTATTTCTTGAACTCTCCATGTCCTCTGCATGGCTCTGAGCCTTCACCTGTGCAACACCTCTGCCTGAAATGAATTGCCTTTTGAAGAAAAGCTTCCTTTTCCCTGAGAGGCCTCACCTGCCCAAACCCAAGTGGAGGTAGCACCCACCTGTATCCCCCCTCACCCCATCCCCACCTCCCTAACCCCAGGCAAAGACTTGATCTCTCAAGGTGGACAGGAGTCAGAAGGACTGGCATCGACACCCAGCTTTGCCACTCCTACAGCTTACAGTAGGTACATAATAAATCCCAGCTCCATTCTGTTCCTTGCATCTCCAGAGCGTGCATTAATGATTAGTAGTGTTTACCCAGTCATCTCCCCTTTACACTGTGAGCTTTAACTAGTAGGCTAAACTGTTTGCTAAATGACTGAGGGGTTTCACCAGGGAGGGGGAATATGTTTCCAAGTTTTTACAGGTGAGACTGAAGACCCCTGTTGCCCCAGGAGGCAGGGAATGGGTAACACGTGCTAGGGTCAAGGTAGCGGGGATACAGTGGAGAAATGTGGCTGGTTGATTACAAGAGGTGGTTGGGGTGGGGAGAAGAGACAAACTGGCGTGGGTGTAGTGGCATTTGGCCATCAGTAGAGACAGAGATCAACCTCGCTGGCCCCCAGCCTCACCCTGCCTTGTGCCAAGAGAGTGGAACCGTGTTCAGCCCCCAGGACCACGGTTGGGGGCGTGAATTCAGTGCCCATGGGCTGCCTGGAGACCCCCTCTTATTTAGACTCTGCAGCCCAAAGGGCCCTCATTTGTCCTCTTCTTCCTGGTGGCTAGAGACATGTGGTTACCTCATCTGGCACCTCCATATGGCACCCAGGGACCTTTGGAGGAGTGGAGAGGGACGCCCAAGCCCTGCACCCTCAAAGTTGCTAGAGATGGGAGGGGTAGAGAAGAGGTTGTAGCCAGGACACTCCAGCCTCCAGCACCTGTCATATTTTCCAGGGGTGCACTGCAGCCTGGAGGCTGCCTAGGGGCTCCAAGTTTGGGGATACATTACATACTTTGAGCGGTTCTTAGGTGAAGCACCCCTGGGTACCCACCCATCTCCACTGTCACTACTAGTAAATCCACTGAACACTTACCATGTGGCAGGTGCTTCACAGGCATAATCTCATCTAATCCTCACAAAGACCCAATAAGGTCTCTTAAAAAACTATTCTCATTTTTTCAGAGATGGAAACTGTGCAGCCCCTTCCTGGGTTCACAGAGCCCCCAAACAGCAGGGCCAGGACTGGAAGCCAGCTCTGCTTGCCTACACAGGTGTGACCTCCCAGGCATGATGGGGCCTCCACTCTGCCAGGTCTGAACCTAGCTCCCACCCGCCTCCAACAAGTGCCAGGAGCTGGTCTCTCCGGCTCGAAGCCCTCCCCCTCACCATGGCCTTCCCCTGCCTGGCCACATGGTCCCCACTGCCCACTTCCCCACACTTGTCCCACCTGCCTCCAAAGAGATTAAGTCCACCCAGCTGCCCAGGAGGCCCATGGGGTCCTGTGCCTGGGGACAGTGGTGGGCAGAGGACCTCAGTGCTCCTCCGCCAGGCTGAAGCCGAGCCGGGTGGGGAGGCGGGCGCGATGCACAGGCTGATCCTAACCAAGTTTGCCAGCCCAGCTTTTCTCATGGCTCCCACACAATGGTCTGCTTTGTGCCCACCTGCCGATAATGCTTAATTAGGCGAAGAGTTGATTAATTTGAGGTAATTGACAGCTAATTAGAGGCCCAGAGGCTCATTAACTTGACATCTTGTCTTCGTGAATTGGCTGAGTTGGGTCAGGTGACGGAAGCCGTCGCTTCTGCCTCCGCAGTTCCGTAGGCTGAGGTGATCACCTGGGCAGACCCGGCAGCACAGGTGGGGCAGGACAGAGACCCAAAGTAGAGGACACTAAGGCAGTGAAGGAGGGCGGTCAGGGATGGAAGTGTGTGCCTTGACCGGAGGAAGGAGGAAGTGAGCAGGAGTGGATGGCACGGGGGCAAGGGCTGAAGAGAGGTAGGGACGATTACATGGGAAAGGGGAATACCTGGTGTCCCTGCAGGGAAGAGGGGCAGGGGGAGAGAGCTGTGTGGAGGAGCCTCTTGGTAAAGAGCATAGGCTTTAGACTGAGATAGACCTGGGGTTGAATCCTAGCTCCGCTACCAACCAGCTAGGTGACCATGAATGAGTCAGTTCATCTCTAAGCCTCAGGCTTCTCATCTGAAAAATGGGAATAATAGTCCCTACCTCAAGGGATTGTTGTGAAGAGTCCATAAGAGTGAAGTAAAGGATCTAGATTACTACCTGGAGGCCTGGTGAATGAATGCTTGAGTAAATGTTAACCACTCTTAGCAGCAGAAAGGAGTGACAGGAAGAGAAGGTAAGTGGGTGGAGGGGTTGTGGGGAGGTAATAGATACCCCCTCCCCAGAGGAGCCACTGTTACTCTGCAGGAAACCTGCAGCCTGTTCACAGCATTGTTGGGGGTGTAGGGAAAAGACCTGTTACAACCGCTTTAGGGGGGGCAATTCAGCAATGTATTAAATTATATATTAAATATTATATATTAAAGTAAAAAAGCACATGGCCTTTGACCCAACAATTCCTTCCCTAGTAATCTATTCTACAGAGATATTTGCACACACACAGAGACTTAAATACAAGTATCTTGTTCATCATAACATAGTTTGTAGCAGCAAAGAACTAGAAATAGCCTAACTGTCCATCACAGAGACTGTCTACATGAATTACAGCATATCCATACAGTGGGAGAGTATGCAGCTGTTAAGTCTATATAGACACCGGTGTGAACAAGATCCAAGATAAATTAACTGGGGAAAAAAGCAAGATGTAGGACAGGGTGTAGCTGCCACAAGCCGGTATGTAGAGGCCTGAGGGTCAGCGGATGGGAAGGAGATGTATTTTTCACAATCTGCTCATTTTAAATATGGTTTATATTTATTAACCTTTTCAAAAAGCATTTTAAAATTAAAAAGCAATCGGGTCTTTTTTTTTTTTCTACAAATGAAATATAACTTGAAATCTGAGTTCATAGGCCAAGTGGCTCTGGTTGAACTATGGGTAGGGATAGAAGCGTGTCAGGGATGCCAGTAGCTCATCTGGAATGCCAGTTCTTTGATGAAGGAGCACCTGAATGAATGGCACATGAGTACATCCAAAAGCATCTCTTTGGCTTTGAGATCAAGGGTCAGCTCCAGCCAGGAAGGTGGCTGGAGACCATGGGTTCAGATAACCCCTTGGCAGCTGTGCACGGAGTGCCTACGGCGGGGGTGTCAGGCTCTGGAAAAACGGGGAGGCACAGGCCAAGTTATGGCCCTGGAGCGGCCCACAGTCTTGGGGATGAATTCACAGGGAGGGGTGGACAGAAAATGATGCTTCCTCACGAGAGAGCCCACGCCAGGTCTGGGGCCCTTGGGGTTTGGCTGAGAGCCCTCCCCGCTAAGGTCACACAGTGAGGGCACAGAACAGGGCCCCCCAAGCCCTTGGCTCAGTTGCTGGCGGAGCATGGCAGGCAGCTGCCAAAGGACCGTGTTTGAACATCCTCCCTCTTTCTTTTGACTCCGTAGCTAGAAGCCAGGATGAGTCTGAGATCTTCTAATGCTCCTGTGTTACTGCTCCACGTGGCCTCCATGGGGCTGTGGTAGCTTTCATCCTAAGTTCTTTTATTCTAATTGAGGTATAGTTTACCCACAGCGAAGTGCACAGCTATTTACTACTGCACAGCTTGATGGATGTTTACACACGCACTCACACGCACCTACTCCTGTATAACCACTACTCAGATCAAGACAGGGAATATTTTCTACACCCCAGAAGGCTCTTTGTGCTGCTTCCCTGTCAACCATCCAAGATAACTACTATTCTGACCCCTATCTCCCTAGATTTGTATCACCTGTTCTAGAATTCCATCCAAATGCAATCACACAGTAGGCACTTCCAAGAACTTGGTCGGTATTTTCTCACTGTACTGAAGAGAAAATCAAGTTCAACAAGGCTAAGGATCGTACCCGAGGACACAAAGCTATTAAGTAGCAGAGCTTGGATTCAAAGGAGAGTGACCAACTGTCCCGTTAGCAGGACTGTCCTTTGTCCTGGGAAACTACTGAGTCCCGAGCAAACTGGATGCATCATCACCCTAATTCAGACTCAAATGGACTGAAACGCTGGGCTCTAATCATCAGGCTGGGTTCCCTTCCTTCGGCATAAAATTTCATGAGACAGTGTATGTCTTGTTAGCACAATCTTGTGGGGAAAGTTCTGTCTCAAAAAAACTGTGGTATCAGGATTTTACCTGGTTCTATTTGTTTGTTTGGTTTCATGTTGAAGAAAGAGATTTCATTAAAAGTGGATCTGAGTTGTGTAAGAACAAAATTATTTATATTAAAAGGGCATTCTAGCATATCAATCCATCAAACAAGGATTTTTTTCAGGATAGTGCACTGAAAAAGAAGTTTAAGACAGTCCCTGATTTCAAGAAGTTTATAATTTCCTCTGGGCGTTAAAAGTAGAGTTTAGGGAATAAAATTAGGGGGTAACAAACCATAATAATAGTCACCCATATCTGTGTGCTAATTATGTCCTGGAGGCCTTACATATTCTATCTCATTTAATCCACATAATACAGCTATGAGATAGGTACTGCTGTTATACACATTTTAGACAAGAAACCAAGGCTTAGTGAGGTAAAGTGATTTGTCAAGGAAAATAATCATTAAAAAAATCATTGAGGGCCGGCCAAGTGGCGCGGTGGTTAAGAGTTGGCGTGGGACGCCAGCACTGAGTAGCAGGGCCCAGGTTTGGATCCCACATAGAGGACCAGTGACGCTGCGCCCTCTACAGCTAAGGTGGTGAACAACAGCTCGACCTGGAGCTGGGCTGCCGTGAGCCGCTGATGGTGGCGTAGGCTGCAGTGGGCTGCCGTAAGCTGCCGTGAGTGGCCGGCAGCCAGCGTGAGCAGCCGGCAGCCGGCATGACCTGCCAAGAGCCGCTGTGAGCGGCCATCCAGTGGCCGGCAACTCATCTGCCTCAGCCGGGAAGAGCGCAATGATAATACCAACTTGGGCCAGTGAAGCGAGGTCCTCCACAACTAGACTGAAGT
This sequence comes from Hipposideros armiger, assembly GCF_001890085.2. Taxonomy (NCBI): domain Eukaryota; kingdom Metazoa; phylum Chordata; class Mammalia; order Chiroptera; family Hipposideridae; genus Hipposideros; species Hipposideros armiger. Next base: position 3,006,211 of record NW_017731399.1, read on the forward strand.
ACAAAAGGACAGCAACTTGTCTGTTTTCCTTCACCAAATTCCCCAGCGCTGTTCCCCTCCCCGAATTCCCTAATAAAATCTTAAAAAAAAAATCATTGAGCTGTATGTACACTTAATATTTGGGCACTTAATGTAAATGAGTGATATTTCCAAGCAATTTTTATTGACTCGGAAACCACTGAAGATGGCGGAAATTTTTCTTTCCCCTGCTCTTGAATATCCTATCTCCAATAATTTTGGGCAAAGTTTAAAAAAATGTGCTTTGGCTTGTTTCATTTTAGTAATTCAGTCAAAATGGCATTTTTAGCCTCAATGATGAGTGCCAAAAGACACAGCCTGTGGCTGTGAAGAGAGGCCAGCCTTGCAAGGAGGCTCCTGAAGTTGCCACATGCCAATGGGTCAGTGCAACCCTCTTGGCCCCCAGGCTGCACACGCCATTGGCCCCATAGCTCAGCTCGTCTTCTGGCGGCAGTCAGTCCTGCCAGAAATGCCCTGGGCATGTGTCCCCCGGGTCCTCAAGGCCAGCTCCTGTCTCCCGCGACACACCCCAAACTTGATCCCCTCACTCAGCCTCCTGACCCTGACACCCTGACACCCATCTCTGCTTTCCAGGTTTGCAGGCCCCCATCCAGAGGCACCTTCATCATTCTTTCCTGACACGTTGACTTTCATTTTCCTAGGACGAATCTCATTTGACAATCTCCTGCCCATATTTCTAAGCGATCTGGGTCTCGCTGTGCTGTTTCTCTGTCCTCTCTGGGTTTGTAACACCAATCATCTGCAGGTTTCATTAGCATGCTGTTTATCCCTGTCTTTCAGATCATTAATGAAGATGCGAAGTGAGACACCAGCCCCCACGCCGCCCACCCCCCCAACACGTGCCCCCTCCCATGCCCAGCGCTGCTGCTGGAATCATTATCCTTCCTGGTGTGACAGGGTCAGAACCAAACCAATTTGCATCAATCTTTGGCAATGTTGTGAAGTGTCGCCTGCCCTGCAATCCTCATGTTGTAACAACGGCTTCAGCTGTCTGTGCTGGAGTGCTCCCCTCTCCTTCAGAGGGCTGATCAGATCTGGCTGCCCCCAGCTCATGTGGCCGAAAGCCCCATAGCTAATGTAAGGGTCAGGCAGGATTCAGGGCTGCACATGGCTGACATTTTCCCTTTGTTTTGCTATTCTGAGCTGGCCAGAAAGTAGCGCCTCTTTGGGAAACAGGATGGACAAGTGTACATACCGGTGAAGTGGAGGTGGGAGCAGGATGTGGCAGGCACAGAATTTTTCTTACCCCTCATGCCATCTATTTCTGCTGAAGGAAGATGAGGAGCAAGGCTCCTTAGGGCCCTCCAAGGCCTGGTCAGATGCCTGGGCTTGTCTATTCCAGGTGCTGGGGACTGGGGTAGACGAGTCATTTCCTGGGGACAAAGTCCCTTCTTCTTCACGATTTTCCTGTGGCTCCCGGCTCTCATCTCTTCTCATCTCTTCGGGAAACTGACTTTATATACACATTTGTCTCCCAATGAAGGTGAGAACCACCTCCTATGTCCCTCAGATCCCAAGTTGCATGGCAGGCACTTCACTCTCTTTCCTGATGGCGCAGCGCCTCTGGCTGGCTATTTGTGATGACACCATGAGTATCACTCCGGACTCGGCCCTGACCCATGCCTATTCCTGACCCTAACTCACCTTTTCTTCCTTCTCTCCAGTTGGGAACGGGAAGGGAAGCAGGAAGGAAGCAGCGAATGAAACTCTCACAGACGCCACATTGGAAGTAATGTTTGGCATGCCCTAGGGCTGGGGCAATTCAGCCTTAGGAGTCCACAGCAAAACTAGATAGGGTTCTTTTTCTCAGTGGAGGGGTGGACTGAGGAAAAAGAGCTCTTTTGTGACACTGAGAGAACACCTACTGAGCAGCCATTTTTCGGAGTGTGAGGAGGGGTGGGTCATGGGACTAGGCGTGGTTTGTGAACAAGTTGTTTCATCCACATTACATGTGATGGAGTCTAGGCCAGGGCTGGGCGCTTAGTAGGTACTCAGTGAGTACTTAAGAGGTATAGACAGACATTTTCATACACAAGAGCAAATTTCATTACAATAAACAAATGTCATCAATGAACTTTGTGTGTGTGTGTGTGTGTGTGTGTGTGTGTGTGTGTGTGTGTGTGTGTGTATGCGCATGATACTAGGTTGGGCTGATAGGCAGGGCATTTTAAGTCCTGTATACCTATACACCCAGCTTCAGAGGCTTTTTTCTCCTGATATTATAAAAGCAATACATGCTTCTGTAGAGTTTGGAGAATGTAGAGGAAAACAATAATTACCCATAATCCCCCAACCAGGCAGCACGCACTGTTACCATCTTGGTCTATTTCCTTCCAATTTCTTTCTCCCACACATCGGAGATCACGCCACATTTAAAATTGTACACCTTGCTCTTTTCACTTATCCTTATGACAAACCATTTCTTCCATGACATGTAACCTCTTTGCAAACATACTAAGTGGCTGCATAATGGTTCACTATGTGAATGTACCATAATGTACACGACAGTTACATGTTTGAAGGACCTCTGGGCCAGTTGGTTTTGGGTAAGCGGGGCTGTGAGGGGAGCAAGGACAAGGCTTGGCAGTAAGGTGGTGGAAGCAGCAGCAGCAGAGGCTGTTGGAGGGGAGCAGGAGGCCACGGAAGTCCTCAGGAGCTTGCGTTCCCATGAGCCACCCCGTTCCTCGGACACCATTTCTATAATATATCGTTTTGACCCCCGTGCATCCCTTGCTTGCGGCCCTGCCCCAGGCTTTGCCGGCAGCCGCAGCCAGTGCGTCTCATTTCCACTCAGCCTCAAGTCACTGACTTTTCCCACTTGACTCCTCAGCTGCTCCTTTGTGTGGAGCCGCAGGCTCCTGGGGCTGCACTGCATTTGGGAAGGCCCTGGGATGTGACCTTCAGCCCCGCCTGACCCTGAGGCCTTGGGCTGCAGAGTCAAGCCAGGCTGCTCTCCGTGGGCTCCCAGAGACGGCAAAGCTAAGAGGAGGCTGCTGGAGGAGCCCAGGCCTGGGTGGACCCTCCTCAGCCCTGGAAAGGGAGAGGCGGAAGGACAGAGCAAAGCCGGGAAGAGCATTCCTGTGCAGGGACTGGAATGGCATGGATACTCGTATTAGGACTACCAAGACTAGTGAAGCACAGTGATGTGAGGCTCCTGCCAAGCTCAATATCAGCTCAGAAACCTGCCATTTTCACAAAGAATACTTTTCCCGCCCTTGCTTATTAGCAACAAATGGTCTTCAGTGCCACTGACAGTGGGGTTTGCTGAGCGTCCATGCTGGCAATGGCTGCCTCAGCGGGAGGAAGGATGGAGGTTAGAGGAGGTGTTCAGGGAACTGTCAGCTCTCCTCGAGAGTTAGGTCTGCTTAACTAAGTAGTCAAGGTAACCAAAAGTTATCATATATTCCTTGCAAGGATTATCAACTTTTAACATGTGAGTATAATAAAAAATTAAATACTACATTGAATCCAATTTTAAAGATATATCCATCAAGCAGTTACATAATGGATAACATATGCCATGTACTGTTCTAAACACTTGCAAGTACTAATTTAATCTCCACAATTACCCTAGGAGTTAGGCGCTATTATTGGACCCATTCCATAGATGGGTAATTTAAGGCACAGAGAGGTTAAGCGTTTACCCAAAGTCACACAGCCAGTCAATGGCAGAAACAGGATTTGGACCCAGGCAGCCTGGCATCAGGGTCTGTGCCTTCATCAATGATGCTAGGCGGTCTCTTTAAATTGGAAAAGATCCGGAGGGCACTGAGGCTCAGAAAGAAGTGAGGGGCATGAGCCCATCTCTGCCTTTCTCTCAGAATCCCAGTTCTTCCTATACCTTAGACTAGCAACACAGCTTTGAACACTAGGGATCGTGTCCATAGTTCATTCTTTCTTTCAACCAATTCTCATTAAGCACCTATTATGTGCCAGTTACTGTTCAAAGTTTTGTTTATAACCAAAGAAACTGTAGGAGGCTGAACAAATTTGGATCAATTCTCGGACATCTCCCAAGAGTTATCTGAAAAGTCAAACCTTATTGTTACCTCTCTGTGTCTCAGGTACATTTCAGGCAGATGGAAAAACAACAAAGCAACTCTGATTACTTGAGTTTTCTGGCTTCCTGGATTCTAGATAACTGAGTGTTTCCTGGTATTGAAGGTGACGTTCAAAAGCGTCAAGTGTAGATCAGAACAGAAAGCAGAGGACAGGATAAAGAAGAAAATGTGAGTCCATCTCAGCTCAGAGCTTGAGTTTTTTTGACTCCAGTTTCATTCCTTTCTGCCTGGCTATGACCAAGGTCATGGCTATCTCACCCCCAGTAATCCCTGCAGTGGGCTGCAATCCTGGGGGAGTGCTTTCTGTTTATTAACGGCCAACCTCGGAGTCACACAGAGTGTGGCCAGTGTGGCTTCTTGCCCTGACACTTAATGTAAATGAGTTATATTTCCAAGCAATTTTTATTGAATCGGAAACCACTGAAGATGGCGGAAATTTTTCTTTCCCCTGCTCTTGAATATCCTATCTCCAATAATTTTGGGCAAAGTTTAAAAAAATGTGCTTTGGCTTGTTTCATTTTAGTAATTCAGTCAAAATGGCATTTTTAGCCTCAATGATGAGTGCCAAAAGACACAGCCTGTGGCTGTGAAGAGAGGCCAGCCTTGCAGGAGGCTCCTGAAGTTGCCACATGCCAATGGGTCAGTGGACCCAGGTGGGTCAGCTGGTGGGTCACTTTTCTGTTCTAAAACACCGATCTTCCAGGAGAGAGAGCTGAGACAGCTGGCAGGAGCCAGGGAAGCGCCAGAGACACAGAGGTGGTGGTGCCGGAAGTGAGGGCCCCTCGCAGGTCATGAGCTCTCTGCAAGTAGAATTCATGTGTGTGATCCTTGAGATCATAACTACAGAGGGCTTTGATGTAGTTACAGGACGGTGCCAGTTACAGCTGCCCAGGATGCCACCATTGTAGGAGAAGGGATGAGGAGATCAAAAGGGGATAATAGGCAGAAGGTGGGAAGTGAACAAGGTAAGGCAAGTAGCAGAGAGTGGGCTTCCCTAAGGGTCAGGAATCCTCAGTGCTTCTGACCTGCTCAGGTGACGGGACCACGCTGGGCCCGGAGCAGTTCTCTCAAGCTAACAGCCTCTTTCCTCTCTGCCCACAGCCCCAGCGTCTGCTACTTAGAGTTGGGGAAACACTGCAGCAGCTGCTTGTTTAGAGGCCCTGTCCCCTTGCTGTGCATCTCCCCTGCCCCCCAGCCCAATCTGTCCTCTGGTTAGAGTTGTGTGAAGCGGAAGACAATTTGGGGCTTATTAGTGTCCCAGGGTGACATGTAACTTGTGTTGCTGGGACCCAAACAGCAAGGGTCTTAGCAGCAAACTCCAGCCGAGAAAGGACTGAGGAATTGTCTCACCTAATTACAGGGAATGGCCCTCTTTGTGTTTGTGATTCCGTACGGTTGTCCGATTGCTTTTGATCGCCTTTCTCCATTTGCTGGCTCAGGCCATGCTGGAATTGTGCTAATTAGAAGAGAAATGGACAGAGTGATCCTGTCAGCTCTAGTTATTGGTGGGGACAAAGCAGAATATTATTCTGAGGCAGTGTTTTGTGAGGGCCCTTCCTCCAGACCTCATTAGGAGGAAGGGGCCCATAGGAGGGGAAGGCCCGAATGCCTGGCCTGCCTAACAGAGCATTGGGGTGTTCATGTGCTGATTAACAGGCTCTGCCAGCACTCGCGCCAACCAGGAGCCTCACAGTTGCACCCAGTGCCACTTAAAGACCCCAACCACCCCTGCTCATCAAGAATGTGTTGGCAAAGCGGGGAAAGGCCAGTGGCCGCTTTAGGCATAGTCAGGCACACATGCCTAAAGCGCTCCAAAGCCCAAACAGATAGGAAAAGTTAATTACGGGTGAGTCAGAACTTAGAAACGTGGAGAGACCACTGTTTGTCCACTCTTTGGGGCTGAGGGTTGCAAAGCCATCTGGTGAAATGAAACCCATGCAGGGGTCAGGGAATCTAGCAGCTCTCAGATTAAGAAAACAGAAACTGGAGAACATAACCAAATGCTTGGAGATGGAGTTTGGGCACAAGTTGAGAGCTGGTAAGAGGCCCCCTAGGACCATCCACCTTGTCCCACCTGCCCATGTCTTCCCTCCCTGCTCTGCCTGCTTGCCTTCTTGTGACACCTTAATCTTGGAGGAAACAGAAGGGACCAGAGCATCCTATCGCAAATGATCTTGGCTTTATTACAAGGCTCCTGGGGAAATCCAAACACCCTTTGGAAGCCACAGGGGCGATGGAATGGCTTACAAGCTTCGTTTTCACTGCCTAGAAGACAGAGGAGCTACAATAAGCTGCAGCTAGAGAACCCAAAACAAGGAGCAGTTAGCTAGTGGCCATTTAAAAAATATGGTAAGTGGGTAACAAAAAGGTAAAGAAAAATGAATGATGGCACTGTGATATCAATGCAATTGATATCCTGTGAACTTTTAGTGCTCAGACAATGGAAAGAAAGCCAAGCAAATTAGCAGAGGACTAAAACTGAGAGACTTAAGCGAGCAAGAAGCAATGCAACTGCTGGTGAGAAAAGGTTTGAATAAGAATTTGATAGTGTGCCTCCAGGCACCAACACTGTTTGTCAGGACAGTGCTGCTCACAGCCAACAGCTACGTTACATGGATGGTATTAAGAACGGCAGGGCCGGCCGAGTGGCGCGATGGTTAAGAACTGGCTTGGGATGCCAGAGAGCCCCAGTTCAGATCCCACATATGAGGGCCAGTGACACTGCCCTCCACAGCTAAGATGCTGAACAACAGCTCAACCTGGAGCTGGGCTGCTGTGAGTCGCCGTCACCGGCGTAGGCTGCAGCCCCTGTGGCAGTGGTTTGCTATGGGCTACCGTGTGTAGCCAGCAGCCAGCGTAAGGGGCCAGCAGCCGCAATGAGCAGCCATCCAGAAGCCGGCAACTGATCTGCCTCGCCCGGGAAGAGCGCAATGATGGTGCCAACTTGGGCCAGTGAAGCAACGTCCTCCACAACTAGACTGAAGAACAAAACGACAGCAACTTGTCTGTTTCCCATCCCTCAATTCCCCAATAAAAAATCTTAAAAAAAAAAAAGAAAGGCAAATGGAGGGGGGCGGCCAGTTAGCTCAGGTGGCTAGAGCACAGGCTCATAACACCAAGGTTGCCGGCTCAATTCCCACATAGGCCAGTGAGCTGCGCCCTCCACAAGCTGATGGGTCCTGGAAAAACACACTGTTCCCCAATAAAGTTTAAAAAAGTAATGGCAAAGGGAGAGGGAAAACAAACCTGTGGGCAAATAATAAATCATTATTTATTGGAAAAACAACCTCTAAAGATTGGGAACAGAATAACACACTGTCCCTTTTTAGTCAGCCAGCCAGCCAGCCAGCCATGCTTTTCTAGATCACAGAAACCTACTGTCCACCCAGATATTTTCTTGGAAATCAGGGACGAGCCAGTGACGCTTAGGAATTGGTTTCCTTCAAATGGAATGTTTTCTATAAAAGGGCACTGGTCATTTTATCACTGGGTGAAAGCAGTAGTACTGATTGATACTTCCTCTTCTTCAGTTCTTGAACAGAGTTGAAAAGGAACTCATACTAAGAGTTTTAGTAGGTGGCAGAGCAATACTTGTTTTCAATCCATCATGTTTACCTGGAAGTCTGCAAATAGATAGGTTCTGAGCCCCCAGTTCAAAGACACTGAAGAAGAACTATTGATAGATGTGTGGGAGACAGCCACAACCTTGAGGAGCTTATAATTTAACAGGGAACTAGGATACGGACTTGGATCACTCCAATATAAGGCAGAGTGTGGTGAGAGCCATACGTTATTTCCAGCTGGATTATCAGGGGTTTATAGGAAGGATACGTTTGCTACGTGCAAAAAGGAAGTGAGGCTTCCTAGGCACCTGTGGCATGAGCAAAGGCACTCACGGGAGGGACTGGGAAGTGTTTAGGTGAACAGAGGCTTCACATATTGGAGAGGGAGGGAACCAAACTGGAGGACTGAGGAGGATCACATGCAGAGAGTTTCAGATGCCCGATGAGAGATCCAGGTTTTATTAGTAGACATGGGGAGGTATTAAAGGTTTTTAAACACTACGTTAGAGAGCTGAGTAGTAATGAGTGAGCTGGACGGCAGGTAGGACAGACTGGGAGCTGGGAGACCAAGTAATAGGTGTGCCATAAAGCCCCACACCGCCCACTGTGATGTGAAGGGGAAGACAACGGATTATTTGTCATTACAGTTGCACTTTCTGATGAGGTCTATGCTTTAAACAGGCAACTTGGCACTTTGAGGAAAAACTCCCTCTCCTATAAAAGGGACATATTTATTATGACGACACAGAAACCATCATGTACAAAGTGCAATCTTCTAACACCCTGAAATACATACATGCACACACTGCACATAAATTTATATTATCAATATAAAACACATCATTAACATTTCTGACAACAAACATAAAACCAATAAATATCTCAATTCTAAAACATCTACTTACATTAAGTGCTGGTGAATAAGATGACAGTAAAAGAAAAGAGGCCAAAGCAGACCAAAAACCAACTACATAGCTTCAGGTTACAGGCTTGAGTTGGTTTTGGGGTGGTAGCCCAGTATTCTCCACATATTTCTCAATCTCCCCCTCTGACGTCATCAACTCTCAAAAACAGGACAGAGGGAGAATTTGATATTATGGCACTATTTTTTGTGCACACATACACTCTTCAACCGCATTTAGAATAAAGGAATGTTAATAACAAACTTAACCTTAAAATCAACGCCTAACCTTCTATATAGCATCCAAGCAGAATGTTTTCCTTCTCATACTCATCCTTTGAATCTTGTGTTCAATTTTTTTCCCTCTTGTCAGTAAGTAAAATTGCATGGATGATCAAACGACACAAATGAGAGAAAACTCCAACATTAATTCTAGCATGGGAAACAAGGTACAGTGTCAGAAAATGGTTAATGGACCAGTTATTAAATGGAATAGTGCTGGGCCATGCACATACTCAGGACCAAAAACCTGACCACAACGTACCTTGTGTCCAAACACCATCAGACTACTGCCAAGTGGATGTTCTTTTCCTAACATTTAGGAAAACCTATGTACTCTTTAAAACAATAGAGGTTGGGGGCTAGCTTATAAGACAAAATATGGAGAGCACATGTAATCAATACTACCCACAGGCTAGATTTCCAGGTTTCAACACAGAGACAGGTAATTGGCAAACAGCTCGTAAGAGTTCTATTTAAGTCAGGAAATTATTTTTCTTTCATCTGTGTGATTCTGTCATATGGATGACATATCTGACATGTGCTGTAAGAGAGGACAAGGGGGGCAAAACACTGTCACGATTCCACAGCACATTCCTTTAAGGTCAATCGAAGTTTCTAGTTTTTAAATCAATTCCCTTTTCCTACCTTTCAGGCCATACTAACTTTCCCTCTTGAATCTGTAATAGATTAACTAGAACTCAAAAGTCCTTTCTGTCTCCTTTAAAAAGGTCTTAGGTCTAGAAGCCAATGCAACCTTGCAGGGGCCTTTCGCTATACAAGCTAATCCAAGCAGAGACTTGATAAACAGGGATCCCCTTCCCTGGAGCCAGAACGGACGGTGGGAGCTGGGAGGTGGGGAATGGAAAGCATTGGGGTACGGGACTATCATGAGAGGTGTAGAATTTTAAAAGCAAGGTATACATTTCTAGAAGATTCTGGTTTCTCCAGCTGGGGATTCTTGGAATCTAGTATACACTGGAGAGTTCACAGGTCAAGCTGCACGGTCTGGTCCAGAATCTAATTGGTCTCGCGGCTCCTCGCATCATCAGTACTTCCTAAGAGATCAAGCACAACTCAAAATAACCCATCCCATCAACATCATAACAAACTTTGCCATCACTGAATCAAATCAACTGTAAGATCCTGAGTCACTTCCGGAAACGAGAAAGCAGGACTTTGACTTTTAAGGATGATATGCCCTCTGGTGTTACCAACATCCGAGGCAGTAGACAGTCAAAGTCTGGAAGCTGGCTGAATAGCGGCCCCGGTCCTTGGCTGGAACAGATTCTTCTCCTGCTGCCGAGTGTCCTCAGCGGCGCCGAGTGCCAGGAGCAGGGGAGACGGTCAGTCTTGGAGGTGCACCCACCCTCCAGCCTCTCGCAGGGAGCCGTGAGGTACGTGTCATCAGAGCTGCGCTGGGAGAAGAGCACGGTTCCAGCCCCCAGGACATTCTGTCCCCAAGCTGCTGCTACTTCTTAGGCTTCTCTAGGATGTTGAGAAATTTCCCCCGTGTCATCTCTCTAGCTGGAATAAAAAAGCAAATGAAAGATCAATGAAGACCTAAAATCTGACAAAGGGATCACAGGAAGACTTAATTAAAAAATGCAAATTAATGAAACTGTATACAGAGTTGTGACCATAACAGATTCAATCACTACTAACCTCCAAAAAGGGGGAAAAACAAACCACTACTGACCACTAAAGCTGTGCAAAGCTGTTCTGAAGTTGGTAACTGCAATAAGGTGCAGGCCAACTAGGGTGACTTTATCACCCAACCTTAAAAACATCACCAGGGAATTCCCCCCAAACCTATCTCTCGCTCAAGAATGTAACCTAATACTCATGTTCACTGTCTCAGGAGGTTTGCTCTTGGAGGCTAAAACCAACCAAGATTACAATCTCCTCTGGGTTGTTGGTCTCTGGACATTTATAATCTCAAATCAAAATTAGAGATCATTTACCCCATCCCTCAGCAGTGGCTGTCCCTGGATACTGTAATATAACAGGGTTTATATTCCCTCGGTGCAGTTCATCTATGGATGGAGTAATAAAGTAGGGTTTATAGAGCTTTGGTCTTCTCTCTCTTGGCATTGTCAGTCCTTAGATATTTAATACAGCCAGGCAAGGTTTATGTGTCTTTCTCTGACTTTCAGCACCATCAATCTTTGAATGCTGTACTTACAAGAGGGTTTATACAGCTACTTTCCTATATATGAGGCTCCAAGATGAAAGTCAAACATTTCTCAATTACAAGGGCCACTCCAGAAGCCCCGTTTTAGCTCTTGTCAAGCAAATCCTCAAAAATCGTATGTAGCCTAACACCCTCTTCATCCACATCCCCACAAAATTATCTTTCCAGGTCTCGTAAGTGGATTTAACAGTGCTGGAAGTTTCCGACGGCTTGTCCTGGAGGCCAGGGGTCCTCTGGAACCGTGCAGCGAACACACAGCAGGCTGTACCCCGTGGCCTCCTAGGAACACGTCTCCATCTTGGACAAAGAAGTGAGGTGGTTAGGGAGGCCCCTGCAGGGAGCCCAGGCCTCCTTGTTACCTCGCCCACATCTGGAGCAAATGGTACTAGATGAATGGGCTCCCACTCCCCAACCCCACCACCTAAGTTTAACAGTTCCTGGTTTATATGCAATGAAGAAATGCAACAATATAAACTTTGTAACCACAAGAAGGCATTTGGTAACTGTAGTTTATATGCATTCCTCATCTTTCACAAGTTCTGAGCTCCAACAAAGGGAAAGGAAACCCCATTAACTAAGAATGGAAGCCTCAGTGCTGGGTCTTGCCTCAGGTGCCCACAACCACACCCTGGCCCAAATCAAGCTGACCGTTCTTTTCTCGGTAGATTTATACCAAACCCTATCCATACAAAGTTCCTATAAAACACGTAATTACTTATTTATATACTGTCTTTCTCCGCTGAAGTGTAAGAACAGAGAGCAGAAACTGTTTCATTCTTATTTGTATTACCAGCACCAGTATAGTGCTAGACCTAGTATCTGCTCAGTAAAATGTTGTCTGCGTGAATGATAATATACCAAAGAACTAGAGCCAAGTAGGATCTCAACAAAGTTAGTTTCTTTCCCCTCCACAGACAATAAGAGGCTTGCTGGTGTCCCCTGATGCTCTATTCTTTATATTGTGGGGTTCTTTTTAAATTTACCTTTCTTATTTAGTAAGAAAAATCATTTCCCTTGATGGAGCTAATGCCAGAATAAGGGAGAGATTGGGGAGGGGGCAAGGACTAACCACCCGAGAGGAAATCCAAACAAACATTTTCTTGCCCACGGGGGGCAGCGTGACTTCTTTCGGAGAACACAGGATTTGAACTCAGTTTAAATTCCAGCTCTAGCATTTAGCAGCTGGGTGAGGCCATGAGCTGGGTAAGATCTCTGAGCCTCGGTTTCTTCATCTGTCAAATGAGTGGCATATTAATGCCACCTGCCCTGTCCTCTTGGATATTTCAGCAATGAACTTGCTTGGTATAGTGGTATCATTAATACAACATCTTTCAAAGGAGGGTAAGTAACCCGCTGCTCAGTATTTCCTGAGGGAATAAATAAATTAAGTGTGATAAGGGAGGCTAGCAAACTCAAAAATCCCATTCCTTGGAATCTTTTCCCTCAGCCCGGTCCTATAGATATTGACTTATACTTTTGGCCACAATGGGTCTCATCACTTATTTCTGCTGGATGGGTTTTCTGCCTGCTCTCCAGTGCTTATGAAGGACGTTAAGCACAGCACCAAATGGTTCTGCAACATGACTAGAAGCAGGTGCTCTGGAAACCAGACACGGGTAACACAAAACTCCGCTGGGTAGAACAGAGCCTTGTTCCAAAAATCCTGGGCTAGGATAAGGATACTGATCTTATTAATTATTCCTGCCTGCTGCCCAATTCCTTATTGTTTTTTTCCCCCAATTGGGAGAATTACCAATATTTTAAGACTTAAAATTAAAAACAAACAAACAAAAACACCCCAATCTATTCAAGGGATCAAAAGGATTTAAAAGGAAAAATAAACGGATATTCCAAAGTCTCTCAGTGGCAAGCTCTCCTTGAATTTAACCAATCCTTTTTAACAACCCTTTTTCCACTCAATCATTCCTCCCCCTTCAACCTAATCTAGGTACACAGGGCTGCAGGGAACCACCGTAAAAGTAGAAGTAATTCAAAAGACATCATCTTCTACATGGGAGGGGAGAAAGTTTTCCCACTCGCCAGTCCTATATAGGAGATATACGAATTTGTGACACAGCAGCTCCCTAAAAGAAGGCCGTGCCCTATAAATCACAACCTAAGCACCAGCCCCTTTTTGTGCACAGAGAAATTGCTGTGGGTCAGGGGCTGTTCCAGAGCATGTGCCCTCCTGTTCACTTGTCATCAGAGATGTTAACATCTCTGATTAATTCACATACCCCTTATTTTATTCCTCATTTCTTTATCCTTGCTCTCCTGCTCTGCTGCAGTATGAAGATTCTTACCGACCTGCTACAGTAATCACCGCCTGCTAACCACACCCCCCTAAACCTAGTGAAATTGTTTAGTGATGCCAACCGCGCTTTTAATTTGCAAGACATCAGACACAGAGGTAATTTATACCAACATCTGTTCATTTTTGACTTCTGAAACAAACTCGCACATGCTGCTACAAAATCCCATTAGGAGTAGGGAGACTGCCTTCTGCTGCTATTTTGTATTCCTCTTCTACACACACACACACACACACACACACACACACTTTACTAAAAAAATCCCACCAAGGATTTCAAATCTCTTTGGGGGAAAAACCTTCAGAGATGTGTATGGCTTGATTACAGAGGAGAGGAAGATATTTCTATTTCCCTCTGCCCAGTTCCATCCCTTCTTCTTCCCAACAGTTACAGCTTGGTATAATTCTTGAGTTAATGGCCAGGGTAAGATGACATGTGCCTCAGTTTGGCACTTCCAGTTCTTCCCTTCTCTCCTGGTTCCTTTTTTCCCCACAATGTGCTAAAAGACAATCCTAGAGACAAGATCGCTAGAGAGAGTTTTCTCTAGAGTCAATAAAACTTTTCAACTGTTTACTAATTCCGGATCAATTCTCTAAGATTACAGGTTCGACAGGAAGGTAACACTGCTGCCACATCCTAATATGCCAGGAGGGATCCACTGGTCATCAGCCACCACAGTGTATGCTGGGCAGGCGAGACGCATGACCTCCACGTCGCTATGATGTATAGGCTCTCCTATGCAGAGCAAGACCACAAACTGAGAAAGCCGCAATAGAGACTCACCACAGGGCGAACATGTGAATTGCTGCAGAGAACGTGGGAGAGGGGACCACTTCTACACATTTAAAGACAGCAAATGGAGAAACGACAACCAACTTCCAGGTTTTTGCGGCTTCTCTTACCCGCTTCGTCATTTCCCTAGGGCTGTCAGGTAATGGCAGCTATAAATACCTGGGGATACTTAGTGAGGTCAGGGTCGAAGGGAGGACTCCTTCCTGCTTGCCGTGAAGCTGGTGTGTGCTTTAATGTAATCTCTTCTTTAGACTCTCCAGTTCCTCCATCCTACTTTAGCCTTGCCTCTGGCTCCCTTTCCACAATGACCATCCCCAAACTGCCTCCTCTGCAGTAAATTTTCGGGTGGCTGGTTAAAAAAGATTCAGTGATACAGATTGATTTCACACCGGTGAGGGGATGAGGGAGTACCAGAGGCACCCTGTTAACGAGATTAGGTGCAGAATCTCCCACGAGACCAGCCCTCTCAGCCAAGGCTTTGCACCTTTCGCCCATGACATACGGGCTTCATTACACAAGGACTTTCCAGATTATAACTTTGAGGCAATGGCCTGATAAAATTCTGCTTGGCTTTAATGGAGGGAACCATGTAAAGATTAAGTAGCTTTTAATGAAATGGAAGAAACTCATGTCCGATGTTCAATCCCAATGCAAACTACTTTAAATATTTCTGTGCCTCAATATAATTAAAAACATGAGCGAGGTAGAGAAGAGTTAGTTCCCATTGGTTCTCTCACATCCCAAAGGGCAACAGGCGACCTTTAGGGGGCTAACATGAGTGGCCAGGAAACAAAGGAGGCAGCATAATTGTGAAGAGGGCCGGGCTCTTAGCCTTAGACAGGTTTGGGTTTGAACCGCAGCTCCTCTGCGTCGCCTACACTTCACCACCACTGCGGGCAAGTCGCCCGAGTCATCTTGCTAGGCTTCAGTTTCCTCATCTGTTCAAGGCGGGATTAATACGAAGATCACGTAGGCATTCAGCCAATGCTAGCTACTGTGTAACCATCTCTTCATTTCAGACAAGAAGTTTATTTAAGCAACAAGACACTTGATGGGGAAATTACCTAGGATTCATTTCTTTCACAGTAATTGATCCCCATCCAAAGACATGTTGCTCTCCCTGTAACAGCTATGTACAGAAGTCACAAAATTGTCCTTGCTTTCACAATGATAAATGAAAAACATTAAAAATTCTCCAGTTGAACAAGGTATGAAAAGAATTTTTGTGGCTTTTTGTTAAACAATGAGGGTAAAATAGCTTCCTGCAATATGAAAGGTAAGAGCTGAATAAGCATGCCAGTAATGGATAAATGGGGTACTTTCACAAAACCAGTGTTTTTCTCCCATCCCACAGCCATTTGATGATGTCACTCAAACCATACCACTGGAGGGCCGGCCGAGTGGCGCAATGGTTAAGATCTGGCTTGGGATGCCAGAGGGCCCCGGTTCGGATCCCACATGAGGGCCAGTGACACTGCCCTCCACAGCTAAGATGCTGAACAACAGCTTAACCTGGAGCTGGGCTGCCTTGAGTCGCCGGCGTCGGTGAAGGCTGCAGCCCCTGTGGCAGTGGGGTGCCATGGGCTACCGTGTGCAGCCAGTAGCCAGCGTGAGCAGCCAGCAGCTGCAGTGAGCGGCTGTCCAGAAGCCGGTGACTGAGCTGCCTCGCCCAGGAGGAGTGCAATGATGGTGCCAACTTGGGCCAGTGAAGCAACACCCTCCACAACTAGACTGAAGAACAAAACGACAGCAACTTGTCTGTTCCCCT
>NW_017731399.1:3027277-3033561 GCF_001890085.2 Hipposideros armiger
AGTGGGTTGCCATGGGCTACCATGTGTAGCCAGCAGCCAGCGTGAGCGGCCAGCAGCCGCAGTGAGCGGCCGTCCAGAAGCCCGCGACTGATCTGCCTAGCCCAGGAAGAGTGCAATGATGGTGCCAACTTGGGCCAGTGAAGCGACGTCCTCCACAACTAGACTGAAGAACCAAAGGACAGCGACTTGCCTGTTCCCCTTCCCCCAATTCCCCAATTAAAAAACAACAACAACAACAAAAAAAACAAATTGAAGAAAAGTTAAAAAAAAAAAAGTTATTGAACTCAAGTTTTATTCATCATAAAATTCATACAACTCCTCATCACTGTCTTCATATATTGCCTCGTCCTCAGTTCCATCTATGGCATGTGAAATCTACAACCACTGTATAAGACGCACCCCGTTTTTAGACCCCAAATTTTTCGAAAAAAGGGTGCGTCTTATACATGGGGAAACATGGTAATATACTGAAAAGGTTTTAACTTGTCTAAGTCCAAAGTCCAAAAGGCTTTGGAATTAGGTCTAGATTTGATTCAAATCCCAGCCCCCATTTCCAACCTTCAAGACCTTGAGCAAGTAATTTACTTTTCTGAGCATGGGTTTTCTCATCCGTAAAAACAGGAATTATAAAATGGACTTTGTAGCATCTTGTAAGATTAAATAAGGTAATGCACGAAAATCCTAACCGCCATATAGTAGGAAAGTCAGTAAATGATAGTGTCAATCATTTTTATCCTTCATGTCTCAGCTCCAGCATCAGTTTCAGTGGCCTTCCATGACCACCCTATCTACAGTGAGTCCTCTTCAGTTACTCTTTCATATAAACCCATTTATTTCCATCATTGCCTTACCAAAATCTAAAATCACTTTATTTACCTTCATGCTCTATGAAGTTCTGCAGACCTTCCTGTTGTATCCCTAGCAAATAGAACAATAAATAGTAGGCACACAGTGGGTGGTCAACTACATATCTATTGAAATCATTTATTCATTTATGAGGAAAGAGGAATGCTGCTTCCTTTTCGATTCTTTTTTTTAAAAGATTTTTATTGGAGAATTGGGGGGATGGGAACAGTGCTGGGGAATGGGGGAAGGGGAACAGACAAGTTGCTGTCATTTTGTTCTTCAATCTAGTTGTGGAGGACGTTGCTTCACTGGCCCAAGTTGGCACCATCATTGCGCTCAAGGCACATCAGTCACCGGCTTCTGGACGGCCGCTCACCGCGGCTGCTGGCCGCTCACGCTGGCTGCTGGCTACATACGGTAGCNCCAATTCCCCAGCGCTGTTCCCATCCCCCAATTCCCCAATAAAAATCTTTAAAAAACAACAAAAAACAAACAAACAAACAAACAAAAAATACCATTGGACATTTAGTTAAAAAAAAAAGCACTATGCTTGTGCACACACAACAATTCCTTTATGTATAATAAGGGAATGAGGAAAGGAAAATGAAAGAATAGAGAAATCCATATGATAGGAGTCAGGATGTGGTGAAATCAAATTGCAGCTTTCTAACTGAGAATGTCTTCTTGGTCTGTGCAAACTGAGTTCTGGACTAAATAGCAAGCTCCATCCAGTCTGAGGCTGGAACACACCGACTATAACTTCACACTCCATTTCCAACGGTGCAGGTCCCACTGTGCCGGTGTGTCTGTTTCACTGGTTCAGTCGGCTGCCCATCAGATTGGAATCTGACTTACCTCACTGATAAACCCTATCGTTCGCCAGAGGCCTTCATTATTTTACTCAGTGGCATGTCCACCGTACTACAGAACCACCCTGCCCTACCATCTTCAAATTAATATGGCCATTGTTCTTAGTCTTCAACTCCTTCCTGGGTTTTTCATTGGCCATTTTATCAGCTGCTGTGTCACTGGTGGTACCAGGTCCTTACTGAATGAGGATACAAGCAGTACCAGGACTGGCAAACGGAGGGCAAGCTTCTTACTTTTAGTCTCATTTTTTTTTTTTTTTAGCTGAGCCATCCTGCTACCTATTGGCAGCTCAGTGGCTGCTCAGCTCGGGCTGGGACTCGAACCGCTGTTGCTCAGAGCTCAAACTCTTGAGCGAGCTCTTAACCAACTGAGCCACTCGGCCGGCCCTAGCTTCTTACTTTTAAAAAGAGCTCAAATGCGAAACAAGTGGAAACACGAATGATTTGTGTCTGTGGAACACATGGACTCTGGAGAATCAAACCTGCCAGGGTCATGTTGGGTGTTGGCTAAGGACAGCTACCTTCCTTAACACCAGCAGCTCCTTCCAGCAACGAGGAACACTCAAAATCCTAGTTAGTTTAGTTGAAATCAGTCTGCTCAGAGGGGATTTGCTCAATTAGCTTCATAGACGATGTTTTATAGAAACGATGCCGTTTGTTGTAATTACGGTTTTAACTCTTTGAAAATTACTTTTTTGTTCCCTAAAACCTTGAATGCTTTCTAATCACTATGACCAGATGAATCTCCGAGTCATGAGCTGTGCTGTGCAGAAGAAAGCGTGAAGAGGGCGGATGGAGAGCTACGTCGGTCACGCAGAGCGGCTGCTCTGCACCAAACATTAGGGGAGAATTCGAATCAACTAGAAGTGGCCTTTGAGATGGGGCTTTTGGTGGATTAGAGGAGAAAACAAGGAAAGCAATGTGATTTAGGATGCCGATTTCTCTCTCACAGGAATGTGGGAAGTTTTTCTGTCGCTCTGGCGCACAGCCAGCGTACAGCAGAGTGGTTCAGGGCAGTCTGCCAGGTTGAGGCTTCACCAGGCTCCAGTTCCCACCTCCACACACAACATACTACTAAGCGATCGATATTTCAAGTCAAGGACTAAGCACTTTTTAATACCTCTACTATGAGAGCAGCTGGTGCTGGCGCCATTGTCAAGAGCAGGAGCTGTGAACTGATGTCACTGGATGAGGAGGGGTCTCTCGGAGCCTCATTAGGCTTGGTGGCCCTCAGAAGGTGGTGTAATTACAGTAAAGTCTGTTAACCATTCTCGATGAACTCTTGTGGGAAAGCACACACAAGTGAAAGTCTTCGGTAGAAATCTCTTTTCTCCAAACTACTGGGTTGTTGGAGAAGTCATCACGTATTTTTTTCTATGTTTTTCATTGCAAAAATGCGTCATGACTTTTCCAACAACCCAATATATAAAAGTAGCATTTGAAGGTGAGCAAGAACAGCTTGGAGGCTTTTGACTCAAGTTCTTCTGGCACAAGCATTTCAAAAAGGAGACTGAAATATATATCTGAGAAAAGTATAGTCTGGGTGCCACATCTGTGACCAAACTACCACAGACCATCAAAATCTTCATCTTCAGAATTCTCAAAAAGGCCTTTTTGGGGAACACTTTCCAGATTCCCTTTCTATTGGGTGTCTTGTCTAACAGACTTTTCTTCCAAAAGGGTGGGGTGACTAAGAACAGTGTTCCTTCCAGTGAATTCAGAGAAAGATAATGTTATATCATTTTTTCCTTCAATTCACAGTAAGGCCCATTATCAGAGAATGTTTAATCAAAGAAGTAATATAAAAAAGAAAAGCAGGACTTAACACACAGGTCAACAAATTTGGACAGTTCCAATATGGAAAATAATTTTAATGGCTTTTTACAACAGAAAAAAAAAGGGACAGAAATATCCAGCCAACAGATTTATTCTCAGGATATAAAACATCAAGCAGGAACATAAAATATGGGAAGTGTCAGCCATGATGCCTGAAGATTGAAAGCAGAAGTAGAAGAGTCTTAATTGTCAGGCATTTGAAAAATGGTGTATTCAGGTGAAGCCTGTGTTTCTCCATCAACTCTCTTCGCCCTGCACTCTTTTAAGAGCAAAATAAGACTAGATTTCAAACATTCAGTTCTCCTTATCATCCTTCTCCCTATTAAAAACCCAAAACAACAACAAAAAAATCCCAAAGATTTGTGTTCAAGAATGGGAGCTAACAACTTCTTATTTGTATTTTGTTTCCTTTTCAGAGGGCCTCACAGGCCTACACATGGTTTCACTTAGTTCCCTTTTCAAGGGTAAACTCAACGGAATGAAAGACAATGAGATCAAAGCCATGGATTAATACTCTTGGGGCGAGAACTTTTATTAAATGCTCATAAATTTGTGTAGAACATTCATGCTTCAGGGCCTTTACATAGTAATACATCGTGGTGAGACACTTATTATGACCAAAGTCTAGTAGCTTCACACAGTCTTAATTTCCTCATCCATAAAGTAGGAACAGCAATAATAATCTATCACGTAAGGTTAAGATAGAACAACTAGTCCAAGTGACTTGATCGCTACAAAAAATATTTTGCCCCAAATTAGATAATTTATCCACAGGCTAGATTCCACTCTCAGGAAAATCAGACCAAGATCACAGCATAGATAATTTCAAATGACTTGGATATTAAAAAGTTTCCTGCTTGGAACATCCCCAACTGCAAGGCACTGGCAGTAGCTAAAGTCTCTGGAGGAAAATGACCCAGTCTTCTTGACCCTGGGGGCAGGCAAAGAGTTACATCTTCACACTGAGAAGCCAATAAAAACCTCTCTTGATTATAATTTAGATAAGAACCACTGGATTGAATAATAATGTCTGAAACTCCCCTGGCTGTTTCACCTTGAGACGTCCATCACTGGGTTAAACATGATGCTAATTGCATTTGGATTGATTAATTTCTCTCACTCCTGTCTATTCGAATAACGCTTAACAAAATAATCATAGCACCCAGAGCCAAATCTTTTCCGTCAAAGGAATGAAGCCATCAGAACAGGCAGAGATGAAAGAAATGAAGATGACCCGTAATTACTGCTACGGTGATATCATTACCATATTATACAAAATGAGTGTGGGGGGAGGGGGAGTGGTGGGAGGAGGGGCTGAGATTATTTATTTTTTTAATGGAACCCTACAATCTAAGAATACCGATTTGACAAGTGGAACACAGAGAAATATAGAACTTAAAAAAATACAAATCTTGCTCATGAAATTGCAAAATCCAACAAACACTGAGGCCCAAGATACATCAAGTGTCTTGGGCTGTGAACAGGTATTATTCACGCCACTATTTTTTTCATTGCAATAACACTTTGTGTATTACTTGCATAGAGATTTAAGATGCTGTCTTCATACCACAAGCATTCCCATAGTTACTGAGGGAGATTTCTTTCAGCCAGGGAATATCATTTTATTTTAATGTTGTTAGAGGCGGCCTTGTTTGTAAAATTAGAATCTGGGTTTTAACAGTAGCTAGTGCTAATTTAAGACACTAAAGAAAATGTCTATGAATCTTCATGCGTGGTTCACTGGACAACACTATGGATTGAACTCACGAGCAAGAAAAACATATTTTCCTATTTTCTTGTTTGATATGCTCTTTTCAGTACTTACAATAGAAAACTTAGGGTCACACAGGATTTGAACCTTAGGTCTGAATCTATCACTTATTAGATGGTGATCTTAGGAAGGTTACGTGGCCTCTCTGTGCCTCAGTTCCTTTATCTGTAAAATGAGGATTTGTACCCATCTCTATGGGTTATTGTGAGACTTAAGATAATACATTTAAGTGCTGGTCTAAAAAAACCAGTGTTTCTCCCTAAGATTAATTGTATGGCTACTTACTGCACCTTGAACAATGTTTTGGTTATTTTATGTACTAAAGTTATTTTAAACAGACACTTATAAAGTACCTTGCATATAGATTTTAACAAATATTTGGGAAATAAATAAGATACTTAGAAAGTGCATCATTTTAATAGCCTAGAACTAGATATTTTTACTCCAGTATTTTAAATATAGAACCATCATTAAATTGAAAACAATAAAAACAGATATTGAAATTGTTTTATTTAACTTGGACAAGAAGGTATGTTTCCTATTTTCTTGTATAACAAATATTCCCCAATAAAACAAGCATCTGTATTCTGAATTTGTAATGATTCGTTAATAAATGTGTTCAGTGATTTAAAAGAAAGATGAAACCACTGTTTCTGCCAGATGAAATCCAGAGCCTAAACCATTTGCTCCGTTAACTCTGTTTTCCGCTTTCCTTCTGGTTAGGGGAGGCAATGTGCCGTATTTCCCCAGGTATAAGACACTCCCATGTGTAAGACGCACATTAATTTGGGGACCCAAAATTTGAAAAAAAATGTATTACATAAAGTTACTGAACTCAAGGGCCGGCCGAGTGGCGCATTGGTTAAGAGCTAGCTTGGGACGCCAGAGGACCCCGGTTCGGATCCCACATATGAGGGCCAGTGACACTGCCCTCTACAGCTAAGATGCTGAACAACAGCTCA
>NW_017731399.1:3034811-3040906 GCF_001890085.2 Hipposideros armiger
CTTCTGGACGGCCGCTCACCGCGGCTGCTGGCCGCTCACGCTGGCTGCTGGCTACATACGGTAGCCCATGGCAACCCACTGCCACAGGGGCTGCAACCTACGCCATCGCCAGCGACTCACGGCAGCCCAGCTCCAGGTTGAGCTGTTGGTCAGCATCTTAGCTGTAGAGGGCAGTGTCACTGGCCCTCATATGTGGGATCTGAACTGGGGCCCTCTGGCGTCCCAAGCCAGTTCTTAATGATCGCGCCACTCGGCCGGCCCATCCTTTTCGATTCTTAATGGAACACTATGCATAAGAAATTTTTGTTCTAGTAAAATTACACGTATATTTTACCCAGCAATTCCCATTCTAGAAGTTTTCCCAAAGAGACACCAGCAGAAATATCAAATCGGGTATTCACATGTCTATTCATTTCAGCACTACTTGTAACAAGCGAAGACTTGAAACAACCCAAAAGTCCATTAATAGGGAGGGGGCTCGTATAACCTTATCATGGAATACTGTTCAGCTGTAAAAAGAAGAAAGATACCTATATACTGCTATGGAGAGATCTCCAAAAAATTCTAAGTGAAAAAAGAAAGTTGCAGAAAATTATATATAATATATTACCTTATGTGAAAAATTAGGACAAGGGAAAAATACAATTGTATGTTTACTTATATTTAAAAAAAGACAATGGAAGGATAAAGTTTAGTATTAGTTTTTACTAATAAAGATGGTTACTTATAGGAGGGAAAAGAGAGGGGGAAGGAATAAGGGATGGAAGGTAGACACATTTTGAATGTATCTTGTTTGATACATTTTACTTTGGGATACCATATAACTATTTTAGATACTAAAAAACAAAATTAATAAAATAGAAAAAGGCAATCTCTAAAAATAGAAATAAACTAAAATTAACTCGAATCTATAAAATTTGGCATAACCATACAATACAAAATTTAAATAATTTTAAAAGACCTCTTATGACTATACATCCCTATAAGTATGTATCTTAAGAATATAAAAGAAGCACAGAGAAATCTTAAACTGCATCCAGCAGTCTTATAATTAGTTCTTTTGATGCAAGTTTTATTGTGGGCTAAAACAAATAAATGATGTTAATTATTAGAAACCAAGATTTTCAGCATAAGAGAAAAGAGATATTATAAAATCAAATACATTAAGTAGAAACCCTTTAACATCTTTAATTTGAACTGGGCATATTGGTAGGAACACAATTTCTTTCTCTTTATGAAAAACAAAAACACTTACTAACCCTGTCCATGTAAGAGGCCTCAAAGCAATGACAGTCTGATAACAATGAATACTATCAGCGCTTTGATTTCTACTAAAACGAATGAAGGTTCCTTGGAGAAATGGATGAGATTACAAGTCTGAAGAAGTAAATGAACCAAGGCTATCTTGACATGCTGAAAGCAAGGACGTTACCAAAGATTACTAGGGTCATGTCAAATTACATAGCAGTCAACTTGAAGGGGCATCTAGTAACTAAAGATGGGGAAGTTTTGAGTGTCAAAAAGAGTAATGATTATACATTGAAACACATCAAATATAAATATCTATAATATTTTTAAGCATTGTTTTGTACACCTGGAACTAATAAATGAAAAAAAGAATAAAACAGAAAAAAATATATATATATATTAAAAGCCCTCAGTCACATTCAGGTCATTCAGGACAATTTCATGTTCTGAACATTGATAAATAAAAAAAGGGAAAATCTAGTATTTTCCATGGCTTTCCTCTTTGGATTCTATTTTAGGGAAACCAAATAGTTGCTGATTTATTAGATTAATCACCATCATCATTATTATTACGAAAAGGATTGACAGATACCACCTACACCCACTGACTCTCACTGAAACTAACAAACAGAGGTCAGTCATATGCTTCTCCATGTGAAGCAGGAGCAAGCACACAATACCAGTTCTTAGCAAAAGACTGAATTCAAACCCAATTTATTCTCTAACTCTATAAGATTACAAGAATTTGGAGGAAAATGTGGAATGTGACCACCAGGATAAAGTCATCCACATTTAAAATGTGGGAAATGCTATAGGACAAACAACCGAGCTTCTTCAATGATTAAATAGCGTGGGGAGAATAATCTGGAGGAAGTAGGGAGTGTGGTTACAGATACGATTGAGACTGAAAATTCACGTCAACTAAATGTAATGTGGAGACCTTGTTTGGATCCTGATTCATACAAATCAATTGTAAAAAAAACACAATTTTGAGCCAAACTGGACATGGATTGTTAGATGTTATTAAGGAATTATTATTTTATTTCATTTGTGTAACAATAGTGTGTTTTTTTTAAAGGGCCTTCTTGGTTAGAGGTACATACTGAAGTATTTATGAATGAAATGGTACCAATTTGCTTTAAAATGCTCCAGCCAACAACATAACCACAGCAAAAAGTGTGAAATAAGGAGACAGACATAAAACAAGAATGGCAAAGAGTTGACAATTATTGAAGCTGGGGATGTGTATGTGGTGTCCATTATAGCATTCTCTCTAGTTAGTTTATGTTTGAAAAATCTCCATAATAAAAAGAAACCTCACCAAATGTTTCTCTGGAAATATAGCCTTTTCTCATTATCACTACATATCATAACACAATGAAGGGTAGGCCAGGGAATGGAGACATAGATAATTAAGTCTGCAGAGGGTTTGGAAAAGAATGGACAGGAAAAGCCTTAGAAAGGAGGTGACTTTTCATGTCATGTATGTTTATTTCCATCATTAAATTATTTGGATGAGAAACAAAATGCACATGACTGAACAATCAAAAGCAGGATATATATATATATATATATATATATATATTTTTTTTTTTTTTTTTATTTTTTTTTTTTTTAAAGATTTTATTGGGGAATTGGGGTAGGGGAACAGCACTGGGGAATCAGGGAAGGGAAACAGACAAGTTGCTGCCCTTTTGTTCTTCAGTCTAGTTGTGGAGGACGTTGCTTCACTGGCCCCCGTTGGTATTGTGATCATTGTACTCTTCCCGGGTGAGGCAGTTGCTCGCTGCTCATTAGACAGCTGCTAATGGCCACTCACGCTGGCTGCCAGCCACTCACGGTAGCTCAGGGCAGCCCACTGCAGCCCCATTGCAGCCTGTGCCGTGGCCGGCAACTCACAGCAGCCCAGCTCCAGGTCGAGCTATTTTTCACCACCTTAGCTGTAGAGGGCAGCGTCACTGGCCCTCATGTGGGATCTGAGCCAGGGCCCTGCTGCTCAGAGCTGGCATCCCAAGCCAACTCCTAACCAACGCATCACTCGGCCGGCCCAGGTTATATATATATTTTAAGTCTACCAAATCTAACCCAAATTAAGACTAATAATAAGGAGCTACTGCCTTCCAACTTTTCTCTCTTAATTATTTAAGAAATCATAATGACAAATCTAAGAGCACAGTTTTCAATTTATTCATAAAACAACTATGAGGGAAGCTCTCTGGCTCAATATTTTGCTTTTAAAACATTTTCTGGGAGGTGGAGAGAATGAGTCCTTGCTTACTCATTTATTGAATCTTCTCAGAAAAAGCTTTAGAGGTCGGTAGCAAGACTAACTTTAAGGTCTAGGACAATCCAATAGCTAATAAGTTAGAAAAAGGAATAGCTTAATCTAAACTTTCACTAGTCCAGCTAAATTTCAACTAGTTTCCCCTCATACTATCAACAACTGTGTATATAAATAATGACCTCACTAATCCTACTTCACTTTGATCACTCCTTTACTTCATAGATGCTGATTTATCCAATTTAAAACAAATTACTTGTTCTAGCTGATAATTTGAATTTTAATTGTTTGCACTGTGGTTTCACGTATGTATGGTTCATGTTCTCAGCCTGACCAGATTATAAATTAATCAATGGAAGAGACTTTTAAACATAATTTGCCTTACAGACTTGGAAAAAATGTACACTATATAGTAGGCCTTAATATAAAAAAATCTTTTTCCTCTAAAATCATATAGTAGTACAAAGGTACAATAATTAGTGTCTTGATATGAATTTCTTTTAAAAGCACATCACAATCAGGTAAGAACTTGGCTGTATGATGTGTCTACTTAGGATGTCATATGGTAGTGGTTATTTTCCTTGTGATTACAAATAACAGGTAGTTAACCTTCTGTTTTTACAGAATATCCAGTTTTGTTGTTTCTGAATAATCTTATTTACAACATTCATGAATTATTAATTTAAAATAATTAGAACACAAAAAATCCTTAGTTAGAAAATTATATTATACTATATATAATAGTCTGTATCACTGAAACTCCTGAGTTTAACCTGCACATAGTTAACATACAATAAACATGTACCAAATGAAGAAACATTCTTTCATTGACAGTATAGGCCATATTTTAGGATCTTAAATACAATTTATAGGGAATCAATATGGCTAAATATGTAGAGAGGGAAGTCTGGTTAATTAGATACTATATAGACATTTACTGTAGTGCTTAATAATTAAATTTAAAATATTAAAAAAATTTATTTGCATTCAAAGCAATACAGAAGTAAAAGTAAAAGAAGCATTTTATAGACACTGGGCCACTGGCCTCAAAATCACAAGGTTAGAGCTCTCACCTAGTTTCATCAACTAGTCAACAAGTTCTTACTGCGTGGACATTATATCCTCTTATTGCAGATGATGAGAAACCAAAAGAACCAATTTTCCTTAGAAAAACGCTCCCCCTTCCTTTGGGCACTAAAGTTTGCTCATCAACAGCTCAGTTGTGAAGAGAGCTTCACTATTATGAAGTACTTTCCCCCCCGAAACCTTAAAGAGAGGGCCAGGAGGGGACATCAGGAATATATCCTATTTCAATATACTGGAGGTCTTTCAGGTGGGTTAGTTAGAATTTATATCCTGTATTAGCGATCCTCAAAGTGTGGTCCCTGGACAAACCACATCAGCATCACTCTGGGAACATGTTAGACATACAAATTCTGAGGCCCCCATCCCAGATCTACTGAATCAGAAACTCTAGAGTTGGGCCCAAGGATCCATGTTCTAACAAGCCCTTCAGGTGATTCTCATGTATGCTAACGTTTGAGATCCACTAACTTATATTATCCAGGCTCTCAGATTTTTGTCTCCAGTTCTCTTCGGTTCTAATTCGTTACTAAAAGAGGAGGCAGGATTTTATGTTATTAAAATTATGATCATAAAGCCTATTTCTTACCATAAAGCTAAAAGTAGAGGTGAGACTTTTAGAAAATATGAGTAACAAAAGGAGAAATTAAAACAATCAGCCAAAGGGTTAGAATTTTTACCGAAACTTAAGCTCTACCCCTATTGCCATGCATTGTGCTTAGTTTTAGGTTACCATACAATCCTTAACCCTGACAATCTTGGCAGAAAAATGACTAGAAAACAAATAATTATCAAACAATGTCATCAAACCTATAAGAGGAGAGTACAACACATTAGGAAGACAGAATGGGGATAATTAATTCTGCAGAAGGTGTGGGTTGGATCTACAGGAAAAGCTTTAGAAAAGGGATGATATTTGATATACAAGGCTTTAGGAATGTACTATGTAGGAACACCCAGGCAGGCTAAGGCTAGCTCCTTTATAAAAACTTTCCATTAGGCCACTGGTGTAAAATGCAAGTGAACATTATGAAATAGATCTTAAAATAAGCCCTAAGTACCCACTTAACTCCCAGCACTGTTTGGGATTTCTTGTGGATATCAAAATCGTACTATGAGACGTGGCCCTGTTTTTAAGAAATTAAACCACAAATGAATTTGGCCTATCTGAAATTTGACAGAAACTAAGCCAGTAATAACTATTCTTCATCATATTTTGTTAAGCAAAAGGCTGTGACAGTCAACAACCAAACCACAATTAAGTCAAGTGACTTGCTCCTAAGTGTAGTGTCCTCTCAAGATTGAAGTTTTCACAAGATTTATAAAAAATGGAGACATCTACCATGCTTTTATTTAAAAAGCTTTATTTAAATGCTTTCATTTTTTTATTTGAAAGAAACAAATGATTTATAAAGTCCTGGCT
The DNA here is from genome assembly GCF_001890085.2 of Hipposideros armiger. Classification (NCBI taxonomy): domain Eukaryota; kingdom Metazoa; phylum Chordata; class Mammalia; order Chiroptera; family Hipposideridae; genus Hipposideros; species Hipposideros armiger. The sequence goes on from NW_017731399.1 coordinate 3,040,847, forward strand.
AGAGGGCTATCTTTTTTTTTTTTTTTAAGATTTTATTGGGGAATTGGGGAAGGGGAACAG
>NW_017731399.1:3040976-3064241 GCF_001890085.2 Hipposideros armiger
CATATGGTAGCCCATGGCAACCCACTGCCACAGGGGCTGCAGCCTACGCAGTCGCCGGCGACTCACGGCAGCCCAGCTCCAGGTTGAGCTGTTGGTCAGCATCTTAGCTGTAGAGGGCAGTGTCACTGGCCCTCATATGTGGGATCCGAACAGGGGCCCTCTGGCATCCCAAGCCAGTTCTTAACCAACGCGGCACTCGGCCGGCCCTAGAGGGCTATCTTAATGAGTTAAAAATCCTTGTGCTTGTAAGATCAACCTGACCTAATTCCATGAAACAGCCAAATCTTAAATCAGTTTTTTCCTCTACATTCGATTCCAATAAACTAGCATTCCTGTAACCAAACATACCAGACTAAACATCATTTTCTTTGAAAAAAAGACACAAAAGCTAGCTTTCATAATTTGCTAAAGTTTATTTTAATAAAGGCTACTTATTAGTAATCTAGCTCTGATTTGATTAAGGTGTCCTACTTCTAATAAATAAACTCCAAATCCAGAGCTGAGTCAAAGGCCAGAAGACAACATGAATAACACATTTAAATATTCCTACCAGTAATCACATTCTTTGAACTACTTTCTTAATGATTGCCTAAGCTTGGTCTGAGTTACTGGGTACACTCACTCCATTTGTATAATCAATGATGTGTCTTTGAGGTTTATGTCAATACAGAAATTAATTTCTATATGCCAGAAACTGTTCAGTATGCCAAATGTATAGATTCTTTCTTTCAAAGTTTCACTCTAAGCAAAAACAAAACAAGAATATATGACTGAGATTAAAAATAACAAAATAGAAGATATGACCTATTATTATCATTCAGTTTTTCACGCCCCAAGAAAGCCAAGAAACTATAAATGGATTCACAACAGGCCATTCTCCTCCATTCTTGCTCAAGATATGAAATATCAAACTCCAGAGTCCTTTGAAATGGAATCCAACACTCAGTGATGAAAGCAAACAGGGCTGTTTTTGCTTACCTGGTCAGTTTCTAAGTGACTCAAAAAAGACAAAGGAGAAACTAGTAAGTGGTTGAGTTACCTACCAGTTTAGCAAAATGTATTTAGATCACTGGATGATATATGTCGTACTCAAAATAAGTTAAAACTATATCCAGGGAATTCTAATGCAAATCTTACAATATAATATACAAACACACCCCCATATCAAAAGAAGTATAAAATGGTGATGACACAAAAACTTGTACACCAATGTTCATAGCAGCCTTTTTATCATAGCCCCAAAGTGGAAATACTCAAATGTCCATCAACTGATGAATAACATGGTATAGCCATATAATGAAATATTATTTGGCAATAAAAAGCAATGAAATCCGCAGAGAGTGAAAGTAGGTTAGTGATACTTAGGACTGGCTGGGGAGGTGGGGCAGAGTTGGGGGAATGGGGGTGACTGCTAATGGGCATGGGGTTTCTTTTTTGGGGTAATGGAAAATTTTAGTGTTTTGATGGTTGCACAATTCTGTGAATATACTAAAAACTCATTGACTTGTACACTTTGAACAGGTGAATTTTATGGGATGTGAAAATATCTCAATCAAGCTGCTTTTATAATAATGGGTGATGTGTAGAACTGTGTAAAAATGACACGCACAAGTGTAAAAAGCACTCACGTGAAACTCTTGACAAAGAGACTTCACACAGGGGAGATGCAAGGCGAAAGAACCTGAGTTTCTCCACTGCAGACACAGGCGTTCAGTTCTTACCTCTATCCTGAAGCACAAAGGAAAATAGCCCTTTCCTTTCTGCTTCATTCTTGCTAAAGAACTGACTTAAAAAAAAAAAAATCTGGGCATTGGGACATTACTGCTATACACTTCAAGAGAAAATGTATTTCATAAATTCAATTCTGTTTAAATTCAGGTAACATCAGAATTTGTATTTATGATGTACTTTTAGAAAGCAAAGGTACTGTATTTTGAATTAAAATAATTACAGTACTTAGATTACTTAGACACTATGAATAATTATTCGAAAAATATTCCTTTTGTTTAATGACTAAATGTTTATCCCAGGAAGTCAGAATGCAATTAGATTTAATATAAGTAGATTAGATTAATGTAAATGCATTAAATGTGAAAACATTTAACAAAGCTATATATTTAAACACATTAAAATCCATGAAATAAAAGATTAAGGTTGCTATGAAAAACTAAGTACTCCTCAGTACATGTAAATAATTGGTTAGATATAATAATTGAATTAGCAATCCTAACTCAGGTCATGAGCAATGGGGATAACTTCATTTATACAAAAGCATTTAATTGTAGACTTTCCATGTGCTCATTACTGTGCTACGCTCTGAAGATACTAAGAAGTATGAAACTGATAGTTTCCTTTTAAAATTGGTTCATTCAATACGTATTTATTGAACACAACTTGGTATAGCATTAGTAATGCTCACCTTTTTGCACTCACATTTTGAAGAGATTAAAAGGTTCAGAAAATCACTACACAAGTTAACCCAGTTATTCCTATGGTAAAATTTCTCAGAGTCCATAAGAGCCTCCATGTTTGTCACACTAGTTACTTGGTTGTCCTTTAGTCCTGCATAGAATCATTTCTGATCCTTACATTCTCAATATATTAGTGAGGCAAAGCTCTCACTTGTCCCAATAAGTGCCATCTTTCCTGGTGCTGACTTGACATTACGCTTCTTAACTCTTACTCAGAACAAATTGTACCCTCTCCACATATCAAATAACCTGCTGAGTCCTAAGTTTACCTGACTGGCATCACTGTAATGTTAACATGTTTATTACACATTGTTCAAAACTTAGAGGATAACCAGTGAAGAGTATGTGCTGCTGAACGGCTAAAAACCACAATCACTAACATTTCTGAGTGGTATGTTGGGTACTATTCAAAGCACTTAACATGAGTTATCATTATTTAAAATTCTCACAACACCATCCCTATAAATTGGTATTGTTTATCATTCCCATTTTACAAATGAGGCGCACAGAGGTTATATAACTTGTTCAAGTTTATACAGCTAATAAGTGGCAGAAGCAGGATTAGAATCCAGGTTGCCTTAACTCCAGAGCCTGTCCTCCTAACCATTTTGCTACAGTTATCTACTCATGGTCCCTGACCTAGGAGTTCAAAGATTAGATATATACAAGGTATGACAATTAAGTTCGCAAACTTATCCTAGAAAAAGTGCTACATGCCTCATTGCTGAATATCACTATAGTCACCTTTGAAGTACTCCCCTTGGGAAGCTATGCACTGACACTAGTGCCTAGTCCACCCTTCAAAGCAATTTTGGAACTCTTTTTCTGGAATGGCCATCAGAGCTGTTGTCGTATTACCCTTGATGTCCTGAATGTCATAAAAATGTCTTCCTTTCAATATTTCCTTTATTTTCGGGTAAAGAAAGAAGTCATTGGGGGCCAGATCAGGTGAGGAGGGAGGGTGTTCCAATACAGTTATTTGTTTACTGGCTAAAAACTACCTCATAGACTGTGCTGTGTGAGCTGGTGCATTGTCGTGATGCAAGCGCCATGAATTGTTGGCGAAAAGTTTAGATCGTTTTCATCTAACTTTGTCACGCAGCCTTTTTAACACTTTCAAATAGTCAACTTGGTTAACTGTCCAGTTGGTACAAATTCATAATGAATAATCCCTCTGATATCAAAAAAGGTTAGCAACAGCGTTGCAACAAGTTTGCGAACTTAATTGTCTGACCTCATATGAGTAGAAATAAAATTGATTTTTGTATTTTGACTTTGTATCATGCAACCTTACTTTATTTCACTTATTAGTTATAGTAGCTATTTTCTTTGGTATAGTCCTATGTAAACAATCATGTCATTGTGAATAAAGACAGTTTTACTTCTTGCCTTCCTAATCTGTATACCTTTAATTTTTTTGTCTTTCTTGATTTTCCTGGTTAGGACCTCTGGTAAAACATTAAATAAAAATGGTAAAAGCAGACATCCTTGCCTTGTTTCCAGTCCCAGGGAGAAAGCATTCAGTCTTTTATGACTAAGTATGACGACAAAGGTTTTTTGTAAACATCAAGATCCTTTCTACTTCTAGTTTGCTGAGATATTTTTTTAAAACTACAAATATGTGTTGAATTTTTCAAATCCTTTTTCTATACCCATTGAAATGATTTTTTTCCTCTGTTCTGTTAATATAGTAAATTATTTTTATTTTACATATTAAACCGACTTTGCATTCCTGAGATAAACCCCACTTGATCATGATGTATTATTATTATTTTGTAATATTGCTGGAATGGACTTGCTAATATTTTATTACAGATTTTTGCATTTATGTTCATGAGGAATTTTATTTTATTTATTATTTTTTTTAAGCTGAGCCATCCTGCCACCTGTTGGCAGCTCAGCGGCTGCTCAGCTCGGGCTGGGAATCGAACTGCTGTTGCTCAGAGTTAAAACTCTTGAGCGAGCTCTTAACCAACTGAGCCACTCGGCCGGCCCTGTTCATGAGGAATTTTAGATTGTAGTTTTATTTTCTTGTTTTTGTCTGATTTTGCTATTAAGTTAGTGCTGGCCTCATTATATGAGCTGGGAAATGCTTCCCCTCTCCTCTATTTTCTAAGTGTGTGAGAGCAGATACTAACTCTTCACTAAATGTTTGATAGAATTGATCAGTGAAGCCATCCAGGTTGATGTTTTGTTTGTGAGAAGGTTTTTAATTACAAATTCAATTTCTTTACTACATGTAGAGCTATTCAGATTTCCTATATCTTCTTGAGTCAATTTTGAAAATATGCATCTTTCAAGGAATTTGTCCATTTCATCTAAGCTATCAAATTTATTGGAATAAAGTTTCCTTATTATTCTTCCATTGTCTGTAGGATCTATAATGATGCCCCCTCCTTTCATTCCTGACACTGGTAATTTGTGCTTTCTCTCTCTTTTTTTTTTTTTACTTGGTCATTAGGTAAAGAGTTATCCATTTTATTTATCTTTTCAAAGAATGAACTTTTTGGATACATTGATTCTGCTCTTATCTTTTGATGAGTTGACCCCTTTATCATTATGAAATGGCACTCTTTTCCCCTGGTAATAGTCCTAGTTCTGAATTCTACTTGCTTTCTTTTGATTAATGTCTGCATGGGATATCTTTTTCTAATTTATCCATGTCTTTATCTTTAAGCTTGCATACAGTCTTGCTTTTTTATCGAATCTGATAATCTCTGCCTTTTAGTTGGTGTGTTTAGACCATTTATATTTTTCCCAGCATTACTGAGATTTTATTGACATATAAGATATGTAAGTTTAAGGCATACAATGTGATGATTAGATACGTGTATATATTGTATAATGATTACCACAATGAGGTTAGTTAACTCCTCTATCTCCTCACATAATTATAATTTGTGTGTGTGTGTGTGTGTGTGTGTGTGTGTGTGTGTGGTGATAACATTTAAGACCTCTCTCTTAACAACTTTCAAGTATATAATTATACCATTTGTATTTAATTATCGATATGCTTTAGTTTATATCTATTATCTTGCTAGTTATTGTATTTGTCCCATATATTGTTTGTTCCTTTTTATCCAGCCTTCTTTTGGATGAACAAAGTATTTTTTAGTATTCCCTTACATTTCCACTATTGGGTGATTAGCTATGCCTTGAATGTCCTTCAACATTTCTTGTACTGTACATTTCCTGGAGACACATGATCTTGGCTTTTGTTTGTTTAGATTATGTCTTTATTTTGCCTTTATTTTTGAAGAATATTTTTGCCGGCTATAGAATTCTAGTTTGACAGGGTTTTTTTGGTTTTTTGTTTGTTTGTTTTTTTGTCTTTCAGTATTTTAAAGATTTTATTCCATTATCACTAGTTTGCACACTTTCTGATGAGAAGTCTGCTTTCATTCTTTGTTCTTCTGTATGTCTTTTCTTCTCTGCTCACTTTACATTTTTTTCTCTTTATTACTGGTATTCAATAATTTATGGTCCCTCCTTCAAGGACTATATTTTGATAATATAGAAGATATTATAAGAACATTTATAGTAGGATATATTGTAGAATGTCCATCTGGCAAACATTTTTGTACTCTTCAACACTCAGCTTCAAACGTCTCTCCTATGAAGCCTTTCCTGTAACCCAACTCAGGTAGAGCTGATTATTCCCTCCTTCATGTGAGTCATGAACCATATACAAACTTCTTTTACATCAAACTGCAATTATTTAATTACTTGTATGTCTCTCACTGGATGATGACTTACAGAAATCTCATTTATCTTTGAGATCCTAGAATCTAACCAGTGTCTGAGAGATAATATAGGCTTAATTAATAATTGTGAAACAACTGAATTACATGGTTACATAAGTGAATTTTTAAAAAGGGCACTATGATAGAATTCTTCAAATCCATTGAACTACTTATATGTGAGAGAAATCTGCGCTTTTTAAATGTTGCTACTGTAACAACTATGGCTTTACATTAAGAGAAGTAGGAGAGAAGAGAGAATTCTAGGGGGATGAGTTTAATTGTCTAGCACTGGAAACAAGGTCCCTATCACTGGAACATGCTGAATTGGATGTTGCAGGAGGAACATACTTATGATGCTGGGGAGAGAAAAAATAAACGTGAAAATGCGGTTGAAGGTTCCTTAGAAGTCACTAGAAAACATAAATTAGAATACAAAGAAAAGGGGGAAATAATCCTTTGAGAAGAAGGACACTTCTTGGAATTAGGAAAAAAGATGAGAAAACAGAGATGAAGGATTGAGGTGTTAAGAGAAAGGCAGAGAAGGAGGTTCACTTAAGCCAGTCTAGGGATTCCTGGTAAAACAGAAACTTCTCTTGAAAAGAGAAAAAAAATTGTACTGAGAATGTGGGAAAGTAAGGTATTTTAGAATCAGTCACTGAAATAAGGCTTAAGTCAATGAGACATCTCAGATATGAAAATCTGTTTTACTTTTAAAAGCCTATAAAACAAGCAATTTCATACTTCTGTCCAAATTTTAACATCACTCTGCCCAGAAATTCTTCCTATTATCTAACCCAAGTTACTCAGACTTCAGATTACGTATATTTCCTTTTACTCTAAATGATTCTTGAAAACATGGTTAATTTCTCTATAAGAAAATTTACTAATTCAAGGCAAGTACACATAACATTGTTACCTCAATTAATAATTGCTACTTCTCTATATTACAACAGAGAGGACTATAAGATTAGGAACAAACAGAAAAAAACCAAAGTAACTCAACATGGTCACTAGCAATTTATTTTGTAAATCTTCTGTTCAAAGCAAAAAGCATAGAATCCTTAATTCTTACAGTTGAAAAGGAGTATCTGAGAACACCTAATCTGAGTTCCCACCTAAACCCAAACAGCATCTGGTAACATTCCAGAGCTGGTCAAAGAGGCCTGAGTATTCCTAGTGGTGGGACACTTGGTACTTTTTGAGAGTCCACTTAATTTCTGGACATTTGGAAAGCTCTCCCTTCATACTGTGGCAAAAACAAAACAAAGCAAAACAAGCGAATCTCTATCTTCTCCCTAACTGTCATCTGAACAACACAAGGATTAGCCCACGGTTAGTCAGTGCAGACCAAATGGGATGTAGTGAGTCCAATCGAAAGTAAGGAAAACAGGTGAAGTATTAGGGAGAACTAAGTCAAGATACAGCTGTCCTTGAACAGTTTAAGAGCAATAAAACCAACTCCTTATCATTTTCCATAACACTAGGATTCTGTTCAAACCCAAGGAGTTTATAGAAACTGTACAATTCTTTTGTGCTTATAGATATTCAGTATTTCTTCAGATGAAACACACAATAAGGAGAAACAGCATGTGATTCTATAGCCAAACATAGACGATCCATTAAAAAGACAAGTGACAGCTCAACCTTGTCTCCAGGAACATTTGTCACCTACGCCTTTATCCTTCAGGGATTTGAGTTGAATGACATTTGCTGTAGGTTGATAATTAGTTTTTCTTTCTTTCTTTTTTTTTTTCAAGCATAGGAGGCCAATGTGGGCTTCTTCCCCATGAGAGACACTAGCCTGAGTGGTTTTGGGAATATACGCCTTGATCAGATTTGCACTATGACTCCTGAATGCATGAGCCATCCCAGCAACACCTGCTCTCCTGACAGGCCACCTGGGACTGGCAGAAAAAGGATCCATCAATTCCACTGTCCCCAGAGATCACCCAGACCTAGTGTTAAATGAACAGTTCAATGTCATGTTAAAAAGTAAAATTCCATTCACCAAAACCTACCAGTTACCAGAGGTCAATATTTAGAAGACCCTAATAATGGAAATCAGCATAGAATGTAATCTTTTTTCTGAGCTGAATTGCAATCCAACTAAAAGTACCAGAAAAGTACCACTATATCATGGGGAAGAAAGATGAGATGGGTAGGAGTGAAATTCCTTAATTGAATCATCTCACGAAAATATTGCTAAGGGCTTGAACTTTGGGGTTCTATTTCTCATCATGGGGTGGAAATATAGTTGCTTCCCACCTAGAAACTGTGCATTACTTATTTTGGATTATAATAAGTTTGGGCATGTAGATTTTATAACACAAAACTGACAATATGTAAGCAATCACATTTTAATTCGAAGTATTAATTATTAGCTTCCTTTTCATAAACAGACAGGCAGACATCTTTTACTTTCGACCTTTTCTTATTCATTTCCTGTTTTGGTTTCCATTTATTTTCCTATTAAACATTACTTAGCTCTGTCTGTCTAAAAGTTACAACATCCAGTCTGTTACAAATTCACCTATTTTTTTTTAACAATTAAGATTTTTTTTTTTAAACTATATGTCCTTTATTTTTTTATTTTTTAGCTGAGCCATCCTGCCACCTGTTGGCAGCTCACGGCTGCTCAGCTCGGGCTGACTCGAACCACTGTTGCTCAGAGCTCAAACTCTTGAGCGAGCTCTTAACCAACTGAGCCACTCAGCCGGCCCAACAATTAAGATTTTTAAAAAATTAAAGTTATAACATGAACATGTTTAAAAAATCAAATAAGGTTTGTTATGAGAAACTGCAGTTCACCTTTAACTCCTTCTCGGTGGTGACCATTTTCACTCTGTTTAACTGATTATTTTATATTACCTCTATGTCTTTAAATGATTAAATAATATGCTTGTATCACTACTTCTTGATTTTTCAATTTGAGGCATTATCTATTGACTTTCCTCAATATAGAAAGTGATGATACAGCCCTTCTCCAGCCCTCCACCTTAATTCCTCAAAACACATGTGCAAACATCCCATGTCCTTCTTCTGTTATATATTGTCCCTTTCTTAGATCAGTATTCACTGTCTACATTATTATGATGATATAAATGCTATTTATAGCTAAGCCATGTAATAACTATGATTACCTTTCCTTTCTTGCATATTTTTTTGTTTTTCCTGGGGTTTTTATTTCGCTTGTTTTTCTATGTACTCATCACTAATTCAGCCATAGACTCTGTCTGCCTGTTGTTTACATCTCAAGATATTGAGATGTATCACTTAATTTACCAAATTCATCTTTCTGAAGAAGTCTCCAATATGGTCTGATTGTTCTCTCTGCCTGGTGTACAACAATCACCCCATGAAGCCCCCGTGTTCTGTATTCTATGCCATCTTCTTTCTTGGCTTATTTCCTCATTTGGGTGGTATGTGACTTTCTATAGTTCCTTAGACTGTATGAGAGGTCCATTTTTTGAGATTGTCCATGTCTAAAAATGTCTTTATTTCATGTTTTCATTTGATTTGGCATTCTAGGTTGAAAAAAATTTCAGAATTTTGAAGGCACTGCTCCAATGGTCTCCAATGTTAAAGACATTTTGATTCCCATCCTTTGTATGAAACCTGTTTTTTGTCTGTCTTCTCTGGAAGCTTCCAGGATCTTCTCTTTTTTCCCTAGTTCTGAAATTTCATAATGATGTGCCTTAGAATAGGTCTGTTTTCGGGCCGGCCGAGTGGCGCGATGGTTAAGAACTCGTTTGGGATGCCAGAGGGCCCCGGTTCGGATCCCACATATGAGGGCCAGCGACACTGCCCTCTACAGCTAAGATGCTGAACAACAGCTCAACCTGGAGCTGGGCTGCCATGAGTCGCCGGCGACGGCGTGGGCTGCAGTCCCTGTGGCAGTGGGTTGCCATGGGCTACCGTGTGTGGCCAGCAGCCACCGTGTGTGGCCAGCAGCCACCGTGTGTGGCCAGCAGCCAGCGTGAGCGGCCAGCAGCCAGCGTGAGCGGCCAGCAGCCGCAGTGAGCGGCCATCCAGAAGCCGGCGACCGATCTGCCTCGCCAGAGAAGAGCGCAGTGATGGTGCCAACTTGGGCCAGTGAAGCAACGTCCTCCACAACTAGATTGAAGAACAAAACGACAGCAACTTGTCTGTTCCCCTTTCCCCAATTCCCCAGCACTGTTCCCATCCCCCCAATTCCCCAATAAAAAAAAAAATCTTAAAAAAAAAAAAGAATAGGTCTATTTTCATCTATTGGTTCATCAGGAATCATGACGCATTTTTGCATTGAAAAACATAGAAAAATATGTCATGACCTTTCCGACAATCCAATATTTTGCTGGCACCTGACAAGATCTTTCAGACTAGAAATGTAAGTCCTTCAATTGTGGGACGTCTTCTTGAACTATTTTATTAATGATTTCTTTCCTGTTTCCCTTTTTCACTCTTTTGGGAATTCCCTATTATTTTTGGCTCAAAGGTTGGTTCTCCTTTCTTTTCTTTTTTGTTCATGTGTTTTGCTCTAATTTTTGGGAGCTGTCCTTAACTTCAACTCTGAAAACTTTTCTTGAGTTTTTCCACTACTATCATATTTTTAATTTCCACGAGCCATTTCCTGTTTTCTGTATATTTCTTTTTTATAGCACCCTGTTCTTATCACGTTTGCAATATCTTCTCTCTCTGAAGATATTAATAAGATAGTTCTGCATAGTCTGTTTTGAGTTAATTTTTTCCCATTTGTTGCCTTCAGTCTTTATTTTTCATGTTAGGGGCTTTTCTCAAACATTGGTAATTTTTCATTATTTTTTCATATCAGAACAGGGGACTAAAAAAACTGCTTGAAAAGTCTGAGTGTAGGAGTTGGGCTTGTCAACTGTGAGCTTCACTGCAGTATGACCAGACTGTTGAGTTGTAGAACTTCGTTTATTCTTCCTGGCCTGGTCAGACCCCAAGGAAGTGTCATCCACACTCCCGACTGGAGGGTGAAGGCCTGGCTGAGCAGGGAGATATGGGGTCTCGGTAAAGGGTGCATACATAACTCACCCCATTTGCAGTACAGCACCCCTGTCGTAGGTTGGTCTTGTATCTACTAGTTGAGGTACCACTTTTTTATCCTCCTAGAGAAGAAGGCTCCAGTCTTTTGTGGGGTATAATAAAATAGGTGATCTAGGCATTTGACTCCTTCGTAAACAGACTGTAATTAATCCTCCTCGTAAACCATCTCCACCTGGTACCTGGTACCAATCTTCAGCCTTTTGGAGTATTGTGAGGTGTTAACTGGCTTGGTTCTTGGTTTTCCGCACTTAAGAACTGTTTTTCTTAGGTTTGCTAAGTTTCTATGCTTTCCAGCTTCCAAAAATTTGCTATTGTTGTCCTTTTTCCTGTCCTCTCCTTGAGGGCTTATATCTTTTTGAAAAACTTGTTTTAACAGGGTTTGAGAAGGGAAGAGAAGCAAACATGTGCATTAAAACCATCATTAACCTAGAAGCACTCTCTCCCCAAATTTATTTTTCATAATAGATACTTTTAGCTTTCTCCATGATTCTAACTGTCCCATCATCCTCCCCACTCCCACCCTGGTTTTGTCTTTACATTTCTAATGTTAGCTATAGTCTTTCTAGAGATCAGTGGATAGCTTCTGAAAAAGCAGCAATGGAGAAAAGAATGTGTAAGTACCCATCTGTTCTCTGATTGTCCTAGAGGCTGTTTCCATTTCTTATTCTGTAAATATAAAAACACAGGACAGGCATTTGCACAATACTGTTTTATAATATTCAAAAGTAATATGAAGTTTGGTCCCTGACAACAAGGGCCTTAAAATTTAGTTTGGAAGACAAGTATAAATAACAATTGGGTGCTAAAGGAAGTCAGGAGCAGGAGGGCTCAATGTGGCTAAAAAAAATGGGAGAGAATAACAATAGTTCAAGAAAAATGAAATGGTTAGAAGAGAATTAGTTGTAATTAAATTAGGAGAATTCAATGTGGTTAAGAGGTTGGGAGAGCCATCTTCTATTCACATTCATGCTTTCTCTTACAATTACTATCAGATTTTTAAAAATTTTGGTCATTTGTTGATTGAATAATATTTATTAAACCCCTTTGTGGAAAGTATCTAATTTTGAGGGACATTTACAGCTAAATCAATCACTGGCTCAGATGGCATTGTCTAGGTGGTGAATGTTACTCAGACAACTATAAATGGTACAGGTGTAACCTTTGAGAACAATAAACATCGGTTAAAAAAGAAAACAAAAACTATTCATGATGCAAAACAAAATTATTTAATTTGTAAGATTTAACTTTGCACAAAGCTTTTACGCACTGTGTCAGTTATTAATTTATTGCTGCTCAGCTCTTAACTTAGCCTTCTCTGCCCCGCTCTGCGGCACTGGAGCTGGACCCTGCAGCAGGCTACATTTCTCTGTCGGCTGGCTCCATGTTGAGCTTGCCAATAGAGAGGGCACTGGTGGGAGACTGCAAGGCTGAAGCAGGAAGAAGGAACTTCTTTTTTACAGTGTGTGCTTTTTCTGCGCAGCGACAAGCAGTCTAGCATGCAGGGGCCCCAGCAATGTTCACTGTGGCCCTGAGTTCAGTGGAGGGGCTCCTCTGGCTAAGATTCTTCCCCTCCATTCACATCAATTGTGCTGCTTCTACAATTCCCCAGCGGAGTATCCTCTGGCAGTGGGCAGCATGCTCCTGTGGCAGCCATGTCCTTTCTCCAGAGGTCTGAATCTCAGCTTTGTGGGGACCTCTTCTAAGTTTCTAGGTTCCTCTATTGGTGCACTTTCCTTCAGCCCTGGGGGCAGCGGCTTTCTGTGTTGCTACTTCTGCACACCTTAGCGTCTTCTTTTACCCTTTTAGAAGTTATCCACCTTTCACTTAGTTAATTATTCTTTATTTAAACATTTTCCTGTTCAAATGACTCCTGACTGGATTCTGGCAGATATAATCACACAAAAAGATCAAATAAATGGAGCACATGTGATACCAAGTAAAGCTGATCCCCAAATCTTGTTAAAAATGAATTCTGGCAAATACTATTATAAATCAATAGAAATTCCTCAACATCAATTCGTAAGAAGACAACCATAAATATAAGGTTATCCAAACCATGAGTACTAAGCACTGAAGAACAAGAGTCAAGAACGAACTATGGCAGAAAAACTTTTGGATTTTGTTGTAATAAAATTACAAGATTAGTGGCTGACAAGAACTCAATAGATGAAAGAACCTGATTATAAGAACACATTTAATACTGCTTCTCCTGGCATCTTCCTTGGAAAATTAATTAAAACTAGCCAGGATATATGAGTCTCATGAATTGGAAACTGGCCTCAAGACCACAAGTAGTAATTATAAACTGCCCTAAATCACATTGAGGAAAAGTGTCCAGTAGAATACCCAAAGAGTATTAGATTGGTTATAATCCAGTATTTCCATCAGTGATTGGAAAAGTAAAGAGTAAGTTAATTAATGTTTAGTAGATGTTAACTAGAAGGGATTTGTGAAAACCAGTATCGCCTAAAGTATAAAAGATTTAGAAAAGTGAGAAAGATGCACAAAAGGTAAGTCTTTCCCTTTAGTACGAATAATTAATATAAAAAGTGATTTTCAAATAGTGATCCCCAAACATCCACATGCACACAGGACTACACAAAGTTGACAGGGAAGAATAAAACGTTTTCATCTGAGTTGACCAAGAACAGCAGCCACCTTGGGGGACCTAGTTTCTTTCAGTCTAGAGAGATTATAAACTCACAAGAGAGATAGAGTACTTGGGTCTACAAATAATCTTTTGCACAGCTACATCAATGCCAGAATTTTCTTTTCATGAACATTTGTACATTTACAAATAACTAGAGGCAGAGACCAAAGAAGCAACAAAAGAAGCAAAACACCAGCAGCCAAATTGAATTTTTTTATAAAGGTATCACTTGTGCCTTAATAAAGAGATTGCCCAAACCCAGAAGTTGTCTGGCCTCTTCCCCAGTCTCCTGCACCTGCTCAGCACCTATGTGTGTGTCCGGCACGGGGGACCCAGTGGAGAACAAAGCAGACACTATAGCAGTAACTGCAATACCAAGTTAGGGGAGGGAAAGTAGATGGTGTTGGTAGACCATATATCATGGGCATGAGAGTGAGGGCAGGAATAACCTAGCCTGGGGTCAGGTATGGCCTTGTAAAGGAAGTGACAGTTAAGCTAAGCCTGGAATTTACTTTAGTGGCCTTACGAAGTGACTACTTCACAGCAGTGCTAAGCAGGCCTCAGGAGAACACCCAGGGCCAGGATCAAAAGCCTTTCCCAGTTACCATGGTCAGAGGACATAGTCCATGCTCAGCGAGCAAGTTTTAGGAGCAGATGCTTTGGAATCACACAGACCTGAGTTCTAGTCCTGACTCTGTCATTCAACACCTTGGGCAAGTGATCCCCTCTTTCTTCATCTGTATCATGCGGACAGTAACAGTAGCTACTCCCCCCACAGGAGGAATATCAGGATATGGAGGAGCTGGGCATAGTGCCAGGCACAAATCAGGAAATGTTTGCTGTTGATGTTGGTAATAAACGAGAATATTTCTGTATGATAGAATCAATCTATAAGTAGCTGAAGGAGTATATATCCGTACATTGTATGTACGGTCAGGCTCCTTCTTAGTTTTCCATCCTCATCTCCTAACTGCTTGCTCAGCAGTTCCCCAAACACAGCATGCCCCAGACGTTTGCATTTACTGTTGCTCATGCCCAGACTATTCCTTACCCGCTGCTCTGTGGAGCAATTACCATCCTCCCATTCTCCCCCCAACAGTCACTGGCCATCTTTACTTGGACTGTTTAGGATTACTCTCTCTGACCCTGTTTGAGATAAGCACCTTTCCCTAGTGCTCTCCAATAGTCTATAACCTCAAGGACAACAATATTCTTTTTTGCTAGAGCCCTGTGCTCAGCCGAGTATGTCCACATAGTAGGCACTCATATTTATTGAATGATTAGGTTCAAGAAAACAACAACCCTTTCAGTTACTATTAACTCAGGAATTCTGAAACATGGGTCGCTGTTCTGATACCTGAACAGTGTTTAGCTCTGATTACGTATCTCACTTTACAAACACTGCATGTCTTAAACACAGTGGTTCTTAACCTTTTGGGGGGTCACAGACTGCAGACATAGCTGGTTGTCGACACACATTTTCTCGCTTAACCTTTGTTAACAAAACCCTGGGTTTATTTAGGTAATAGTGATCATGTAGTTAGTGGAGACTAGGCCCCTTTCCAGACCCAGAGGGTGAACCATTACTGGTCCATCTAAACCAATGATGGCAGTCTCATTTCTCTTGACAGGGCTGATTTAGGCACAGAAATGAGACAACACTGTCTAATGGCATGTGAGGGGAAATCTGCTTCCGAGCTTTTGTGGTTTTTCTCACTGATAAGGATATGCACAGGGGAAAAACAATTCCCTTTTCTATCTGAAGACAACTGTTGTCATCATATGATATCAAAAACGGTTAATAGCCATCTTGCAAATAAGATGGAAGCCAGCCTATAAGGGAAGCCAACTCACTGAAGGTGGCACAGCAAAACAGAACTAACAAGGGTCTCTGATGATAATGTTGAGTCATTCAATTAACCAACCCCGAAAATGAAGTACCTCTGAACTTCTTGTTATATTGGAACATCCTTATCTTTTAAGCTACCTTAGCTGGGTTTTCTATAATTTGCAGATAAAAGCATCCTAACCGATAGAGATTATATTGGTTTGCTGGGGCTGCTATAACAAAATACTACAAACTGAATGGCTTAAACATCAGAAACTTATTGTTTCTTAGTTCTAGAGACTGGAAGTCCGAGATCAAGGCGTTAACAGGGTTGTTTCCTTCAGGCACTTCATGGTTTGCAGATGGCTGTCTTCACCCTGTATCGTTTCACATCATCTTCTCTCTATGTGTGTCTGGCTCTGTATCTAGATTTCCTCTTTTTATAAGGATACCAGTTATGTTGGATTATGAACCACCCTAATGACCTCATTTTAACTTGATTACCTCTGTAAAGACCCTACCTCCAAATCAGGTCACATTCTGTGGTACCAGGGGTTAGGACTCTGCCATATCTTTTTCAGAGACACACAATTCAACCCATAACAGAGACCTTTTACAAAATCTAATAAAAGCCATGGATATTCTCTGCAGAAAAATATACATGTGTATACATATACAATTTTGTTTATAATTTCAGGAGATTCATGGACTCTTAGGTCAAGAACCACAGCTACAGAATCTTCCCGAACAAGACGGACACTTGAACACGATCCACATACACACAGAAGCTTACACCAGTAATTGCCTAAGGAGTAACAAGGACTGACTCCATAAAAGAAGCCATAGGCATGAGTCCACAGGAGCTGAGCAGGGCTGTGGTGGACATCACTCATTCACAGGGTCGTCAGGAGTTGGAGCCAATTCAATGGCACGTAACACACAACATTACCCTGCAGGTTAATTCTAAGGGTACTGTGTTATGAACATACAAAAGCAGGAAAGAGATATTTTATTGAATGAAGGTTATGCTAAGATCATCAGAAAGCTTTAGAAAATAGAGTTGCCAAGCGAGTCTTCTCTTAAAGGGATGAAGTCAATGATATTCTTTATTTTATTAAAAAATTTCAGGGATAATTTGGGTGAGATTTTTCTACCTCTGAATTTCTAGTATTAAATCTTTCTTAGAATTAAATAAAAATATACAATCTACAGTGCAAATTATTAATACAAAAAGGAAAACATTTTATTTGCATTAATCCATTAATGTTAAATAAGGTTTAAAACTTGCAATAGTTAAGATCCAGCCACTGGGAATAGAGTCTTGAAATGCTTGCTTCCATAGCCCCAGCACACCTGTGTTGTCAGTAAGGCTGGAAGGAGCTGGGGCCCAGCGAAATGGCAGCAGGAAGCAAAGGCTAGAGAGAACTGGGAATAAAATTGTAACCATCTGGGTGCAACATCAATGTAATTTGCAAAACGTGAAGGACTAAAAAATTCTGAAATTTTGTGCTATTTGGCTTTGAGAAATAGCATTCAAAATCACTAAGGGCCATTTGTGAACTGAGGCAATCAGGTTAAATAAGTCTGATTTCTACTCTCTGGAGATAACTTAAGGTGGCAGTAATGACAGGGACAGCAAAGAGACTCCTTCCTTCTTCACACTAAAGATTGCTGCAAAACAAAGTTAAATTATAAAGTAAAGTAAGTGTCATAAGGACAAATCAATGAAAATTTGATCATCAAGATACCTCTGAAGTTGAGATAAAGAATTGGGATTATTTGCAAAACCCTGTGGGAAATGATGCACAGAATCCTTTATTACGGAGACTAAGAAGTTGTACATTTTTACTTCCTCAGAGCTGCAAGTGGACTCTGCCTGGGGGAACAGGTAGACACTACCTGGAGAGGGTGGAATTTGAAGTGGCCTTGAAAGATAAAGTAGAAGTCTTCTACTTTACTTTATAAAGCTTTACTTTATAAAGCTGGAGAGAGAGACAGGCTAGGTCAATGTGAAGAAAATCCTTTTGTGAAGGCCTAAGGAATCTGAATTTCATCATGTTGGATTCAAGGAACCAAAGAACGTTTATAAGTAGGAATATGACATGATTAGCTTTGTTTTTTTAATACATATCTGTGGTAACAGAGGATAGATTTTTTCACCATTGTTAGTGTGGCAACTAGCAATGCCACACACCTAACAGATGTTCAATTCATACTTGTTGAAAGACTGACTGACTGAAGCCTCGGGAAAGGGTCATCAGAACTGTAGATTGACATATAAACAAGAGTTAGTCCAAAAAGCCAATACTGGGTATTGACATAAAGATAAGAAAAGTACTTAAGGGCTGATGCTTGGTTTTTTTTTGTTACTACTCAGAAAGGGGTATTATAATCTGTAACCAAATGATGCCAATTCTTCTTTTTCTACATTAATATGACTTTATCTGGCTTAAAATAGGAGGACAAAGCAAATCAATAACCTTATCTAGAAGAAATAAGGCCAAGTAAAATTGCATTTAAAACATCCATGTTTATTTCAGTCTGTAAGTCCTTTTCTTGCTAGGCTGTACAATCTCCAATCATCCCTGAAATATAAGTGATTGGGCTCTTTTGGACCCACCAGTTAAGGGGAGGGAACATTTATCTACCATCAATTCGTAGGACACTAATCTCCTTCCCACTCCTCTGATTACCAGCAAGCAGGATGCTAGAGGGAAGGCCTCAACAGAAGCTTTAAAAATAAATAAATAAACCTAGCCCCTTCTGCTCCAGGAATTCAGAAAAGATTGGCATTAATACAAGAGAAAGTGATCTGTCCGAACAAAAGCCCAGCTGAAGGAGGAGCAAACCCCACAAGCAGGCCTGGCATTATTGCTAGGAAGATAGCATACTTGTTAAAAATGTATATTTTAATTTTCCGTATTGCAAAAGGCCCCAATTTGCCCAGGGATCTAGCTAAGCTGCCATTTTCTACTACGACAGAGTCTAATCTTTATTTAATGGATTTAGCATCTATCTTTACTAGAGTGGTCTCTAAGGAAAAGGGGAGGGGAGAATGAAGGGGCAGAGAAGAGATGATCAGGTCCCCCCTCCCCCTTTCATCCATTCGGCGCTCATGTTTGTGTTCAAAATTCAATTACCTCCTTATTGATACTTCACAGAGATATTTAAGCTGCAAACATGAAGCCCTGATTTCCCAAGGGGCCATGCCCCTCTCTATTTCACTGCTCTGCTTCCCCCTGGGTGAATTCCTGAGGCGTCCATATTAATAGGTAATCAGTCACAATTCATTTATTAAACAGCTAGCAAGGTTTATCAGCCTGCCCTGATTAGCCCGAAGAAAGCACTGAATTCCTAATTTATTTATGGAAATGTAAGTGTCTTTTTGAATTCCATTCAGGAGTTGCAGGAGTGTTTTGGTCCTAGCATACTGCAATCTAACAGGCTGCACAAGCGGCAAGCGAGCTTTCTGGGAGGAAGAGGGGATGCCTGCCTCCAGAAAGCAAAGAGCCGGGGACATACACTGAGAGATTCTTCTCCTGGCCACGGGATTTGGGTCCGCATAATCCTTGGATTAGTACTTATTTGATTGCTTTCTGTTTACATAAAAGAGTTTGAAGTGTTGTCACTAGGCAGCCATTACTGCCCACTGTAACAAAAATCAATCTCAGGGATGCTGCTTTTGATTGGCAGAAAAGTGGCCCTTAATGGAGTAGAACTGAGGACCTCAGTGAGTTAAAAGACAATAATTCTTAGCAGTGTTAAAACCAACACCAGACTGGAATACAAACTAAAACCACTAAAATAATACTTTCCAAGCATTTATCTTAGAATAGGAACTAAACCAGGCCCCGTTTTAATCTTATACTGTTCTAAGCTGTAGTGACAAAAGAGCTTTGCGTATAATTTCCACAATTTTAATCAATTAACTCTTCATCCAAAATTGCCCATACTAACTACGAGGCCAATACAGATTAAATAAAGTTCTTAGGAGTAACATTAAAACCCATGCTAACTGCCTCAATAGGTGCAATTAGAAAAGAAACTGTTTTAGGGACATGAGCAGATCATATCACCTACACTCTTGTTTGCATCCAGAATTAGGACTGGCTTCTTCTGTAAAATGATAAAATATAAAGAATGGAGCCAATGTTTCAATGCCAACAAAGAATGCTGTTAATCTTACCTTCATGTGGGTTATCCAATATTTCCAAATCCTAATCTGCTTTCCTCATATAGTTCACTATGATTAAAGGCAACCCCTCCATGTGACCTAGTATATGCAGTGAAAGGCGAATCATAATCATGAGAAAAACATCAAATTCCAGTTAAGGGCTAGTTTACATTGTACCTGATCAGTACTCCTTAAAACTGTCAAGATCATCAAAAACAAAACAAGTCTGAAAAACTGTCATAACCAAGAACTTAAGGGTAGATATTACTAAATGTAATTTAATTATGGTATCCTGGCTGGGGCCCTGGAACAGAAAAAGGATATTAGGGAAAAAAACAAGGAAATTTGAATAAAGTATGGGACAAAAGTAAAAAACAAAAAAACCCCAAGAAAAACAAAAACCATGAAGTTCATTAATTGTAACAAATGAATAATAATAATAATAATGAAAATTGAGTGTGGGTTATATGGAAACTCTCTTTCACAATTTTCCTGTATCTAAACCTATTCTAAAATTTAAAATTTATTTAAAGAACATAAAGTGACAATTTACAAACTAAATTAGAACATGGCCAAAGCATGAATAAATAATTTTTATATTTTTACAAGGGGCAGTTGAAGATATCCTTTTTTAAAAAAATTATTTTTTATTTTTTCTTCATGCAGGAGTCGAATCGGCAACCTTGCTGTTAAGAGCACACACTCTATCCACTGGGCCATCCGGGCCGCAGCCTAGCTCAAGGTGCCGAGTTCAGACCCAGCTATGGATGGGCATAGCCCATCATCTAACAGGCAATCCTGTCATTAGGAGCATGTGCTCTCACCAGCTGAGCCATCCTGCCACCTGTTGGCAGCTCAGCAGCAGCTCAGCTCAGGCGCAGCTCAGGCACAGCTCACTGGCCCATGTGGGAATCGAACCAGCAACACTGTTGCTCAGAGAAGATATACTTTTGAAAAATAATTTTTCATCTAAAACAATAATGTTGGAATATTGAAAGATAACACATTTATAAATTAAAATTTTCATATATATTTGTTTTTACCTGACAAAAATAGCAAAAATATATTTAATTATTAGTATGTTAAGTTATTAGTTTTAAATGTATTCTCCAGAAAATGTCATCTCCATGCAAACTGTCAATGACTATTATAATTACAATAAATGGGAAACCCCCTGAAGTTTACAGACACACACACACACACACACACACAAATAAATATACAAAAAAGGCAAACCAGTTGTAATATTAAAATAAAATATATCTGGGAGAAGTGTCTGCAAAGAAAATCAATATATCCTCAAACCAAATATTAACACTCTTTAGATTGTGTTAATGTTACTGTTCCTATCCTTGAATTTGAATCATCAAAAAACGATTTGTATGTGCTTTAGCTGAAGATGAAACACAGGCTCAAGTGTTCAAACACAGGAGCACTTACTATTCCCACTCCCAAATTAATAATTGCATTTATTAGAATTCTGTTAATAACTTCAAAGCAAAACATCATAAAATTTTCTTGTAAGGCCCACTGTCTTTATCTGAACTGTCTAATACATAAAAACAGTATGGCCCTGACTTCTATAATACTAGCTGTGGAAAAGTTAAAAAACATGCACAGCACGGCAGGCATCACATAATACAAGTATATCACAAGCAACTGCTGTGGTCAGGCAGCTTAAATTTGATGCACAGCTTTTGGGCTGGCCCAGACCTTTGTGAAGTACAAAATGGGGTCAGTGGTCCAACTTACTCAGTGCAATTGTGAGGCTTTGAAACTACACACTTAGCACAGTACTATTAGTTGGTAATCATTAATAATGGCTGTTGGAGATATGCTTATCAAAGTTTCTCAGCAGGCACCTGATGACTACAGGTAGAAATCTTGAGAAAACAAAAAGTATATTGAATAGTATAGAAACAACTAGAGTCCAGTCCATTAACACACCACTTTAGGGACAATGCACCCACCTGATGCACTTAACAACCCACAGGAAGGGGAAGGCAAAGCAGCTATTTGTCACCCATGTTTCACAGATGAGAAAAAGAAAACTTAGGCAGGTGAAGTGATTTGCCTAAGATCAATAGCTAATAATGAGAAAAGTCAGGACTTGAATGTGGTTCTTCTGACTTCAACTGCCTAGTTTGTTCCCTGGCTTCCCATTCTGCGTGATAGGCACTTTTAGTCCTTTGGTTGATAACTCCTGACGTCTCTGAAATATGACTCTTAATTCATGTGAAGTTCTTTACAACTAAAACACTTACATGCCACAAGATTTTTTAAATCCCAGTGCTTTCATCAAGCACTACCATTTTAAGAAAATTTCAAAATGACTAAGAAACTATTCAAAAAGCATTTGATTTGTATTAAAATAACCAATAAAAAGACTTGTCAGTCACATTTTCTTTTAATTTATGCGTAAGAACATCCTAACCTCCTCATCAATAAATTTTGCTGACATCTTTGTCCAAAGCAGTTAGTCATTATCTCAAACTTGACATATACATATTCCTAAATACAAGATGGAAAAGAAAAAAAAAAGACACTGTCCAAATCCTTTCTGAATAGTCTATCCATTAACACCCATTTAAAACAATACCACATTAAACAAACTTCCTGTTGCAGGCTATCATCCTATGGTTTTATGTGGAAAAATATGTCCTCTAGATTTGTGGACTCTAAATCTTGTTGGTTTATTCAAAATAGTAACACATGAAACAACAAATGGACAAAAAAACATTAAAATGATCTCTCTGGTCTACCTGTCCCAGCATGTGACCCTTTATTACTCCTACTGAAAAAAGTTGCTAAGAGTTACCCCACAGGTATGCACATTTTAACTGAAAATATCAAAAGGGAATACTGCCATCTACTGAATCACATTCAATACCATTCTTTATCACAGTGATACCTCATTTAATGACTCTCTGGGAACAAAAATTTTAATACTAAGGATGTTTATGTTAAAAGCAAACTTTTTTTTTTACATTTTTTTTATTGGGGAAAGTGTGTTTTTCCAGGACCCATCAGCTTCCAAGTCAAGTAGTTGTTTTAATCTAGTTGTGGAGGGCGTAACACAGTGGCCAATGTGGGGATAGAACCGGCAACCTTGGTGTTATGAGCCCCACCACGCTGTAACCAATTGAGCTAACCAGCCGCCCCAAGAGCAAACTTTTTTTTTTTAAAGATTTTTATTGGGGAATTGGGGGATGGCAACAGCGTTGGGGAATTGGGGGAAGGGAAACAGACAAGTTGCTGTCGTTTTGGTCTTCAGTCTAGTTGTGGAGGATGTTGCTTCACTGGCCCAAGTTGGCACCATCATTGCGCTCTTCCCAGGTGAGGCAGATCAG
>NW_017731399.1:3065381-3069362 GCF_001890085.2 Hipposideros armiger
TATATATATATATATATATATATATATATATATATATGGCACTGCAATTATTTATTGGGTTGCAGGGTACAGGTATAATCAGCCTTAGTAGATACTGCCTAACTGTTTTCCAAAATGGTTGTGCCAATAATCACTTGCCATTTAAAGTCATATTTCTCAGCAAAGGACAAATCTTTCAACTGTAAATTGTTCCAGGTTAAAAGAATATGAGACACTTGAAAACACGTAGGAAGTCCTCAGGGGAAGAGAGGTCAGAGAGGTGTTGAGATCATAACATGAGAACTTCCCAGACTCTCTTGGTCCCCCGTTGAGGACTAGGACCTAGAGGCCAGAAGTTGCTAGAAGGCTATTTTGAGAAATGAGTCACTGTACCCTAATACCAATTCACCTACAGGTTTCTTCCATCTAGGTTCTCCTAAACACTCTCTAAACTCTAATCGATATCTCAAATTCCTAGATAAAGATATTGTATGAGTTTCTGAGTACCAGCTAAGTTGTTTCAGTTAGAACTCAGAGGCATTTTTATACCATAACTTCCTATTTGATTACATGGAATGTGTTTTGAAGTAAAGAGGTTTCTGAAAATCAAGAATATTACTAGAATTGAATTGGAATTACTATAATAGGAACCCCTCCTCCAAGATTTTTCCTATTTATATTTAACAACAAAGACCCTTGTCAGTAATGGGAGAATACCATGCCTAACTTCATTCATGCACTGGATCAGGCCTACTGCAGTCTTATCTCATCATGATGGCTCAACTTAAAGGCAAAAAGGAGACAGCTGCCAGAATATTTAATACCTATGAATTTAGAGAATTGCTCTACGTCAGTCTAATCATTTTGTAGCGTTATAAAAATATCTGCTACAAAAGTGGTGCTGTAAGAATGTGTCCTTATGTGCAGGAGGGTAATAAAACACTACACAGCCCTGGGTCAAATTCTGCCAAGCCAGAACTGATATACATCAGCGTGGCTGTGAATTTTAAAACTGTTCTGGCTAATCTTTTAAAAAAAATCCTTGTTTGTTTATTTAAATAAGAATTAGCTGCAAAAATAGCCAACTACTAAGGTGCTTCAACAATGAGCTGCACCTAATGAAATGCAGAAATAAGGAGGTTAACATTTGCCTGTAGAAATCTAAAAGAAAAACCAATATATTTTTTAAATTAAGGGTGTTTGGGACTCTCATGAGTAGTAAATCCATTCAGCATAGAAAGCAGAAATAATCGATATCATTGTCAAGGTGCAGGTCAAACTTACCCCCTAGGTGGCTACTTCCTTATCTTTTTATTGCCACTTACAGGCTTACCCCGTAAACCCAGAAGGTTGCTGCATGGCCAGCTGGCCACATTATGAGGTAAGGTTACTTTGTCTTCTGAGCAACTTAATTACTGGTCCATATGTGGACGAACAGACAAACGATGCCTTTTATTGTACTAACAAACTGGGCTGCCAGCAAGGGAAACAGACATGAGGAAAAAAGGATTTGTGCAGGTTAATCAAATAGTAACTGCTACATGGAATGTTACACTTTACATGGAATCTTACAGTGAGGAGGAAACTAACTTGCCAATGATAATATGTAAGATTTATTTCTTTCATTTCAGTTTAAGTATCACCTTTTTAGACTCTACGCATCCACTGTCAGCTATGATCTCTCATTTCTGAACTTCTATGGTATTCAAGTAGCACTTAGTACATGCTCTCTCATACTGTGATCTTTTTACGCATTTGCCTTGTCACCCTAATCAGATTATAAGTGTCTTGAGAGGAGGTTATGGATTTTTTGTTTTTTAAAAGATTTTATTGGGGAATTGGGGTAGGGGGACAGCGTTGGGGAATCGGGGAAGGGGAACAGACAAGTTGCTGTCCTTTTGTTCTTCAGTCTAGTTGTGGAGGACGTCATTTCACTGTCCCATGTTGGTATTATCATTGCGCTCTTCCTGGGTGAGGCAGTCAGTCTCCAGCCATTGGACAGTGGCTCACGGCAGCTCAGGCCGGCTGCCAGCCACTCACAGCAGCTTAAGGCAGCCCACTGCAGCCCCACTGCAGCCTACTCTGTCGCCGGGGACTCATGGCAGCCCAGTTCCAGGTAGAGCTATTGTTAACCATCTTAGAGGGTGCAGCATCACTGGTCCTCATGCGGGATCCGAACCGGGCCCCTGCTGCTCAGAGCTGGTGTCCCAAGCCAACTCCTAACCAACGTGCCACTCGGACAGCCCGAGGTTAAGTATTTTTGACATCCAGGGTTTAGCACATTGCTTTTAACAGTAGGCCATAAATAAATGTTTATTTATTATGATAATAGCTAAATCCTAAGAAATAGATGTGGACCCTTGGTAGCATCAGATGTTAAAATAAGCACCGAGAATGATCAGGAGAGGATTTCAAACCTACTTTGGGAAAGAATAAAAAAAAGGGGAGAGGTAGAAGGGACTCATTCATGAACTGAAGTAGAATAAAAAAATCAGGATACATCAAAAAAAAAAAAAAAAGAGGCCTTCAGTTAGGAGCAGGCTTACACTGGGATTCTTCAAACCTTTTTGGGCTTCCTGAACTGGTTCCTACATAAAGAAGGATCTATAGCTTTTACAAGGTTAACCATGCAAACTGGGATCTCCTCACTGCTCTCACCCACCAAACACCAAAGCAAATATAAGTGGTAACAGCCCATTGTTACATACGCTCATTTCACACACTGGTGGTGAACAATAAAACAAAACCCAATGTAATCTCTAAGGATAGAATTATTAATTTAAAGAAAATAATTATAAGATCTCATTTATGGCAAAAACCATTTATTGTTCTTCTAACAGTGTCAAAAAATAGTCTAGAGAAAACTAGGCTGCAGCATCATATACAATGCTGAATACTTCCATTACACAACAACTGAATTTTTCTATACTCTGTACTTAAGGAGGAAAACAAGTTATTTTGAACAACTCGTAATTGTTACTAGTCTCTAAAATCAAGTTTTTAATATCTATGGGATTTCAACTATGAAAGCATGAAAGTCAATATAACCCAGTTTACTTGCAATTTGCTGAAGAACTAATCTGAACAAACACACTGAGCGAGCACATCATTCAGCTAGTTAGAGAGCCTAGCGGTCCACTCACCCCCTACATCCCACTGTGGCTATGATATTCCCTACTAGTGCTCTCATACATGGTAAAAATAGTACTATAGAAACTGGAGAGGGATAAAAGTTTCTACAAATTTGGAATAAAGGATGCATGGAATACTTTTCTTGGGCTGGCTCAAATCTATGACATGAATAGTTCCATCATATCTCCAGCAGCATGAGAGAATGCTTTAGAAAATGCACCAGCTTTTAGCAAAAACATTCATCCATAGAGAGAAAAAAACAAACAAACTTTAGTGAAAGCTGAAAAGGCAGTCAGGATGATACAGGAAACAAAGGACTCATGACCACAATGTGACTTGGGAGAAAATGTAAAGTTAAAGGATTCATTATGACTTGTTAGAACTCAAAACAATTGTTTAATATAAATAAAACTGACTTAAACTAAAAGAAAATGCCTTTGTAAACATAAATCATGAAAGAGGAAAGATGAACAGGATCAAATATATGGTGATGGAAGGAGAACTGACTCTGGGTGGTGAACACACAATGTAATATATAGATAATGTATTACAAAATTGTACACTTGAAACCTATGTAACTTTACTATCCATTGTCACCCCAATAAACTTAAATAAATAAATAAATAAATAAAAAGAAAGAGGAAAGGTGAGTGCCTATTGGACAATAGCAATTTATCATGTACCAATTATAGTCGGTGTTGGGAACTCAGTGGTGAAAAAACCAGATATCCATAGAGCTTATGGAGTTTAGGATCAGACTGACTCATCTACTTTTTTTTTTTTTTTTTTTTTTAAAGATTTTTATTGGGGAATTGGGGGATGGGAACAGTGCTGGGGAATCGGGGAAAGGGGAACAGACAAGTTGCTGTC
>NW_017731399.1:3069667-3089255 GCF_001890085.2 Hipposideros armiger
TGACTCATCTACTTTTTAGTAATGTACATACTTTATGAAAAAATTCAGTTTTCCCTACTGAGAACCCCGGGACATAAAAGGAATTCCTTTACAAACACTGATAGGCTAATAAAAAAATCTTGAATAAAGAACAAAGTTTTTTGGGGGACTAATTTTATATATATTTCATGCCAGAAATGGACAAATGTCTAATTTCTCAAAAGCTTGAATTTCAAGTGTTCCCCATCATGGATAATGTGTAAGGCCATCCTGAATGGCTACAGTTTGCAACTCTAACCCTTGAGGTGATATCCCTTCCCCTTAAGGCCTCTGACTTTTCAACTGGGGTGTAAAACACAAGCTCAAGGCATATGACTTTGCCATGCTTTCACTGACATCATAAAATGCCATGGACAAAGATCTCAAACTTGGTAGCAGCCAGCTTTAGAAGAGGTATATCCTTGATTATATAAGAAATATTATGGAATATCTTACTGACAAAGAGGTGATCCAGAAGGTTATTGGCATGCCTTATGGCAGAGGGCAGAGAATGACTTCAGGGAGATTACTTCACAGGCAATGCAAAGGAGTATACCATTAATACTGATGAGGCAAGAGGGTGGCAAAGAGGGGAATATGTAAAAGCGGCATGGAAGAACTGAAAGAGCAAGACGACTTAGAGATGATCTGGCAAAGAGGATGACACTGAAGAATTAGAAGAGAGTTTGGGGGTTTTCATAAATTTAGTCAAAGTTCTAACACAGACAGCTGTTTTTTGACACCATAACCAGTTATAATCAATAAATAGAGTAATAAAATTTGTACTATAGAATAAAAACAAAACACAGCTACTGTTCATAGTGTTCTTTAGATGCAGCTGTCACTTCATGAAGGTTCCATCTCAGAATACTGTTTCACAATTATCTCCCTTATTTCATTTACCATTATCTCTTTCTCTGAGGTTGATGTTGAAATGTGACTGTTTCTATATTTCGGTAGATTTCATGATCTCACCACACAGTCCATAATAATCTGGCATCACTATTTTGAATCTGAAGATTTAGGCAAGTCCAAGTTCATGCTTCAACTAGTAATTCAGCATATTGTAGTATACCATTTATTTTAGTCAAAGAATTACTTTCGTTACTTCTAATTATGGAATAATTTACATCAAAAGCCCAAAGGGGTAACTTAATTTTTTCTAACCATAACTTACTGCATTTTAGAGCAAAAATGATATGCTATGGGTTATCACAAGCTTGAGAATTCACAAAGTTCCCTCATGAATGTCAAAGTCCTAACATGAAAGCAAGTTGACTCTCTACTTTACCACTGAAGTGCCAGATGCTCATTTTACAGGCAGATTTCCTAAGCCTTACATTTAAAGAGAAATTGTTAGAGCTGCACTTGGCAAGGGAAGATTATCTCTCAGATGGTGAGAATATTAGAAGAATCTTTTTGCTTCATTCTTCCTAGGAGACAATGACTGAAATAATTTGACAGTTAAAAATAATTTGGACATGGCCGGCCGAGTGGCACGATGGTTAAGAACTGGCTTGGGACGCCAGGGGACCCCGGTTCGGATCCCACATATGAGGGCCAGTGACACTGCCCTCCACAGCTAAGATGCTGAACAACAGCTCAACCTGGAGCTGGGCTGCCATGAGTTACCGGCGATGGCGTAGGCTGCAGCCCGTGTGACAGTGGGTTGCCATGGGCTACCGTGTGTAGCCAGCAGCCAGCGTGAGCGGCCAGCAACCGCAGTGAGCGGCCAGCAACTGCAGTGAGCGGCCAGCAACTGCAGTGAGCGGCCGTCCAGAAGCCGGCGACTGATCTGCCTCGCCCGGGAAGAGCGCAATGATGGTGCCAACTTGGGCCAGTGAAGCAACGTCCTCCACAACTAGACTGAAGAACAAAACGACAGCAACTTGTCTGTTCCCCTTCCCCCAATTCCCCAGCACTGTTCCCATCCCCCCAAATCCCCAATTAAAAAAAAAATTTTGAACAGTTAAAAATCTTCATGGTAAATTCTTTGTTGAAAGGTCAAGTACATCAGCTGAAATGTATTCATTCTGTTTCTTTCAGAGTAAGGTGGAAGAATACAGGGTACAAAATCAGAATGATGTTATTATACTGTAGGCATTATTCACAAAGCTGTTGCAAGTTAATCATTTAAACTACAAAGATTTTTACCTATTTCAAAGCTCATCCCACTTGTGCTCATTCCAGGGAACACATTTGTGTGAGCTCTGGACTCATTTCATAGTCTACCTACAGTAAGAAACTTTGCGGGCTAGCCGAGTGGCGCATTGGTTAAGAGCTGGCTTGGGATGCCAGCTCTGAGCAGCAGGACCCCGGTTTGGATCCCACATTAGGACCAGTGACACTGCCCTCTACAGCTGAGATGATGAACAACAGCTCGACTTGGAGCTGGGCTGCCGTGAGTTCCCGGCGATGGCGTAGGCTGCAGTGAGGCTACAGTGGGCTGCTGTAAAACTACCAGAGTGGCTGGCAGTCAACGTGAGCAGCCAGCAGTCAGTGTGAGTTGCCAAGAGCCATCGTGAGTGGCCGTCCAGTGGCCGGCAACGGATCTGCCTCACCCAGGAAGAGCACAATGATAATACCAACATGGGCGAGTGAAGCGATGTCCTCCACAACTAGACTGAAGAACAAAAGGACAGCAACTTGTCTGTTCCCCGATTCCCCAATGCTGTTCCCCTCCCCCAATTTCCCAATAAAATCTTTTTTTAAAAAAAGAAACTTTGCTCCTAAATTTGCCTAACTTGCTTAATAGATTTACAATCTTCTCACAGCTTAGGAAAAACCCCCTAACTTAACTAGATCAGAAACCTGAAATGTCACCAAGAGAAGTAGGCACAGGTCCAAGAGTCAGCAACCTTTTCCTACAAAAGGGCCTGATAGCAAATATGTTAGGCTTTGCAGACCACGTTTAACCTGTCTCATACTCTTCTGTTTTTTAATTTTATTTTTACAACACTTTAACAGTGTCAAAACCACTCTTACCTCCTAAGGAATACAGAAACAGACCATGGGTCATAGTTTGCCAACCTTTTGTTTAGAGTAAGGCTGTCCAATGGAAATATTCTATGTCTGCTGTCCAATAACTTAGCCACTAGTCACATGTGGCTACTGAGCATTTGCTAGGGCAACTAAGGAATTAAATTTAAATTTTATTTAATTTTTATTAATTTTACTTTAAACAGACACATGTGGCTTAGTGACTGCTGTTTTGAACAGCACAGGTCTGGAGGAGTTCCGAGAGCCCACAAGGGTCCCTGAAATCTCTTGTCTCCCAATAATTGACTGAAGGCTTAGATAGAAATAAATCAGGTATAAACAGTAACTGTTATTAATAAAACCTCCAATTATTGGGCCAGCCGAGTGGCTCAGCTGGTTAAGAGCTCGCTTGGGAACGCCAGCTCTGAGCAGCAGGGCCGCGGTTTGGATCCCACATTGAGGGCCAGTGACGCTGCCCTTCTACAGCTAAGATGATGAACAATAGCTCAACCTGGAGCTGGGCTGCTGTGAGTTGCTGGCGACAGCATAGGCTGCAGCGGGGCTGCAGTGGGCTGCTGTGAGCTTCGTAAGTGGCTGGCAGCCAGTGTGAGCGGCTGGCAGTGGGCGAGAGCTGCCGTGAGCCGCCGTGAGTGGCCAACCAATGACCGGCAACCGATTGCCTCACCCAGGAAGAGTGCAATGATAATACCAACATGGGCCAGTGAAGCGATGTCCTCCACAACTAGACTGAAGAACAAAAAAACAGCAATTTGTCTACCTGTCTGTTCCCCTTCCCTGATTCTCCAACGCTGTTTCCCTCCCCCAATTCCCCAATAAAATCTTAAAACAAAACAAACAAAAAAACAAACCTCCAATTATTAAGTTAAGCATTGTGCAGCAATTCAAATGACTAACAACAAGGAGAGGAAAAATATATAAGAAACTTGAAACAAAACTAGTTGGCATTTCACAAGTTATTAGTATGACCTCTCTTCAAAAATGTTTAGGGAAATCAGAACTTTGAAGTGTTGAGAAAATGAGTCTAAAGGGCTTTGAGTTAAAAAAGACATATAATGTTCCTATTTTTGATAGCAATGAAAATTTCTACCAATTTGCACGATTCTACTAAAGACAGATGCAACTAAAATTAGGTTCCTGTTTGCTTGAGAAGACAACTGATTTCTCCCATCACTGACCTGAAATGCTCCTGGAAAATTGCTTTGCTTCATTCATCACACTGCCACTCCCAGCAAGGCCCCTAAAGTTCATGAGACACAAACTTGCTTTGTTAGCAAGCTGTTACACAAGAAACCTAAGTCCTCACTTCCACGTGCTGTCAAATCATTTCCCATGTCCATGAATGCATTCATAACTTGATTCTTGGAGCTTCTGAAGGAACTTAGGGGAGATAACATTCATACAACTTTGGAAGAAGCCTTCAGTCAATGCCTTTAACACCCATTAAGGCTATTTTTTTCCCCAACTACCCGGGACAGAATACTTCTCAATTAACTAAGCAACAATTTTTAAACACACAGGAAGGTACGTATCACTACACATATGGACAGCTAATGGTCTATGACAAAACTCACACCATACACCCTCGCCCCCACAAAGTTTCATCTTCAGTATTTCCTATTTTAAAACAGTCCTGGAACGAAAGGCAACACTCCTAAAGAAAAGAAAAATCATTTAATGTAAAACCATAGATTATACTATGGAACACAAATCATTGAGTGTAACCAGTTGGTGTAATAAGTATTCACTCATAAGGTTTAAGTCAAACTATCTACTAAGAGTCTCGAATTGGTACATCCAGGGAAACTTAATGTAGCAACTGGGAATTGACACAGATCTACATGTACTGCTGTGGAAAGATCCCAAGATACACTGTGGGGTGAAAAAACAAGTCACAAAATAGTACATATATTATGATTTCATTTGTATGTGGTAACAGATATTAACTTGATTATACATAGAAAACTATTTGTAAGTGTTCATGAAGAAAGTGTTGGTGGTGGTTACCTCTGGTAAGTTCAGCAGGCAAGGTTTTTACTTTTCACTTTATATACTTCCATACTATTAATTTTTTTTTAAATCAGGGGCTTGTATTACGTGTATAGGTTTAAAATGTTCCTTTATAAACCTAGAGATCTCTGCAGTGGTACCCCCAAGAGACGAAGGTGTGGTGGCCCTTCCTTACTGTTGCAGTGTTGATAATTTAAAAGAAAAAGACAAAGCTGTCTTCCACTTATACCAACTATCATGTTCCTAAGACTGCTTCTCTCAATGAATTTCTATAGTGGGGAGGAGAGAAAAATAAGTCACACAACAGTATTATGAAACTGAAAAAAATAATAAGCCACACTTCAAAGAGGGCCTTGGAAGGACAAGATAATCCACAAGTGCCAACCAGCTCCAGGGCTATAAATATCCCAGGAGAGCCATCACATTTCAATTACCATCACTAACATTACTTATTATTTGGCCTGCTCCAGTCCCCAAGGCAGGCGGCTGGTGATGACAATACTCAGCCTCTTCTTGTAAAACAATTCATTAGGCAAAGCGGAACAGCTGGGGCAGCCACGTGCAAGTTCTTGAAGCGCCGTCCCACTGAGACCTCTGGCCCAGATTTCCCTCTCGGTGAGGGACAGCCACCACCCCTCTGACAGCTGTAGAGTCCTCCAGGGACACTTCAGGTTTAATCAGTACTTCCTGCGCTGGGGAGGGCCATTTGATTTCTAACATAAACTAATGGCACTCCTGCTTCCAGCAGGTTACACCAGACATCTGATAAGAAGCTTTAAGGGCATTTTTATCTTGTTCTAATGCTCCAGAGTTAATGAGGCAGCAAAAGATACTGTCATGGAGTCCCGGTGTAGCTATATTATCCAATAAACGGACTCTTTCCAAGGCAGGTTTAATATGGACCGGGGAGGTGAAGAAGGCTGGCTTAGCATTGATCCTACTGAGGATGAGAATCCAGTCTCCATAAGTAGGGCAAAATCATGCGTAGTCTGCAGTAGACAAAGTGCTACTTGGTAAGGGGTCGTCTTTAAATATTAAGAGTAAAATGCTGATTTTTACCACTTTAAGCAGCATAAACCTAATACACCTACTTGGCATTTTAAGCTAAGTTTAAAAAAAAAATGCTTCTAAATGAATTCTACCTATTTCCATGTATTTAGCTGAAAAGTATCCTTAAGAGTTAGATTTCTTAACTAGCAATAAAAGCCATTATAAAAATAGGTTATTAATTATATAATATATAATTATATTAATGTTAATTATGTTAATATTATAATACATTATAAGGAATATCATAGTTTTTAAACGAGCTTTTTTTAATTAGCAAATTTTATTATGCTAAACAGTACAGGCTCCCTTTAACTTCTAAATACCACCAAATATCACTGAATATCAGCCTACCTACATCACATGAGACGTCAGAAATAATCCAATCATTCACTTAGCAATATCGATAGTCTATTATAATCAGGCTATGCAAGACACAGTGAAAATAAAAATTAGCCCTTGGCTCACTAGTCAAGCTAACTGCATAAAAGATCATTTTATTTAAACAATCTTCTTTTTTTTTGGTATCTTAGAATCTGTTTTGGCAAATATATGGAAATTAGAGAACCAAGTGTTTCTCTTCTCCATAACAAGGAATATCTATAGCAGGTTCTACTCAGAATATAAATATTAATAAACCATTAAAAATGGTCAATATTAAAAGCTGATCACTTCTTGAGTGGTTTGTCCTCCTAAAGATGAAAAAGAGCTGAGATGTTCTAATGTTTACTTCTTGGAAAAATAGCACCCCCCAACCCCAAATCTGCAAAATCTCTTAAAAGGACTTGTTGGGTATATATTCACTTATTTATGGAGTACCAGACATACAATACAGTAAAGAAAATAGAATCAATACCTAACCGTTTTTTATAATTCACACAAGATAATCAACAAATTGTAAAACTGAAGTCCAATTCACAGATTAATATCCATACATGCACCTCTGAAACCACTAACCTGAGTTTTCTCAACATATCCATCACCTCCCATTTTTCTACTGATCAATCATTACTCTTGCACGGGTCTCTTGTTGCCTGTGGCAGAGAATGTTGGTTGTGTGTCCTAATACCCGTTCTCCCCCTCCTCCTTATCAACAAAACGCCAATTTTTTAGCAAGTAAAATTACCGCCCAGAATAAAAGTTTATATTCCTTTGCAGCTAGGCTGGTCCAGATGACTACATTCTGTGCGAATTCCAGAAAGGCTGCTTAAAAGGAAGAGTCAGCTTTGCGGAACCCCCTTTTTGCCCTTCTCTCCCATCTTCTTCTGGCCTACAACTCAGG
The DNA here is from genome assembly GCF_001890085.2 of Hipposideros armiger. Taxonomy (NCBI): domain Eukaryota; kingdom Metazoa; phylum Chordata; class Mammalia; order Chiroptera; family Hipposideridae; genus Hipposideros; species Hipposideros armiger. The sequence continues at coordinate 3,077,022 of NW_017731399.1, forward strand.
TTTGATGGATAGAGCTCTAGCAGTCATCTTGGACAATAAGGTATCCTTTAGGATGGAAGCCTGCAAACAAAGTGGGATGGAAACAAAGACAGCTTAGCCCTTGATGATACTGTGGAGCCGCCCTACCAGCCTGGGCCTGTCTACCTCCTGCCTTCCTTTTCATGGAAAAGAAATTCTACCATGAGTAAGCCACAATTATTTTGGAATTCTTATTACATGTAGTTGAACTCATTCTAACTAGTTTGAACTGATAGCCACAATCTTTTAGCCTGTAACCCTGAAAGTAGTTTAAATTATTCATTTCACAGATGCCTTAACAATACTTTAGCAAACAAAACTGAGGTTTCATAATGCATATTCCACTTCTACCCTCACTTGTATTCTTCTAGTTACAAAGTTACAAGGGCTTAATCTTGAAGCCTCTCTAGTCTGTTACAATTTCATGTCTATTCCCCCCCCGCCCCCCCCCCAAATATCTCTCCACTGTCCTCTCCTTTGTACTGACACTGTCCTAGCTAGTACAAGCTGTTACTGCATTCTTGACTGCAATAGTTTCCTAGGTAGTCTCTCGGACCCATCACCGCACTCTTCAGTTCTCTCCGGGGACTGCTATCAAACTCAGAAAAAGGATTCCTCAGCCTCATCCTTCAGGCTTTCCATAACCTAGCTCCTCCCCTTTTCAACCACACCTTTTGGTACTCTAACCAATCCACACAAAAATTGCTTCCTAGTCTGAAGTGTCTTCCTTCCTCCCATCTGCAAATATTAGCCGTCAGGTCCTACTTCAGGTTTCATCTCTTTCAAGGGGTGTCCCCTCAATTCTTTACCTAATTTTTTTCCTCTTTAGGAACTTGTAGGACCCAGGCTCAGAGAAGAATGCATGGCGTGAGAAAGGCCAGATCATGCAGAACTGCAAGGCCAAGTTTAAAGGTTTTTTATTTTATCCAGAGTATTGGGAAGCCATTGATGAACAGGTTTTAAGTAGGAAGTGAGGTCATGTGTCAATTTGCATTTCAAAAATATTACTCTGACTGCAGAGTGGAATAGTTATTGGAGAAAAGATCAATTCTACAGCTAATTTGGTTAGGAGAAGGAAAGCATACTAGAAATGGATAAAGAAGCTTGATAAAGCAGGCTTGTTGCAGAGGGAGAGTTTGAAACTCAATATTCTAGAGGCAAATGATAGTCATTAGAGTAAATATATGTTCACCATAAGAAAAAACTGGTAAATATTTATTAATAGCGCTGATGTACAGGATTTAGTACTAAATGTTCCCTATCAAGAATGTATTGACAAAAAAAGAGAGAATGTATTGACATTTACAATGTCTGACCCTTGATTGCATCTTGGTTTAAAAAAAGCTACACAAGATTTTTAGAAACAATTGAGGAATTTTGAATGTGGAAGAATATTAAATATTTTGCAGTTATTGTTAATTTTTCTTAGATGTAATAATAGCATTATTATTTTATAGGAAGCTTTCCTTACTTTTAGGAGATGTGTTCTGAAATATTTAGCGGCAAAGTACCTGATGTCTGAAACTTACTTCCAAATAATTCAAGGAGAGAAAAAAAAAAGTTTATATATATATATATATATATAGAGAGAGAGAGAGAGAGAGAGAGAGAGAGAGAGAGAGAGAGAGGTATTTAAATTTTTTTCATAATGAACTACCAAAAGAAAAAGAGATTTAATGGCATTCTTAAATTGGTGAAGAGGAGCTTCCTTCCTGACTTATTTGTGGTACTAATATTCATTTACTTGAAAATTTGAAATAAATTATTTTTAACCCACAGCTCCAAGGAAGTCTGGGATCTTAAAAAGTAGAAGACCCCATGAGGATTTTCATCCAAGAATTATCCCTTTTACAAGTAGTTAACAGATCAATACTCCAGCCCTCCCTTTAGTCTGGAGCCTGGCTACTCTTGGATTCTATTCTCAGCCTGATTAAGGAGAGCAAGAAAGAAGCTGCCTGTCCTTTTTCAATCTGGAGAGATGTTACTGAATCATTCTCCTGCGCCTATGTTAATCCTAAATACAAAGCTAACAATCCCTGCTGTGGAGCCATTTCAGAGAATAGCAGGCACACAAATTTGGATTCAAATAATTTTTAATTTAATTTAATTTTTATTTTTTTTATTTTTTTAAAGGTTTCTTTAATTGGGGAATTGGGGGGATGGGAACAGTGCTGGGGAATTGGGGAAAGGGAAACAGACAAGTTGCTGTCCTTTTGTTCTTCAGTCTAGTTGTGGAGGAAGTTGCTTCTCTGGCCCAAGTTGGCACCATCATTGCGCTCTTCCCAGGCGAGGCAGATCAGTCGCCGGCTTCTGGATGGCCGCTCACGCTGGCTGCTGGCTACATACGGTAGCCCATGGCAGCCCACTGCAGCAGGGGCTGCAGCCTATTCACAGGCAGCCCATCTCCAGATTGAGCTGTTGTTCAGCATATTAGCTGTAGAGGGCAGTGTCACTGGCCCTCATATGTGGGATCCAAACCGGGGCCCTCTGGCGTCCCAAGCCTGCTCTTAACCATGGCGCCACTCGACGAGCGCTCAAATAATTTTTTGTTGTGTTGCTCTTTTCTTTGTTAATGCCATTATCCTCCAACACTGTGAGACTGCTGGCTAATCAAACCCTTGTTTTTATTGAATTGACAGCTGACAGCAGCAGAAACAGAAGCAGACAACCATAAACTATTTCCCCTCCAACCAGGAGAAAAAATGCTTCCCCTGCAAAGTTAGAATACTACACATTCCCCACCTATAAAACTGTTTACTAGGAGGAGATAGTCTTAGTAATAACAAGCCTGACCAATAAGAAAACTTATATCTATAGTCAGACCTAGCTAGACATCTCATTCTTCTTTTGAATAATTGAGTAGGCAGAGAGGTAAAATTCCTTAACTCAGTCCAAAAGAAAAAAATAAAGGACGTCAAGCACTTCCAATATGGCATTAAAGAAAACAATTTTTAAGTTCATAAAACAAAATAGGGAGCTACAACACCAAGTGGAGAGGATGACTTGAGATTTTATTTGGTTGATTTTTTTAGGTTATTGTGTATATTTGTTAAATTGGACCTAGTAAGCCATATACTAGAAGTTTTCCCAAACTAGAATTAGTTAACTGTAACTTCACAAGCTTACTCCATGAAGGACTGCTTGGCATGATGGGAAAGAAGAAAAGGAGTGAAAAAAAGTGTCCCTGTTCTAAAGGAGGGCAAGGACTGACTGACAAATAAAGGGGCCTGCGTAGCTTATTTCTCTCACTCCAAGAAAGTAGTTTATCCCTTGTTGAGTAAGGAGACACTCTATTATGGCAATAGGAGAAATAAAGAATTAAAACCACAGATAATTTAAAATTTCATTTTAGCCATAATTTTCTCTAACTGCACTGTTCATCACAGCTTCTGGAAAGAAGCCAAATAATTTTACATCATATCATCTCCTTTAATCTTCCCTCTCCCACCTACTGGTAGAAAGCTAGCAACAACAACAAAAAATGCAAGCAGGAGAAGGAAGAGAAGTTAAAGGTATGGAGACATCAACTAGAAACCTCTCCACATTGTATGGACTTGTAGCCTGACTCAAGGTTGTGATTTATCGTGCATCTTATCCTCTCTTTGTTAAACTGTACTGCCATCTACTACTCCTTTAAACTACATAGCAGAAGGTTCGGGGTATGCAAAGACAGTTTTGATTCTTGAGGGATTTTCTCAAATATCAAATGTACAAGAAGAAAAGTATGTGTGTTTGCTTCTCCATCTATTTTAAAAGGGCATCTCTTAACTTCAGTTTCTTTCACAACTGCTATAAGGAAAGAAAACACTAGAGAAATCCTAAAGGGTCTTTAAAAACAGGAATATCAACAATTTCTCGGGGCAGTCGGGTGGCTCAGTTGGTTAGAGCGCGTGCTCTTAACAACAAGGTTGCCAGTTTGATTCCCGCATGGGATGGTGAGCTGCGCCCCCCGCAACTAGAGTGAAACAATTACTTGACTTGGAGCTAATAGGTCTGGGAAAAACACACTGTTCCCCAATAAAATTTCTAAAAATAAAAAAGAATTTCTCTCTGTTTTAAGACTTCCTTTCTCATGACATATGGTTGAGGGCACAACACTTCTAGCAGTTAGGAAAGAACCATTAATAGTTGACGTAGTCGTCATCAAAACTCTAGCTGGCTCCACTCTTGAGGAGGGATGAATGTTCTGAAAGAGAAATCCTGTTTCAATTCTAAGAAAAGGAAAACGGAAAGATGAAAAAAGACTCAAGTTTAATGATCAACAGTGATAGAAAGGGAAGTCATCTTACAGGTGTTGTATAAAATGAAGTTAGAAAGGATTTTTCACATCTACCATGGCAATATAAGTTGCCTTTTTGCTTAGGAAATGAACAGTGTACATGTTTTATTTTCAACACACAGTTATCCAAAACAAAGTCTTTTGACCTTAAACAAACAAACAAGAGAGGCCAAGGTCCAGTACCAATTCCTATCCCACCATTCCTACCTCAGCTCCCTGCAAGTTAATGCAAATCAAAGCAAGCACTTCAGTGAGGCTGGTAGTGAAGCCTGTTCCTTTCCCAAGAGAGGCCTGTAAAACAGGACAGTCACTGACAGCAGTACAATTACTGACACAGATACAGACTTTATGGACATGTTTATCTCCGCTGTAAATCCACACTCTCTCTCCACTCCGATTCACGAGTCATAAAGAAATTGCAGATAATGAAAAAGTTGGGGAAATTTACAGCATGTCGGAAACCTCAGACAGCCAGAAGAAATTAAAGAGCTGACTAGGGATAAATCACACAGGTACAATTAAAACTTCCCGCATACCTCCTTCATTTCCAAACTGAGGCACAATCCAATGGAGCTGATGAAAAGTTGAGGTCATGACTCCTCAGGCTGTAATCATTCCTTAACTAACTGCATGGTAAAATTAGCCAATTCACGGGTCATGTGTAAATGCTGATTTCTTGCTGCTACCTCGATCTCCTGCACTCTCCACTAGATGCACCCACAGGGCAATTCTGTCTGAAAACGGGCCAAATTGCAACAAGCAATAAACGGAAAGGTGATGTGCCCTCTCCCACTGCCATTTCTGTGGGTGCAGGACATCGTTACCGTCGCCACTGCGGACAGGGCATTAAAATGAGCAAGTGGAGCTACAGTGGGTGAATGAAATGGTGGGTTTCTTCTTCCCCTATAAATATCCACTCTGAAGGTTTCATTTGATCTCTTTTCAACATTCCAAAGGGGATTTTAAAGGACTGTTATGCTTCATACTAGAATAAGAATTACTTCTGGTGAGACTTGTTTTTCAACAGTGGACTGAGTAGTAGTTCATACTCTCCTGGACCATCTCTGCATGAGCTTAAATGTGGTACGGCTTTAGCATCCCACTGCCCTCAACTACCCAACTCTGATTTTTTACTTTCATTCAGTCACAAAGGCAAAGGAGGGGAGGCACAACAAACAAACAAAAAACGCAAAGCAAAACCAAACTCCAGACTTTACCAAAATCTGTAAGTGCTAATTAATGTACAATTCTTGTTCTAATAAAGCAAATCAAAAAATAAAATACCAAAGATAAAAAATAATGTCTGTTTCTTAAATAATAAGGCTTAACAGAGCACCACTGAAGACTACAATAATGTGAGTTAATTGTTGGCCCCTCTATTCTATATACTTATAAAATCCTCTGTGAAGGAAAAAAGGAAGATTCTATCACATGCTGCACTCTTCCATGTCTCCCAGTTCTTTAGGTGACACTAGCAGGTTTGAAAAACATCAACCCAAACACTCATAAGATTTCTCTGGAAAGGAAATGCTGGCCACCAGACTTCACGAACTACCGGTAATTTCTACATAACGGAACCAACGCAAGAGTGTCAACAAAGTTATGTACAAGTCAATATGAATCTTTGTGTATCTCTATAGAATGAAGCTGCAAGCAAATTAGTTCTAATATAATTCTGAAATTCTGAGCTCTGTCAAGAAATGAAGGTTAACGTGATTTTTTAGAGATATGGAGAATGCAATTGACATGGTTTCGATTTTGTTCCTATTTGACCCCTTGATGATTTGAGGTCCATTTTACACTTCAGAGAACCCAAATGTCATTTTCATTTTATATATTAAGATTTTATTCTCTATGGAATAAAAATAGTTCTAAGGCAATACTGAGAGTTTCAACCCAGACATCACTACCATAAAAAACTTATGTCATATCTAACTCATGGATCTCAATTCCATTTCCCCAAAAGTCTAAGACATGCTCTCTGACCTGCTTTTGCTTATAATGAAAAGTTCCTTAAATTCATAAGTGTTAGCTTAGTGTCCAGTATCAAACAAGAGCTGTTAAATCGAGACAGTGTTTTATTTACATGCTCTCAAGAGAAAAATTATATTTAATCAAATGAGTATTTGAGTGAAGCCAAAGAAACATATCTACTGTTACTACTGTAAGAGGCAACAATACCCTCCTGGATTAAGAATCAGTAGACTTGGATTCTAGTCCCAGTTTTGCAAATAACTTGGGTGTGTGACTCCGGGCAAACCACTGAAGCTCTCTGAATCTCAGTTACCTCATCTGTTCATATGGGAATAGTAGAACAGTAGTGAGAATTAAATGAGAAAACATGTAAAAAACATAGTAGGCTTAAAACTGTTACCTGCCTTTCCCTCTTCATGAGACACGATTCCTGGTTCTGTCACTAATGAGCTGCACTGCTGTTCTTAGGCAACTCACCTAGTATCTTTAGGCCTCTGTTTCTGCATCTGCAACATTATAGGGTTGGGTCTCAATGATCTCTAAAGATTCCCTTCCAGCTGGAATAGCTTATGATTGCCGATTCTGTCACTAAATTACTGAGTGACCCTGGGAAAGTTACTTTATTTCTTTAATCCTGTTTTCTCACCTTTAGATACTGGAAGATGAACCAATAGAAAAGTAGACAACGAGTATACCAGGAAATTCATAAAAGGAGGACAAACAAGTGGCCAGTAAACACAACTTTATTAGCAATCAAAGTAATGCATATAAAAACATTAAAACATAATTTTCACCTATAAAATGGACAAGTATTAAAAAGTTTAACAAGGGCCGGCCAAGTGGCGCTATGGTTAAGAACTGGCTTGGGACACCAGAGGGCCCCGGTTCGGATCCCACATGTGAGGGCCAGTGACACTGCCCTCCACAGCTAAGATGCTGAACAACAGCTCAACCTGGAGCTGGGCTGCTGTGAGTCGCAGGCGACAGCATAGGCTGCAGCCCCTGTGGCAGTGGGTTGCCATGGGCTACCATGTGTAGCCAGCAGCCGCCATGAGCGGCCGTCCAGAAGCCGGCGACTGATCTGCCTCGCCCGGGAAGAGCGCAATGATGGTGCCAACTTGGGCCAGTGAAGCAACGTCCTCCACAACTAGACTGAAGAACAACAGGACAGCAACTTGCCTGTTTCCATTCCCCGATTCCCCAACACTGTTCTTCTCCCCCAATTCCCCAATAAAAATCTTAAAAAAAAAAAAAGTTTAACAATATCTAGGGTTGGCTAAGCAATAGGAATACAAGTACTTCCATTTACTGTTCTTAGAAATTTAATTTGCACAAGTCTTTCTGAAAGTCACTTTGGTACTATGTATAAAAAATTTTTAAAGTGCCATTCACTTTGATCTGGAGCAAAGTATGCACACTGCAGCATGATTTACTTTAGTTAAATCCTGGAAATAATCTAAATGCCCATTTAGAGAGAATTAATAAAATGCATTTAAATAATTATATAATGGTATTCTGCATAGTCATAAAATTAATGATTTTGCTATGTTTTCATGGGTATTGAAAGATGTTCAAAATGCACTAAGTCAAAAAAGCGGGTGCATAACAGGAATAGCATGATGCCGTGTATGTAAAATATATGTGCATGTATTATATACATATACGTATGCGTATGAGGTGTGATCAAAAACTATGGTGAATGTTTAAATTTAAAAAAATTTATTACAGTAAAACACACATTGCCATTAATCCCCCTCAAAATACTCCCCCTTGCTTTGAACACACTTATTCCATAGTTCCAGTTCTGGAAGTCCTCTTTCGTGAGTGTCTTTAGTTGTGCTGTCATGGCTGCCTCAATGTCCTGAATCATTTTGACTTTGGGGAAGAGCCAGAAGTCACAGGGTGCCAGATTCAGTGAATAAGATGGATGAGGACACACTGTAATGTTTTTATTTGACAGAAATTGCCCTATACCAGAAGCGATGTGTGACATGGAGTGTTGTCATGATGGAGGATGAAGTAAAGATACTCACAAAAGAGGACTTCCAGAACTGCTTCAGAAAGAGGCAAGAAGGATGGGATAAGTGTGTTCGAAGCGAGGGAGAGTATTTTGAGGGGGATTAATGGCAATATGTCTTTCACCTTAATAAACTTTTTAAAATGTAAACATTCACCATACTTTTCGAACACACTTCATATAGTATCTCTTAGAAAGGACTGTGAAAGATTTGGAGGAGTGCTCACCAAAATGTTGAAAGTGACTACTATTTTGGGATGCTATAATTTTGGGTGAATTTTGCTTTCTTTATATTTTCTTTCTTTTTTGGGGGGTTTGAAAATTTATTTTTCAGTTATAGCTGACATATCTTTATATTTTCTATAACAAGTATGTATTGTTTTATAATGGCAAAAAATAAACTTCATATTTAACTTTTTAAAATACATATTATAAAACGTGCTGTGACTGTTTAATGATTACTTTCAGTTAGATAAGCAATATCTCTTATAGTCTTGGACATAAAATATGTATATAGTTGTATCATTAGCACTACAATTGACTTGCTCTAAAACTTAGGCCTATGCTAAGCACTTTACACCCATAGGGGACCATCTTAGAGGTTGCCTATCACATCAGGGTTCTGTTTTAATGTTACACATCTTCTCCTTACCACCTATGGCTTTACCTAGAACCTACAAGTTGATGATGTCCAAAACTCTACTTCCTGTGCAATACATCCACATGCAACTATCTCCTGGGTATATCCACCCAGATAGCCTACAGATACACTTGCAACTGAACCTCCCAATCTCTCTTCTCAAAGGTGCTCTTCTTCTATTGTATGTTTACTTAACCCAGAAACCGAAGAGTCATTCTCGATTCATCATTCTTATTGTCCAGAACTCCCTGACCCCCATTCATCCGACCAGTCCCTAAGACTATCCAGTCTACCACCCAGATTTCTAGAGCTCATCCCTTCTTCTCCATTTCTACTTCCATTCTCTTAGCTCAAGGGGTTACCATTTTAGTTCTGCTTATTGAAGAAATGTAACTTGTCTCCCTGACACCACCTTTATTCCTTTTACTACCCATCTATCGTCTACCATGTTGACAAAGTGATCCTCTTAAGAATGTAAATATGATCACATGCCTACTATGCTTAAAATTTCTCATATGCTGCCCATGATGACAACAACAGTTAATAGGTTTTAAATACTTATTAAGTGCCAACACTATGCTAAGATTTTATCAATAATATTGTACCAAATCAACAAAATAATAATCTAAGGTAACAGATTTCAAAGTGTGGTCAGGAAACCACTGGAGATCCTGGGAATCACTAAGCTCCTTTTACAGGGTCCCTGAGTTCAAAACTCTATGTACAATATTAAGATGTCTTTTTTCACTCATTCTTTCCCAAGTGAACAGTTTTTCTATAAACTACCTAACAAAACATATCGAAAGCAGAAGCAGATATAAAAATCTAACTTTTTATCAAACCAGAGATTAAAGGAATTTGAAAAAAATGTAAAAAATGCCACTCTTCTCAATTTTTGTTTAGAAAATAGTTATTCTTCATAAAAGTAGGTTATTTATGCTAATATATAGTGGGTTTATTCCTATTTTTAAATTAGTTAATAAATATTTTAAAATTTTCTCAGTTGTAATTTCTAAAACAGTAAGTATAGATATAGCCCACATAAACAAGAGCTCTTTGGAGTCACTATTAATTTTAAGTGTAAAATTAAAGGTTCACCAAAAAGTTTGTGAACCATTGTTATAAGGTTATTCTCTTCATTTCTTAAATGAAGAATCTAGGGCTTAGAGAATTAAGTAACTGGCCTAAGTAATAGATTGAGGTAATAAAACTGTGGACTCCAGAATCCAAGCTCTAATCACTATATTGTCCTTTCCTATTAGCTCTTTATCATCTGGCTCCTACCTACTTATCTCCAGGTAACCTTTTTTCCTTTATATCACCTTCAGGTCATCACTTCTCTCAACTAGCCTTAGTTACCTCAAACTTTCTTAAGCTATATTTTGAAAAAGCAATTTCTAAATGTTGCTCGCTATAATAAGACAGTATACCCTACCAAGGCTTTCTTTAAACCAGACAAAGGTAGGCTTTTCAACCTATCCATTATAGATAAGATATAATTCCTTTGATCTAACCTCTTTAAGAATCTCTTCTTAAAAACAAACCTCCCAAAATGTTCACAGTGATACCAACAATTATACTAATCTCTCAGTGGACATGTTTTGGATTTATGAAAGAGGGACCTAAAGTCATTGCTCACATATTCTATATTAGTGACAATGTATTCATTTTTACAAAGGGTCTATGAACTGAAAAAAGAAAAACTATGCTGGACAGTAAGCCACTAAAGATTGTGTATAGTGGTAAAGGGAGTTCCTAAACCGTCACAACAAAGATGCCCAAACAAGCTCTTTTTCCTCAGGCACTTCCACAAAGTGCATTTCCTTCTTCATGCTGGCTTTTCTTTTTAGTTGACTGGGGAATTGGTCACAGATTTATTTTCACAAGTTGTAGCTCCAATTCCCATGAAGTTACTTTTTTTTCTTATGTTTAAAACTATTCTTCAAAAGAAACTTCTCTAGTAGATTCAACTGTTTCTAAAAATAATCCACTGTACAGGGTGGATTTCCCATTTGAGATCAAACTGTAAGGTCTCTAAGCACGGCACTTATCCAAGTCATTAATAATCCAACTGAAATCAATGGCTCCGGTAAAATTCCCTGTGGTTTCCCAATCCCATTCAAACAACTTTTCTCTATTCCAACAATTCTCCAGTGCTTAGGTCTGCTGTTTCCATTCGATATTACCAATTCACTCCTTATTTCTTATACCACGAGCCATAATGGTTTCCATACACATACAAAAAGACCTGTCCTCTGTTTTTATAATTAAGTGATACATGTTTTAATTATTAATGTGAGGATAAAATCTTTCTTATCTAATTCTAATTCTAAAATTCTCTCCTTTCTAATTCTAAAATAACTATGTGCATCAACTCAATTGTTAGCTCATTATGCAAGCTCTTTTTATCATATAGTTCCCAAGTTAGCCAACAAACAGTTAAAGATGCTTTGGTTTTTCAGAAACAGTGGTTTTTCCAAGGATTTTCAAATGACAAATGGTAACACATTTAAAAATACACCACTCAACAAGGTTGTTGGAAAACTTTTACATCAAATCAGGAAACCAGTGAGTTGAGGAAAACATACCTTCACTTTCTCTATTTGAATTTTTTCTATTATGTCACCAAAAATGATATTCTGATATTCCCATGGGTATTAGGGGAAGAAAAGAATTCAGCCACCCCATGTCACATTAGTAATTTAGTATTTATTTCTAAGCTACTACAGCTTGGACATTATTATAACCCAAATAAAAATGACAGGGATGGCATTAACCAAAAAGGAAAACATTGCTAAAATTAACACTAAAATTCAAAACTTCTGTTCATATTGGAGAAATTTGAATATGGATTGTATATCAGATAATCATATTGAATTAGGTTACATTTCTTGAGTTAGTTAATTGTACTGTAGCTATGCAGGAGAATGTCCTTGTTCTTAAGAAATAATGCTTAAGTATTTAAGTGTCATGGTGTCTGCAGCCAGCTCTCAAATAACTTAAGAATAAAACAATAAAATTCAAAATTATATATAGAAAGATAAAGCAAATGTTATGTTAACATATGGTGAACTGGTGAAGGGTATATGTATATTTATCAGACTGTTCTTAAAACTTTTAGAAAAGATTTGAAATTTGACAAAATATAAAGTTCAAGAGAAAAACCAAACTTCAGTTCATTAAAACATACCATTAAGAAAGTGAAAAGGGGGCCGGCCGAGTGGCGCGATGGTTAAGAACTCGCTTGGGATGCCAGAGGGCCCCGGTTCGGATCCCACATATGAGGGCCAGTGACACTGCCCTCCA
>NW_017731399.1:3089720-3149542 GCF_001890085.2 Hipposideros armiger
AAAAAAAAAAAAAAAGAAAGTGAAAAGGGCAGCCACGGAGTGGGATAAAATATATACAATTTATATAACTGATAAAGGATGTGTATCCAGAATATATAAACAATATTGCAAATCAATTTTAAAAAGACTGGCAATCCAATTTTTAAAGATGGGTGAGACATGAATAAGCCCGTCCCAAAAGAGGTTATCCAAATGGCTAATAAACGTATGGAAAAGTGTTCAATCTAATTAATTATTAGGGAAATGCAAATGAAAACTATACTGAGATACTACTCTACCTATTAGAATGCCAGAATGTCAAAGATTGAGAATATACCTGTTAGCAGGGACTTGGAGCAAATAAAATTGCTGATGGGCTTATAAACTGGTACAACCACTTTGGGAAACTGAAAGTCTTTACTAGAGCTAAATATACATAGATCCCAATGACCTACCAATTCCACTTTTATATATCCAACAACATTGCATATACCAAAAAAAAAAAAGACAGATACCAAGAATATTCATAGTATGTATTTGTAATAACCAAAAGCTGGAAACAGTCTAAATGTCCATCATTAGTAGAATGAAAAAGTAAAACATGTTACATTCCTACAATGGAATACAATATAGTGATGAAAATAAACAAATGACTGCTAAAGACAATGACATGGAAAATTTTATAATCAAAATGTTGAATGAAAGAAGCCAGACACAAGAGTACATAATTTGTTATCCATTTACATAAATTCCAAAAACAAGCAAAATTCTTTTATGATATTATAAGTCACAAGAGTGCTCGCCCTTAGGGAAAGGGCAGGTAGTGTCTGGGAGGGCCATGAAGGAGGCTTTGTATATTGGTAAGGGTCTATTTCTTGATCTGTTCTGGGGCATAGCTACATGGGAGTGTTGATTTTATGAAAATTCATTGAGCTGTACATTATAACTCATGTACTTTTCTTTTCTCTGTATTCTACTTCAATTTTTAAAAGTATATTGAAGAACAAAAAGTGGTGGAACTGTGAAATTATATCCTGAATCTGAAGTCTCATTTTAGCTATTTTTTCTTTGCATTCCATATCCAAAACTTCAGTCTGTCAGATTCAAATATCCTCTCAAAGGATTTCTTCACTTTTCCAATCAGTCAATTTTTAAATATATTCTCCTCCAAAGAGTCAATGCAATATAGCAGTTCTTCCTTTAAAAAGGTCATTCCTTTTTTTCTAATACATTTTTCAAATCTTTTTCAGTTATACCAAATAGTAGTAGCTTTTACCAAGCTTCTAATTTAGAATTAATAGTTAGAGCCACTTCTTGTCTACATATTAAAAGTCATTATTTTTCTAGATTTCCTACAGCAAAGTGCTTTGTCGTCATCTATAAATTCCAATGTAATATCACCACCCTCCCAGATATTTCCAACATAAACCAGTGGAAAGAACTAAGAAAAAAAAAATAGCTCAAAGGAACTGACATTACACTGAAAAACAAACAAAAAACAGTCTTCATTTTGTTGAACTCTCTAGAGTAGCAAAATTAAACTAATAAATAAACAAACAAAAAAGCAGAAAATGTCAATTTATTTCCCCAGGAACAAAAACAGTTATTCTTATACCCAAAGCCTGGAAAGAAACTCAACTCCTATGCACACCTATTGCAATTATTCGGGTCTTTTTGTCATAACAAAACTATATTCCAAGCCAAAGGAAAAAAATAATATTATGTCCATTTTACTTCTCAACAAAAGAGCTGCAGTTTTATTTAAGACGGACAGATAGTCTAAATGGGTCTTTGCTCCTACTGAGTCGTTAATACTGAGTTCAGTTCTCTAACTATTGGGAAGAAAGGCTGAAAACATAAAGCTTGACGAAATCCTGGCCAACATTTGCTTATGAAAAGATGCCTCTTTCCCCAACTAAATCATCTCTTGCCCTTGACCCAGCTTACCACTCATTTTGTTCCCAAATTTCTACTTCTGGAAGGACATGCCAAGGATGAGAAATGGAGTGTCAACTTTCACCTTGCTAATCATCAGCTGCTTACAATGATCAATTGTTGTTAATGGATCTGGTTATTTTTAATTTAGAAACAGTCCATAAAAGAGTTTAATATTTTAACTGCACAGAAAATTAGGAGGTAGATCTTTCAAATAACTAATTATGTTTCTAGAATGGTATACAATTTTTCTTTACAGTTTTAGATAGTTTTTTTCCTACTTAACAGAATGTGTTCATTGCTGACAACTGTAAAATTTAGAAAATTTTAAAGAAAAAAAAAATCACTCAACATAGCCATTGAAACATACTGGTTTATTTCCTTCCAGTCATTTGTCTATGCCCATGCTCTTAAAACAAGACAAAAACGAAAAACGAAACAAAAAAGAAAAACGAAACTGCTGATTTTGTGTTCTAAATTTTTTCACTTACAATTATCCCTACATATAATGAGCACTTTTTTTTTGTGCTTTAATGCTTTAACATGATTCTTCATGGCTACATTGTCTTCTACTGTATGAATGTACTATAATTTACCTGGTTACTCTCCTAATGTTTAACTTTAACTGTTTCACTATATACATCTTTTTACCTATCATATATTTCGTAGAATTATGCAGAATGCTATTTTGAACCCAACGCCATCCAAATTAATTTATGCTCTGCCTGCTTTTCTAATCCTCCCCCAACCCTCCAAAAATTCAGAAGGGAATAAAACACTACAAGCACTTTATGGTAAAATCCTCTTTGTGTGTAAAGCCATTTCAGAGGCAATGTTGGTTTTATGAAATAACTTGACTAATGGATAAAAGATATGAATGCTTATAGGATTTAAAGGTAATTTGAGGCTTTCTGTATCCTAATTTGTTAACCAAGGGGAAAAAGGGAAATAATGGCATGTTTTATTTCCCATTAATATAATACATTTTTAAAAACAAACAAGGCTAAATTGACAATTTCTAATTATGAGTAATAACCGTGATCCCTTCAAAGTGGGATTTCTAGATTTTACACTGTATTATTACAAAAATAAGATTTTATACTGAATTATTACATAAATGAGTATGGTGAGATAGTATGGCAATGCAGAAAACAAAACAAAGTTTCATTTAATATTTGAGAGATGCAGATTACAACACTGTCTTTAAGGAGCTTTTCAATCAAGTTCCCTGGCTTTATTTTTCAGGATAAAATAATTTAAATTTATACTTTCTTGAATTTCCAGTCATTGTCAACAGACATGATCAAGAAACATGGGGGGGAAAAAAGTTCCTCTTCACAAGAGAAAAAATGGACACAAAAACAAGATATTAATATTTTGCTTATCAAGCTGGTAACGACTTCAAAAAATTATAATTGATAATAAGGATGTAGGGGTAGACAGTGTCTTTCTGCAAGACAATTTGGCAGTATATTTCACTCTCCATTAGAGATACCAAAACCTCCAACCACATGTAAAATGTAGTCTTCACTCCTAGGAGGCGTTTACCCTGATGCGGACATAATTCTTATATAGCTGTTAATAATAGATGCATCAACATCAGTTTTTTGAGCCAATTACTGTTACTTCAAATTTAAACTTCTGAAATTTTTTCCCAGTTAACAAAGATTTGGTGATTTAGTATACACAAAAGCCATAACAATTCCTAAACAGCTGTAGGTGGATAACTGAATGAAAAGGTATGAAAACTTTACAATAGTAATTTATTCAACTTAGAGGCTTAATAACCTGCTACAAAGTATAGGGACTCTACAAATCCATTTCTGAAGTTATGGATATCCTTTTCTACATATTCATTTCCCTGAGAAAAAAAATAACGATTTAAAAACATCACCTGCTGCCCAGGTGACGTGACTAAACTAGACAAGAGCATTGCTTTCATTCTATTAATAACACCAACCGATACCAATGGCTTTTACTTATTTCTAAGAAAATTAAGGTGCCTGCCTACAAAGGGACATGTGAAAGAGTTAGGAGATTTTTTTTTCCTTTAAGCAAATCTCTTTCCTCCTTCTGACTTCCCTGTTATTAACCAGGCAAACTCTTAACGTCAGCTTACTCCCCAAGATCTATAGAGTTACCCACCTAGTCCTGAAAAGGATACACCTGAAATATCTATTGTCAATGAGCTGCTTCCCAGTCTCACTGCCACTATTCATTCAAGCCCTCAGTTCTTCTTGCTGGACTCCCACACTAGCTTCCAGCCTCCTGTCTCTACATTCCATTCTATCCTGTGCACTAATGTTTCCTGAAGGTGCGTGACTTCCCTACTCAGTCTTCAGAGGTAGAATTTTTAATGGCACAGAAAAATGCTTATGATAGAATGAAAAAAAAAAGTACATACAGGCTAAAACCATATACATAGACTATAGTCTCAGTTACATGTTAAAAAGCTTGTCTGGGCTGTATGAGCACATGTATAAATGTGAGCACACATCCATACATAAAGGGCAAAGGGAGGGCCGCGAAACACATCAAATGTTAACAGTGGCTATCTCTTAGTGGCAAGGCTAGGCTATCTTTACTTTCTTCATCTTTACAAGAAACAGATTTGTGGTAAAGTTTCTTTTAGTAAAGTGTCTCACAAGCCATCTACAGTGAACATATAATGTTTAGTCATTAAAATACTTTAAAACATTTCACATGTTCCCCATTACCTGTGAGTCTAACTCTTCACCCCCTAGAGTTCAAGCCTCTCCTTAATCTGGCACCTATTTCCCTCCTAGTCTTAGCTCTTTTGACCCCTAGTATAACCTGGAATCCCTTAAGGACCAGATTAGATCGCACACATTGTTCCTCGAGCCTAGCAGTTATTTCAAACTCTGCTTTGCTTTTTTTTTTTCTTTTTTCATTCCACCTAGAATATGGTCCCTCTCCATTTCCACCTATCAAAATCCTATGTATTCTTCCAGGTCTATTTTCAATGATTCAGAAATAGCAAATACTACCACACAGCTTTCTCTTGCAGACAACACTAATTGACGTTTCTGATTCCTGACTCCTTCTCAAAATCCTCTCAATTAAACAGACCTACGGTAGGCAATCCTTACTCATCAATCCTTGTTGACATACAAAATGAAATTTACCTGCCATCCCTGCAATCTAATGCAATTGCCCTCTTCCCCCCTATCCCCATAGTTCTTTGTACTCTTGGAGAGCTTATCTCTCTATTTTCTATTAAGAATCATTTACTTAATTGTCTTATCTCCCTTTCCTACTAGATTCTAATCTGCACAGGGCAGTACTTATGTCTTATTTATCTTCATAGCCCCTACAGAGCTTTGCAGGAAGTAGGCACTCAAACAGTTGCTGAATTGAATACTTCATCTTTTGCTATTATTTCTTCACTCAAAATGGCTAAATAGTTGAAAGCTTTATTTTAAAACAATTAAGTTCTTCTTGAAGGACTTAGTTCAAGTTCATTTCATCAATTTTAGCTAACATTCCTGCTTTAATTTAATAAGATATTGTCTGATATTGCACAATAACCAGAAGAGTCAAAGAACAGAACAAGATAAGCTGAGATGAAAGAGCTGAACCCATTTTGAGGGTCTTATATTCAGGTATAGAAGCTAATGAATTAAACGACCACATTTTGAGAAATTTTATCTACCAATCTCCTTAATCAAAAGCAAAATGTTATTTCTGACAATAGAGAAAGGAAAGGACTCAGCATAAAAAATATTTGTTGCTTAAGAAAGGAACTGTTTGGGGCGGGGGGGGGAAATATGGAGAGATGAAAAGGAAACCAAAAAGCTAAAAATCAAGCAAGGCATCAACAAAGTTAAGCAAGTAGTCTGGTCAAGTCACAAGAATTTTTTTACCTAAATCAGAAACCCAATTCAAGAGACTAGGGTAGAGGAAAAAATTAGTAGTACAGTAAGACTCATGCTGCCACCTAGAGGTTAAAAGCTAGATGAGTTTTCTCTTCAATCAGTAAACTGCAGTTAATTTAATTTTCAACTATTATAGATAGAGGTAGGACTGAACAGACTTTATAAAGTAAGCCAGACAAATAACTCTGATGTCAAGCCACAATGAAGACTACTCAGGGTATAAGAGTCCAAGTTATTCTTTCCCTGCCCACCTTCATAGATTAAAATAAAAAATTAACAGAGCAAACCGTTCTTTAGAATTTTAATTAGATGGGAAACAATTTCTAAATATAAATGGCCACTTTTTCAAAACTCACATGCCTACAGGGTCATACCACAGGCTAGCTTGAAGCAGAAGTTATTCTGTGGTACTACCACCAAAGAAAGTTGTACCTAATAGTTGCTGGTGCAGACAACTTCATCAGTGTAGATTACTGGAATGAAGTATCAAGTTTAAATGGGGAAGACTCAATCTGTTTACAATAAAATGTTTCTTTTAAAAAACTATGGTAAGTGATTAAATTTAGTCAAATAAAAGTCCTACCGAAACTGCTAAATGAACACACAGGATCAGACTATAAGTTAGCACAAGCAACTACTTATATCAAAATCAGCTAAATTTCTTAAAGCTTTTTTTTAGATGGTAATATACTCAGTGTGATCTTACTTACTTAATAACTTCTTAGCTAATCTTTTCTTTATAGTACCAAGGTAAATTCAAACCAGTCCAAGTAAATGAGTATAAATTAAATTGAGATTTTTATTTATTTTATAGTATGTGGAAAGTGTAATCAATAACAAATATCAAATTCAACACCTCTTCATGATAAAAAACACCCAACAAACTAAGAATACAAGATAACTTCCTCAACCTGACAAAGGGCATCTACCAAAAAACACCACAGCTTACAACACAATGCTTTTTCCCTAAGATCAGGAAGAAGACAAGGATGTCCACTCTTGCCACTTCCATTCAACACTGTATCAGACTTATTAGTCAGGGCATTTAGGCAAGAAAATGAAATAAAAGATCCAGATTGGAAATGAAGAAGTAAAACTCTTTATTTACAGATGACCTGATTCTGTGTATTGAAAAGCTTAAGTAATCTACTGAAACACAATTAAAACTAATAAATGAGTTGAAATAAAGTTTTAGGATACAAAATGCATATATAAAAATTAACTGTATTTCTCTACAGTAGTAATGAACAAACTGAAAATGAAATTAAGAAAACCATTTCATTTATAATAGCATCAAAACATAAAATACTTATGAAGAAATTTTAACAAATATAGTGTAAAACTTATACCCTGAAAACTATAAAACATTGTTTGAAGAAATTAAAGACATAAATAAATAGAAAGACATACCGCACTCATGAACCACCTTAATATTATTAAGATGGCAATACTCACCAAACTGATCTAGAGATTCAATGCAATCCCTATCAAAATCCCAGCTGACGTTTTTGCAATAACTGACAAGTTAAAATTCCTGTGGAAATTTAAGGGGCCCAGAATAGCCAAAGCAATCTTGAAAAAGAACAAAGCTGGAAAACACACATCCCAATTCCAAAACTTACTACTAAAGCTACAGTAATCAAGATAGTGAGATACTGACATAGGATAGAAAATATAGATCAATGGAATAGAACTGAGAGTCCAGAAATAAACCCTCACGTTTGTGGTTAATTGATTTTTTACAAGAATGCCAAGATAATTCAGTGGGAAAAGAATAGGCTTTTCAACATATGGTGCTGGAACAACTAGACAGCCACATTCAAAAGAATGAATTTGGATCCCTACCTTACACCATATACAAAAATTAACATAATATAGGCATAAATCTTCAGGATATCTTGGATTAGGCAATGGTTTCTTAGGTATGACACCAAAACACAAATAATCCAATTTAAAAGTGGACAAAGGTTCTGAATAGACAATTCTCCAAGAAGACACACATCTGACCAATAAGCACATAAAAATATGTGCAATATCATTAGTTATTAGGCAAATGTAATTCCAAACCACAAACCATTAGGATGGAGATGATAATATTTTTAAAAAAGAAATAATAACAAGTATTGGCAAAGATGTGGAGAAATTGGAGCCCTCATACACTACTGGTAGGGATGTAAAATGGTACACCCAGTATGGAAAACAGTCTGACCTTTTCTCAAAAGGTTATATGTAGTTACTATGTGACCAGAAATTCCACTCCTAGTTATAAACTCAAGAGAACAAAAACATATGACCACATAAAAACTTGTACATAACTGTTCATGACAGCATTATTTATACCAGCCAACCAGTGGAAATAAAAGAAATGAAGTACTGATACATGCTATAGCATAAAAGAACATTGAAAACAATATGTTAAGTGAAAGAAATCAGGTACAAAAGACCATATATTGTATGATTCCATTTATATGAAATGTCCAGACGAGGCAAATTCATAGAGACAAAGCAGATTAGCTACTGTAGTGAAATACAATTAATTTTTGTACATGCATCTTATATCCTGCAATTTTAGTCAACTCATTTATTAGTCCTACTCATAGGCCTGTAGAGTTTGGAGAGAGGGAATAGGGAGTGACTGCTAATGGGTATAGAGTTTCTTTTCAGAGTGATGAAAAGGTTCTAAAATTGATTGTCTGATGGATACACAACTGAATATACTGAAACTCATTGAATTGCACACTACAAATAAGTAAAATGTAGGGTATATAAGTTACATCTCAATAAAACTGTTATTAAAAAAAGAAAAAAGAACAATGCATCAAAGCCCCCAAACTTTAGCCCTAATTTCAAATGGCATGATCTGTTGCTTTCCCAATTTTCACATTCTATTTTAAAATATTTTTAATATAGCCAGTACGTAGGTAATCTGCATGATACTAAAAGGTTTGTAGCCTTAAGACAGGGGAATTATTATTATTATTATTATTATTATTATTATTTTAAGAGTAAAAACTGCTGAGAATCAGTAGTATGCAGTAAGATTCATGATATTTCAATGGGTCTTAATAAAGCAAGCTGTATATTATTGCAACTTACAAAACTAAATCAGGATCATACCCAGGTCATGATAGCGATAGAGTAGGTAGGGTTCAGGTAGATGATTAAAACCAAACCATTATCAACAAACTTCACACTATCTTTACTATATGTGGTTGATGATCATCCACCGTCATAAGAGGAAAAATTCCAGATATTACAAGACCTTCAAATATTATTTCTCATCACTAAAACACAAACTATCCAGAAAAAGAATAATTTCCAGAAGTTTTCACCTTTTCAGTTTTAAGTCAATGGATTTCATTAGAAAAATCCTGTCACTTCATTTGAATGCATCTGCAGTTGATCATTCATTCAATCAAAAAATACACATTGTACATTTACTATCTACCAGGTTCTCTATGGGCTACAAAGACAGCCCAAAAATATGATTCTTGCCTTATAGTTACTATCAATCCAAGAGATAAGACACGTATCAAAAGTCTCCCAGAATGGCAAAAGGCCATACAAATGAAACAAATGAACTACTCTAGAGTAATTTGGGAGGCCAAAAAAGAGAGTTCATGGGCTGGCCGAGTGGCTCAGTTGGTTAAGAGCGCGAGCTCTTGAGTAACAAGGTCGCTGGTTGCATTCCCACATGGGCCAGTGAGCTGTGCCAAGCTGAGTTGCCACTGAGCTGCCAACCGGTAGCAGGATGGCTCAGCTGGTGAGAGCATGTGCTACTAACAACAAGGTTGTGGATTGGACTCACAGATGGGATGGTGGGCTATGCCCACCCGCAACTAAGATTGAACACAGCACCTTGAGCTGAGCTCAGTGGTTAGAGCGTGTGCTTTTTAGCAACAAGGTTTCCGGTTTGACTCCCGCATGGGATGGTGGGCTATACCCCCACCCCCTGCAACTAAGACTGAACATGGCACCTTGAGTTGAACACCGGGAGCTGCCGATGGGTGACTGAATGGCGACTGGACGTGGAGCTAAGCTAGCTGCGCCCTCCACAACTAAGACTGAAGGACAGCAACTTGGCTGTTCTCCTCCCCCATTTCCCCCAACACTGTTCCCCTTCCCCAACTCCCCAATAAAATATTTAAAAAAAAAAAAAAGAGTTCACTTTCCAGATAGGTATGAAAAGGAAAGGCTGATGAAATGTAAAATACTGGGAAGAAGGATGAATAAAAGTTCTAATATTAGAAATAGGTCAGGGAGGACTCTCTCAGAAAAAGGAATAGCGTGCATAGAATTAGAAGAGGGGAAAGTGCTTTGGGAAGTGACTTATTTCAAATGGGAACAGGGCATGGTGTTTTGGTAGGGCAGAGGTAAGAAAGAAGGCTAGAGCCGGAGTGTAGAGGATTTTGAATGCCATGCTAAGGAATCTGATTTTTATCATACAGGTAATGAAGTACTACTAATGATTTATGAGCAAAGGACAAACAGAAGAAATGGTAATTTAGGAAGGACACAACTCAGACGGTAGTAACAGAAATGGAATTCTTTATACAGTGAGGCAGTTTATAATTTTTTGTATTTCTATACATTTCGTGGGAATTTCATATAAATTAACTGTCCAACTCAAGCCAAGAGGCCCCAATCATGAGGAGTATAAATGCCTATACAAAAAAGTATTGCATTCCCAAATCTGCACACCAAAAGGATTATCTGAGACATAATCATGTACCAAATCAAAGGACAGGGTTCATCTTTCAAAAGACACAATCTAGTTACTATCAATGCTAGAAGGTTCACATTATTTCTGTACTAACATTTAACAATGCTCTGGGGAAGTGACAAACAATCATGTTTTGAGGACAAATATTTTTTGCATTTTTTTTCTTTCCATCATCTTTATCAGTACAGATATTTGCATGAAAACAGGATCACTGGTCCTTGGGGATTCATCAGTTCCTATTGCTTATTTTTCATCCATGTCATCCTCTCAATTAATGCAGGAAAGAGGATTGAGACATTGAAACACCAGATTAGGGTGTCAAGTAAATGTCAACCCCTAGAGTAGATGAATAATCTGTAAGGACAAAAAAAAGATCTTGTTTTTATGCAAATATACTATGCACAATAAAACAAAGAGAGACTGTATCCAAGAAATCCAATACATATCAATGTAATTCTTTCCAATTCTAAATTTAAAAACTATTTTCTACCTCAGCTAATTTGTAATGATCAAGGAAGGAAAATGACAATTGGTTGCAAAGCACTGCCACAGAAGTCTAAATAAGGCTGAATTTTGAACCAGAAAATAATTTTGAAATATCTCAGCTGTGCTCATGGGACTTATCTGTCAGAAATAAGCATTTCTGTTGTAGAGTTTTGGTTCAGTGTTTAAGGTGGCTGATTAGGTGATTTCAAATACCCCCACCTCCAAAGCCTTAAGTTTTAGAAATACACGTAATAGTAATAATGGTTTTAACTGCATGGATTAAAAACTAAAACTAAAACAAACCACACCAAGTTTCTGATTCAGTGGAAAGCCATTAAAACAGACTTTATCAATGCTTAGGGAATTGACTCATTATTCTAAAAATTGATAAAGAGAAAGAATCATTTATACAGTAAGAACAGATTTGAAGATAATAACAAATAGTTGATAAAATAAAGAGCATCACAGAAAAATTCTAGCTAGTAAAAAGGAATGACAGAATCAGAATATTACCATTGTGCAACCTATAATAAAATAAGTGGATCCAGGCAGTTATCAAAGGCTGCTAAAACTCTTGGTGTAAGGCTGATGGGAGTATTTTACAATGAATAATCGATCAGGCTAACAATAACTTTATCAATGAATTAATCTTAACATCACAAAGAGAGACAAACAGACATGTTATTCCTTCTGATGGATGTATACCCCACCATTAAAAAAATATTTTTGCCAAGCTAAAAATCATGCCTATATCTATGCAAGCTTTTAGAGTCAACTAGCAGGAAATAAAAAGGGTTAGATGAAAATACTAAGTACCACCACAGGGATGTAAGCACCAAAATCTAGAATACCAAAAATTCTACAGAACAAATAACTAGGCTTAATACTTGGCAAGGGAAAGTAAAAAGGGGGTGGAATTGTGATAGATTAAGAGATTTATCAACTAAATATGGTACACATCTTACTTAGATCCTGATTCAAACAAACTAACTGTATAAAGACAATTATGAGTCATCCAGAGAAATCTGAATCATGATTGGCTATTTGATGATATTGAGCAAGTTGGTTAAAATTTTTTAGGTATTATAATGGAATTGTGGTCTTATTTAAAAAAAAAAAAGAAGAAAGAAAAAGAAAGTAGAGTCTTTGTCTTTTGGAGTCACATATGAAGTTAGTTGACAATGAGGTAATATGGTGCCTGAGATTTGCTTTAAAATAATTACAGGAGGTTGGTATAAATGAAACAGATTGGCCATGCTGACTACTGAAGTCAGGTCATAAGTACATGAGGTCATTATTTTATTCTCTCTACCTTGGTGTATGTTTAAAATTTTCCATAATAAAAAGTAGGGGAAAAACAAACAAACCATTTCATTATGTTTCTCAGTAGGAAAGCAGAAAAACTATTCAGAGAAAATATAGCAATTTCAACTATAAATAACTAGAGATAATACTGTTGATAAATAATTTGGTAATATAGCTTCTTGATACACATAAAATTTATTTCGAAAAAAAATTGACAGAGATAAGATTGATCATTATGATTGTTACATTTTTCACTCAGAGCTAGAAACAGAAATCAATTTCTATACTATATAAGCCTTGCATTCATGAATTTAATAATCACAGATTTGCCTTTTCATTATAAACCCTGAAGGTCCATGACATACCTGGTAATTAGTACTTTTGCCAAGACAAACTTTAATCATGAGAAACAACCAGCACACAGAGGAGAGGTAGGTCACACAGTGAGTGAACCTAGTAGGCCACCTACCAACCACATCTCAAAGCAGTTTGTTGTTCTCTGCTCCTTGATTCATGCAGTGATTAAAAAATGTTTCCTTGGTAAAGGAAAGTTAATTGCTAATGACAGTAATGAAAATAAGGAAAAGACAAAGAGGGCTAAGGAAATGATGACTAGTAGTCAAAAATTAGAAGTTTTTAAATTAAATTTTAAAGTGAAATGTTGAATTTGGAAGCAACTCAACTCAATGATGTGAACAAATCCACTATATGCTCTATAAACAAAAAAAGTAATTTATGAAACTGTTTTTAGGATTGTTCTAATCCATCTTCAAATCGGTACAAAACTTGTATTTATGAAGAAAAATATAAGCTATAGTACCCTCTCCAAACTGTGAATTTATGAAAGTCTCAGGAGATACCCACTGAGAACAAAGTTCTAACCACTGTATTTATGTTGAGTATCTCTTGCAATTACACAGAATTTTCTATAATTTCTTCTCCAGTTTTATAATGAATACAGTATGGTAAGAGATACAATTTATAAAGAAACAATTTTAAACTAAAAGAATGAAGAACAGACAGGAATAAGTGAGAATTTTTACTGATGGTAGCAGATTATGTTTTTGGTCGGCTATGTATCCCTTCCTTTGAAGAACCAATTGCTCCCTCCCATTCTGTGTGATGTGAGTCAAGAGACTGCACCCAGGACCCAAGCCTGGTCCATCACAGTGCTCCATGCTACCTGGTTAACGGACTGGTTCCAGGATAGGTATGTGAAGCAAGATGGAACAGTCAGAGTACTCCCCAGGACCTTTCTTTTGGAACATTCAGAAAAGATGTTCTTTCTTTGGGGATTCTGAGATTTAAAGACACATAAACTAGAGCTCCTTTTGGCTGCTTTCCCCAGTTCTAAGAAAAAGCTTTCTGCAGCAGCAAAGAATAAGACGAATGCCTGAGTAAAACAGAGCCCTGAGATGCAGAACAAAAGCAAGAAAGAAAACAAATCCCAATGACATCATTAAGAGTCATGGATCCTCAAAGATATCCTCAAAGCGATTTCTACTCCTGGAATTTTGATTTACGTGAACTAATAAAGTCCCTCTTTTGCTTAAGCTAGTAATAGTTTGACTGGACATTCTATCACTTAAAACTAAAAGGATTCCCATTACACTTTTACTGTACAGAGAAAAATAACTTGTTAGCTAGTAAACTCAGTTATTACTCCAACACACTCTCTCATAAAAGGCACTCTTCAGTGACTTCTTACCTTCATAAAACCCATTCTGAATTATAGTTAGAACTCATCATGAAATACACAACAGGAAACATGGAATAAAAGTGATCGGGTTACTCACACTCATCCAGCCCCAGCTGATAGGCCAGGTTCTGCAGGCCTCGTACCTTCTCCATCAAATTAGCTGTGGTGAGGCTTCCCAGTTCTGAAACAGAATCACTTATTTCAATACCATTTCTTTACACTGTTCTCTCGTAACAACTGACTCAGGTTGGGAATCCTTGTTATAAAAGTTTTCAAGCTTAATTCCTATCAAATAAGTAGAAAATGAATCCATATCTCGTTTCATCCTACCATTCTACACACACACACAAAATCAATGAATTTTTTTCCCCCACTACGGCAAAGTGCCTCAGATGAGCTTACCCACTTACTGAAAAGAAAGTTAGCATAAATACAATAGCAAATTATGTGTTTTATCCTAAGGATCCCTTTTGTAACATTCATTTTGCCTATCATACAAAATGAATACACCATTAAAATATGAAACCTTGTGATGTGACATAGCACTGAGGAAGCCTATAGACAGATCTGTCTTGCAAAATGGACACTGTCTCCACTATCATTTAAGCCCTCATTACTTCAATTAATAAAAGAGCAACAAAACACATATTGCTCCCCATTTCCCTAAGTTTAGAAAACAAAAGCTAAATATTAATCCAAACTTCCCTTTCAAATCAAATACCCATACAAAATTTTTAGTTTACCAGATAAAAATACAATATACTTAAAACAAAAACTTGCTTTCCCAGATTTTCATTTAAATAGCACCCAATTCCTTTTAGGTTTAAGACACAGGTCAGTTTGCAGGGAACCTAATGCTATGCTCCCTTATTAAAAATTTAAAGTTTCCTTAGAAAATACATACTGATGGCATATTATATAAATGTCTGTTTGGAACATTAGCAATGAACCCAAAATGCCCTTGAGACTTAATATTTCCATCGTTGCAGGAGGGGGTCTGCATTTAAGCATTTCATGCAGAACACTGAATTACTTCTGAAATCAAATAATGGTGTTCTTCTCTCCACTTATCATGCCACTCTCATTATCAATATCCGGCATAAGTAGTAGACTTTCCTTGATCTGTTCAGCTGCTTAAATAGCTCAAGAGTCCAAGATTTTTACCTTAATTTTAGTCTATTACTTTACAACCATCATGAATCTTATCTCCAGAAGGATGATTAAAAAATAAATAAATAAAGTAGAGCAAAATCAAGGAAAATTAATGTTTTTTAATTTAAATTTCCACTTGTGGTTGAGTTCCAAGTAATTTATCAAACAACGATATCCACTACTTACAGTATTCTTTATTGGAAAAATTGATGGAATAGAATGAAATAAAAGACACATGTTAAACCACTAAGGGGTTGTCAATTAATAGTACTGACAACAAACACTATATGGCAGTAAATTCTAAATAAGGCGCTTGTTTATAGTGGAAAGAGACCAGACTTAAAATAAAAAAATAAGAGTTTAAATTTTTTAACTCTAACAAATCTTCGTTAAGTTAACCTCTGAACCTTAGATATCATCATACCTAACTCATGGGACCTTTATGAGAATTAAATAAGAACATTTATGTGAGAGCTTTTTGTTAACTGTAAGCGTTATACAAAATAAGGGTATTATTAAAGGAATTTAGTGGCAAAAGAAATCATTATGACCAAGTCTTGAATTGGAAGGATTTCTACACATGGAAAAATAAAGAAAGAAAATAAAAATTTAGACATGAAGAATTCTTAATAAGGATGGCTAAGTAGGCAGTTTGACTGAAGCTAAGAATACTTTTAAGGAATAGTGAAGAAAAACTGGAAAGCTGGCTTATGGAGGAGTATAAATGTCAGGTTAAAAGTTAGAGGTCACCAGCACCGCTTACCTTTCAACATATCGATGTCATCACGTTCTATTTCAGCCATCCATTTGGGTGGAGAACTAGTAATAGGCTGTCAAAAAATAAAAATATATCCATTCAGATACATACAAAGTGTGAAGAGAGCCTATTCTTCTTTTTTATAAGTAGCTTGTCACATAGCATTCAGGTTGTTTGAAAATATTGGCAAATTATAATTTCTAACACCTGGATTTCTCCAGGTTCAGAGATGGCCTCCAAATAGTCACCTCACAAAATAATACTGCTCATCTTTAAAGCTGGTCTTAGAGAAACAGTCTTAGAAGAATTAGGTCTGACTACTATTATTGTTTCACGCATAACAGGTTAGTATAGCAATGAAAGAAATTACTTGAAATTCAGTTCTGGTGAAAGCTTCCAACTGAAAACTATTTGAAATAATAATCAGTAACATTCTCTAGCAGAGAAGATTCAAGGAAGAAGCAAGAATGAGAAAATTCTCAATCTGCAGAAAGACTGTAACGCTCATCACTTTATATTTCATTTTATGGTAGATGTTTTAGAAAACTTTAGAATTTTAAGTTATCTTCTCATTTCTGAAAGTGAACTTACACAATTCGAAAAACAGCCCTTTCTTGGGATGGCTTTGGGCAACAGTTTTCAATCCTAGTTGCACATAAGAATCACCCAAGTAACAACCCCAGAAAAATACAAATGGCCTGGCCACACCCTAGATGTACTGATTGAGTATCAGGGCTTGGGGGAAGGTCAAGTGGAAAAAACAGAGCAAGGAACGTTACATACGTATTTTTTAAAAGCTCCACAGGGCCGGCCGAGTGGCTCAGTTGGTTAAGAGCTCGGTTGGGAGCACCAGCTCTGAGCAACAGGGCCCCATTTCGGATCCCACATGAGGGCCAGTGACGCTGCACCCTCTACAGCAAAGATAATGAACAACAGCTCGACCTGGAGCTGGGCTGCTGAGACTCGCCTGCGACAGCATAGGTTGCAGTGGGACTGCAGCTGGCTGCCAGGAGCTACATGAGTGGCTGGCAGCCAGCGTGAGCGGCTGGCAGCCAGCGAGAGCTGTGAGTGGCCAACCAATGACCAGCAAGTGACTGCCTCACCCGGGAAGAGCACAATGATCATACCAACATGGGTCAGATGAAGCGACGTCCTCCACAACTAGACTTAAGAACAAAACAGCAATTTGCCTACCTGTCTGTTCCCCTTCCTCAATTCCCCAACACTGTTCCCCTCCCCCAATTCCCCAATAAAATCTTTAAAAAAAAAAAGCTCCACAGTTGCACACTGATGGTTCTGTTGTACAGGTAGGGGTATGGTTGAAAAACATTACTTCACCTTAGAGCCCTTTTCTTTCTTTTAAATTAATATTTATTTGGTACCATGTGACAAGCCAAACACTATATATGCATCATGTCATTTATTTCCAAATCAACCCTGTGAAGCAGGTATTATCTTTATTTTACAAATGAAAAACTGATGTACAGGAAGATTATATATCACTTGCTTCAGGTCACACAGCTAGTAAAGCCAGGATTCTGAGTTCAGAAACCACTACCCTACACTACCTCCCCTAGGAGGCTCTAGGTTAAATTCACCATTTTTATCCCTGGTAGGGAAATACAGTATACCAAGGGATCTTAACCTGGGATCTTGGGATGACCTTGAACTTCTAGAAAGAAAACAATATGTATGTGTACACTTCTAAGGAAAAGGTGTAGATACTTAATCAGATTTTCAAAAAGCACTATACTCTAATAAAAGTTATTTTAAAACTACTTATTTATATTTACAACTCAAAATACACCGTTATCAAAATATAATTAACTAAACTGAAAAGTCAGTATGAATGAGAATGTAAGAAAATTAAATCAGGTACTTCCTACTCAATTTACTAGACAAAAGCTGATCTAATAATAATAGCTACTTTATATTGTTTATTATGTCCCAAGTATTTTACAAAGTGTTTACCACTCATTATGGCATTTTATATTAAGAATCTTATGAGGTAGTTTCAGATGAGAAAACAAAGGCTCAAAAGTGTTAGGAACCTTGCTCAGGTCATAGAGAGTTAAGAAGCAGATTCAGGATTCAAATCCCAGTGTGTCAGACTCCAAAGCCATACGCTACCCTGAACTCCTCATGCTTAGTTAGGTCTTACTGAATGCTAACAGAGCACAGGCCAGCTTACATATAACCCTAGCTCTTGAAAACAATGGAAGAGGTTACAAAGTCAGACTCTCTCTGAAAATTACTCTTATGGGACCTGAAAGCCACAGGCCCAGAGGGGTCTTAATATTTAACTCAAATAATGAGCAGAGAAGCACACAAGTACTGTGAGAGTGACGTTACAAATCCCCAATAGTATGGTTTAATAGAAAGAGTGTGGGCTTTGGAATCAGACAGACCTGCATTCAAATCCTGACTTGCCACTCACTAGGACTTAGGCGAGTAACTTAACTCCCAAAAGCACTGTCAGTCAGTGCTTTTAACATTGGGCTCAAATGTTTCTAAGTATGGTGTTAAGAGTATGGATGCTAGTACTCAGACTAATGGGTTCAAAGCTTGATTCTGCCGCTTACAGCCTATAACCTTGGGTAACCTACTCACCCTCTCTGTGCCTTTTCCTTGTCTGTAAAATAGGAATAATATTAGTATCTATGCCTCATGGTTTTGTGAAGATTAAATAATATATGTATAGCACTTAGAACAGTGCCTGGTACTTGGTAAACACTATGTAAGTGCTACCTAATATAATCATTATATTCTCTTGGTTGTGGGAATATGTAAGAGAAAACATGTATAATATCTAGCACAGTGCCTACTGCCCTGGAGGTAGAAAAGTTGTGGATGTCTTCCTTCAGTTTCTGGTGAGCCACTGAGAAATTTCAAAAATCCTCTAAGGAAGCATAAGTTAAGGTCATAATGCATCACATAAACAAAAGAGAAAAGCTTCAAAATCATAGTTTGGGCAAAAAGAATACTGGAGTTACATTAAATATTTCAACTGCCTTATGTTAAAAGCTTTCAAGCTAAGAAAAGAGGCAAACAGAGAAAGGTAGAAAAGCCATAATAGAGCATTTGGACAGAGGAAGACATTATTATCAATTAACATGATGATAATATAAACAGATTTCTAGGGCTATAGTTACAAAATGATTTGAAAACCATGACATTATTCTTGGAAATAAAAAAGAGATATCTGAGCTATAATCAAGGAGCAAAACATTGAATAAACTTCATTAGGTAAGTAAAATACCACTTACACTTTTGAAAGAAGCTGCAAATTCAGCAACACCTGGTACTAAAAAGAAAAAAATACAACATTATTTATTCAATAAACATTATGGTGCCCAAGACACAGAGGATTCAAATAATAAGAAGAAAACAGCCTTGTCTTCAAGCTTATAGTCTGGAAAAGGAGAAAGAGTAAATCAATAATTGCAATATTATTTAAGCGCTCCAAGAATTATACCAGATACTACCGGAGGACCCCATCACCACCATCCTGCTCCCCCCCCAAAAAAATCTAAATCAGATTGAGGAGGCAGGAAAAACTTCTCTTGAAAAATAATGCCTCAACTGAACTTTGAAGGATCAGGAATTAGCTGAGAGAATGGCAAGATACTGTATCTCTTTTTTTTTTTTTTCTTTTTTTTTTTTTTTTTAGCTGAGCCATCCCGCCACCTGTTGGCTACTCAGCTCGGGCTGACTCGAACCGCTGTTGCTCAGAGCTCAAACTCTTGAGCGAGCTCTTAACCAACTGAGCCACTCAGCCGGCCCAAGATACTGTATCTCTTACCAGAAAGTTTAAATTTCCTTTTTAGGTATGCTGTTCTGTCAAACCAATCATTTAGTTAAATGTCTCACAGGAAGAATCACATAAGAAGAGAAAATTAAAAACCAGACATTTAAAAATAAAATGATGTTCAACCTCACTAATAGAGAAACACAAAATAAAAATAATAAAGATTAGTAACATTCAATAGCAGCTGGTATGTGAGTAAATGGGCACTCTCATATACAGCCACCCTCGTCTATGTGCACAAAGATATTTGTGCAAGGATATTCATTATTAAATTGTTTGTAATATCAAAAATTGGATATAACTTAGGTTTCCAAATAGGGCATGAGTACATAAACTATAGTATATCTATACAATTAAATACTTTAAAAGAATGAAGTAGATCTACACCTACTAACATGGGAAGGTCCACTAATAAATTACTACTAGGTGGAATAAATTAAGCTGTAGGCCATGTACGTATGGCCCCATCATTACACCAAAAAAAACCCCCAAAAAAACAAACAAAAAATACCCCCCAAACTCCTCTATATACTTAAAAATACATCTTTATTTGTTTATCTAAATAAGCATAAAAAAAAAAAAGGTCAAAAAGATTTGTACCAAACTATTAATGGGTGATTTTAGAAGAGTGATTAAAGGAGGTGAAGAAATACATTACATGTCTCCATATTGTCCAAACTTATTACAGATGTAGTTTTTAAAAATAATTATTTTTTGAAGGCTCCCTATCATTTCCTGAGACACAGTGCATCTAAAAAACTTAAACCATCAAATAGCTATTCTTAACATTGGATCACAGAATTCAATGGTTCTCAATAACTAAATTGATTCTGATATAAAGAAACTGAAAACTTACGTTGCTCTGGCCAAAGGTCTGGTGAGGCACGGTCAAGTTTTTCAAAACTTAACAAAGATGCTTCCAGATCTGTCCCTAGAACAAAATGCCCAGATGAGCCAAGAAGACACAAAACATGTTAATTTATATTTTATAGCATTTCAATCTCAAAGATCGTAACAAACTGGAACACTCACCTGGAAGTCTAGAGATCTGAGTTCTATAACTACAAATAGATATTATACAAATGAATCATTCTCCCTTATCAAACCTCAATTTTCCGATCTCTAAAACAGGAGCAATAGTTTTGTGGGGTGTTAGGAAAAATGAATATCAACAAACCCACCAGCACCTTCACTCATACTCTTAGGTTTTCCTTGAGTTACAATCAATTAAGCATCTCTGCTTTCAAGAAAAAAAACTCCTCTGCTAGGGTTCTGAATTGCATCTTCTCTTGCTTTGTCAAAGACATCATGAGTAATCTCTCTCTTGCACAGTCAGTTTCTACCTTCTCTACCGGCTCACACTCAACAACAAGCAAGCTTACTCTAGCATTTCCCTTCTTTGATAAAACTCTTCCTTGACCCCATTACCTCCTCACTCTTTACAGCAAAAGTTCTTAAGTTGTCTATCCTGCTGCTGTCTCCACGTCCTCACCTCACCTTCTCTCCTTAACCCATGACAATCAGGATTCTACTCATATATATATGGAAACTGCTGTTGTCAAGGTCATCTATGACCAATGCTGCTAAAACTCGTGATAACTTCTCTGTTCTCTTTTATGTGACCTGTTGCAGCATTCACACACTGACCACTCTCCTTGAAACACTTCTATAATACCATTATGCTGGCTTTTCTCCTTCCTCACTGACTCCTTCCTCAGTCTCATCTTCTGCTCAGGCCCATCCTAAGGCTGGCTTCACTCCCTACCTAAAGTCTTCTAAGGAGATCTCATCTAGTCCCACAGCCTTTATCAACATTTGTATGCCAATCACTCCATATTTATATTTCCAGTCCCAAAGTTTCCCCAAACTTCAGAGTTCCATATCTAAGTGGCTACTTGACATCTCTCTACATTTACATGTATGAAAAATCCCTTAAGTCTAATATGTTCAAAACCATATTCTCTCAGTTCTCTCCATCTCAAGATACAGCACTACCATGAACCCCAGTTCTCAAAAACCCAGATGTCTTCATGCATCTGTCCTTCACTCTTCTATAACCAACCATTAGTAAATCTACTAGTTTCTATCTCCAAAATACACCCTGAAAACAAATTAAGTAACCAAGAAAACATCACTTCTCTCCTGGACTACTTCAATAACCTCTTAACAGGTCTCCCTTTTCCCATTCTTGCCCCTTCCCCTCCCTACCCCCAAATCTATTCTCCACAAAGTAGCCAGAACTGATTTTTTAAAAAATGTCAATCAGTTCATGTCACTCTCCAGCTTAAAGGATTTCTTCACAGCTAAATTTGTGAATGTATACCTACCATGCCCTGTAAAATCCAACATGATCCTGTCTAATTCTTTGATACCATTTTCTCTCTACTCTTGTCTGGGCACACAGGAGGTACTGGATATTAACAACAGTTAATACTTATTGAGTACATACTGTATGCTGAATATGTAACTAGTTACATAAACTAGTTCATTTAATTATATAAACAGTGGCTCTTAACATTTTCTGGGTAAGCCACATGTTTTGAAATCTGGGGAAAAAAAAAAAGCTATGGACCCACTCGTTGAAAATGTGCATATGTATTAATTTTTTCAACATACGCTTTTCTATAAACTGAATTTTCCCCCCAAATATTCTAAGAGAATTTCCAATGGCATTCTGATTGGTAAAGAATTCAATTTTAATAAATTGCCTTAACTAAAACATCCAAAACTGGTAACAAAGAAAAGCTGTGTGTAATACAAACCGTCAATTTTCAAATTCCCAAAGAATATTACCAATGAGAAGCTCAACCATAACAAAAATATACTTACTGGGGCTAGGATCCAATAATCAACAAGGGTGGCCTTATAGTACCATAGTCTGAGGCATAACTCAGACTCTGCTTTGAGACTTACTCTCATAAATTCAGTAATTAGATGGTTTTACTTGATTTCAGTTTTCTCCTTTTCAAAGAAGTCCCAGCAAACTTAGCATTAAAAAGATAAATGAGTAAATTACCTAAACTTTTTGAAACCATTATTTGAATTTAATTTTAAAGACAGAGATAGGTAGAACACTAAAAATAGAAGTGAGAGAGCTAGGCAGAAGAATGTTTTGAGATGAGATACTTATTTAGAAGCTGAATTTAAATTCAAAGTGCTTGGGCCAGCCCAGTGCCTCAGTTGGTTAAGAGCTCCCTCAAGAGTGTGAGCTCTGAGCAATAGGGGTTCGAGTCCTGACCAGAGCTGAGCTGCCGCTGAGCTGCCAACATATAGCAGGATGGTTCAGCTAAACAAAAAAACAAACAAAAAAACCCAACATATAAATTCAAAGTGCTCAACTTGATTTTGTCAAATTTAAAAAAAAGATTATGTGGAAAAGGGTGAAACTCTGTAAAAGATGAGACTGAAAACTTGTAAAAATCAACAGTGCAAATAGAGTAAACATGGAGATGGCTAGATCAAAGGAAAAAATATGTTTCTAATATTCTTCCTGGCCAAAGAAAGAAAAAGAAATTAAGAGAAGACAAGGATAAATAAAACACAAGAAACACAGCTCTAAAATCTCCAAAACTGGGACCAGCTGAGTGGCTTGTTGGTTAAGAGTTGGCTTGGGAGCGCGAGCTCTGAGCAGCAGCGCCACCAGTTCAAATCCCACATGGGCCAGTGACGCTGCACCCTCTACAGCTAAGATGGTGAACAACAGCTCGACCTGGAGCTGGGCTGCCGTGAGTCACCGGCGACAGCGTAGGCTGCAGTGGGCTGCCCTAAGCTACCGTGAGGGACCGGCAGCCAACGTGAGCAACCGGCAGCCATCATGAGCTACTGTGAGCCGCTATGAGTGGCCATCCAATGGACAGCGACAGATCTGCCTCAGACAAGAAGAGCGCAATGATCAGATCACAATACCAACACAGGCCAGTGAAGCGACGTCCTCCACAACTAGACTAAAGAACAAAAGGACAACAACTCGTCTGTTCCCCTTCCCCAATTCCCCAACGCTATTCCCTCCCCCAATTCTCCATTTAAAAAAATCTTAAAAAAAAAAATTTCCAAAACTTATAAATCTAAAAATAATTTCATAATAAACTAAAAATTTTGTAGCAATTACTTCAACTTATATCACTTGGCTGACTTTTAAAAAAATTGTGGTAAACAATACATAATATAGAATTTACCATTTTCACCATTTTTAAGTGTACAGTTCAGTGACATTAAGTACATTCACAATGTTGTATAACCATCATCACCATCCATCTCCAGAACTTTTTTACCTTCCCAAAATGAAACTCTACCCATTAAACAACAACTCCCTATTACTTTGGCTCACTTTTTAAATGCCTCCCCCCGCCTTTATTTCTGGCAAGAAAAGGACATTTTAACAAGAGGGTACCCAGGCAGGAGAAAAAAATCTCTCTTGAATCTGAACACCCATAATTTCTTATATGGTCTGTACCTACATTCAAAAAACTTAACTCAGTTAAACTTGAAACTTAAGACAAAGTAATATATGATTTATGTACATATCTAATCATTCTTTCAATAAAAGTTCATTGAAGGTCTACTGCTTTCCAGGCACTATGCTAAGCCCTGGGATCCAACTATAAACAAAGCAGACTTGGAATTTATAATCTAATGTGAAAGGGCAAAGTTAACAGAATAACTGTGCTGACAATGAAGGTACTGAGATAGTAAACAATGGTGAGGAGGTGCAAACCAGATACTGTGTTCTGGGAAAGGCTCTCAGGGAGGCAACATCAAAAATGAGACCTGAAACTGCAAGTGTTCACATGTTTGATTAATCTTTTCCTCTCCCAAAGCACCCAGCGTTATGCCTTTCATATAGCAGCCAACATACCTAGCTTTCTTGGCCTCAATTTCCTCATTCCTGAAATGAACTTTCAAGATTTCTTTCAAACAGAAAATGTGTTGGTTTGAGGAGGAAAAAACTCACATATCAATGAAATGGATGTGGAGATGGGGGCAGTAGAAGCAAAAGTTGAGTTCAGAAATGACTGCAAGACCCTAACTCTCTAAAGGGGTACCCAGAGCAAAAGCATGAGTATACCAAAACCACTCAGTTGCTATCTGAGATGACTTGCATCTTAGACAATAGTATATAAGCAGAAATCGTTCATTCATTCAGCTTGAGGAAACAACACATACAGCGGAAGCAAGACAGGTTGAGAGATTACAATAAAAAACTCAACCCTCATTTTCCTTGGGACTCTCAGGACTCTGGGCGCGTGGCCAAGAAAGTCCCCCGCTTCTCTTGCAACGGTATCAATCTGGGGAGATAGGAGAGAATCATGTTTTCCTTGCTCTTCAGTCTCGGGATGAGGTCGGCCACTAATCCCAGATAGGGTTTGAGAGAATTGCTCCAGATGATCAAAAGTAAGAGAACCGACCGACCTTTCAATGGGGCGCCCCAGAAGAAGAAGGCTACATACAGTAAGGCACTTCTTTCCCTCTAGCAGTATCTCGTCCTCCGCCCCAGCTTCACCCAAATGGGGCTAAGGGAAGGGCAGGTCAGGGGATGGGACCGTCGCGGGTAACCTCCTCCACCCTCCTGGTACACAGCAGGGAGAAAGGGCACCTCCGGAACGCTGTGAAAAATCGGCAAGCTGAAGACGCACCAGCATCCCAAGGAAAAGAAGTGGAAGAGAAAGGAGAGGAGCCAAAGAAAAAAGTGTAAGTTCGAAAGGCAGACAGAGAGCGGAGCAAAGGAGGTTGCTGATGAAGGATCTCTGAACCGGCTCTTACCGTCTGTGGGAGACGCCATCTTCCAACCCATGTCACATGACGTGGCCAACAGTCGGCGGGAAAGCTAGGACCCATAAGCCACGCCCCCAAAGAGAAACCCAATCCCCAATTCGCAGTCCGTCTCATTTCCCCGCCCATAGGGCAATCTTTGCTTAGCCCCGCCCCCAGCGCTGGCCACACCCCCTCGCGCACTGGCTGAGGCGTGACGGGGTGGGGCAGCAGTCATCCCGGTGGCCAATCGGGATTCCCGGTTAGGGGGCGTCTTCCCTGTGCGCTGAATATAGAGTGCCCAAGTCAGGGGCGTCTTCCCTACCTCCGCCAACAGAATTTGCTGAGGTAAGAGAGGGCCGAGATCTTTCACTTCTGACCAATCGCATGTCCTCCAAACTGGGCGCAGAGTCAGAATTAGGGCGAGTGATTGGCTGGTCCTCTCCACCAATGAGGAGGTGCAGCAGGATGGAGGGGCGAGGTCTGGAGAGTCACGGGCAATAGAGGCACCCGAAGGCGGAAAAGAGGCATCTGAGAACCATGGCGGCGGTAGTGGCGGCGGCGGCCGTGAGGGCTCGGATCCTGCAGGCGAGTGGGGGTGGCGCTGAGGGGTCGCGAAGCTAGGAACTGGGTCCTTGCGGTCCACTCTCTGAGCGAACCACTTCTTAGCCGACCCTACTGTTCCCACCTGACCTGTGCGGCCCTTGTCTCACTGTCCTCACTCCGTACCCGCTCTCGTTGGATCCAGCCCAGGACTGTCAGCCCCTGACCCCCAACCTTTTACTCTTGAGTCTCCCCTTATCTGGCTCTGGCCCACTCTTCTCCAGCCCTGCCCTGTTATTGCTGTCACATTCTATTGCCCTCACCTCTCTGCCGCACACGTTCTTTCACCTCTGCACCTGTCACCTACCTCCTCTGCACCTGCCACCTATCTCCCCCAGAAACTCCCCTCTGGACGCCTTTTTTAGAGCTCTTGCACCTGCCCTGTGCGTCCAGATTGTTCCCTTCCCCCACCCTACTTCACTGTCTATAATCCGAGGTAAGGGGTGGGGAGGAGGCACACGAGGGGCGACGGTCAGTGCATGAACTTTGAATCTCCTTCTCCCTCCCCCCAAAGAAACCCGTTTCCTCAGCTATGGCTGTTTGTTTTTTCCACAGGCCTTGGGCTGTTCTCCTTGCTTGCCAGGACTTTCAGTTAAACTTTCTCTCAACTAAGTTACAGTGTTCATGTTAGCGGTAAATAAGGACACATATTTATGCTACTAGTTTGTTGGAAGCACATGCCGGGGACAAAAACATCTCTAAAACACACACCTCAACAGTGCCCAAGGTGGGGTGGGGGTTGGGTCCTCAATGAAGCCAGCCTTAGAAGAGGTGGTAGAGCTACATGAGCTCATGCCTGAGGCCTGTGAGCTCTATCTCTGTTCATGGCCTTTCCCTTGTTCACAGCCTAGCAAGGACTGAGCACATGAGGCAAGATTTACTGCAGGCAACGTTCTTCAACCTGCAGGAAACATTGCCCTTCTTACTCATTAATCCAGCCTGGGAACTTCTTCCTCTATATTGCTGGACTTTTAGATGATATTAGTATTTATCAAGTTTCAGTGAGTTCTGCATCAACTTATACATGTTTAAGATTCTTAGCAGAATCAACAAAGGTTAATGTTTAAATATGCTGTTTAATAGGATAGTGTGGTTAATGGGTTGGAAGGGTTTGTCAGATGGTCTGATGTCCCTCATATGTTTCTTGCTGTGATCCTATTTTGTTTTCTAGTATCTTTTTTTAAATAGTGGGGAATCAGTTTCCACCTCATAGTATTTTCCATTACTAACTTCTCTATGAAATCTTTGACCGACATTGACTTTTGCCTACTTCCCCTCAACTCAATCACAATGAGTCATTGAGAGCCTTAAAAAGGTATTTTATCTTTTGCATCAAGGAGAAGAATCTGCCTTCCCATGTACTTTATTTTGGAAGCAGACACTATTTTCTGATTCATTTGAAGAAACTTCTAAGTTGAACTGGAAGAGAACAGAAATAGTAATCCTTAGCCAACTAATAGTTACTGTAACATGAAACTTTGATAAAGAGTAGTCTAGATTCTGGCAGGTATGAGTTTTAGAGGACTATCAAAAGGGTGTGTAAAGGAGAGAGTTCATGTTTTCAGTTATTTAAAGTACATACTTAGCGGGTCTTCTCTGTTTTGGTGGCCAGTAAAATTTACAACTTCTGCTCCTTGTGTTATCACTCCCATTCAGAAAACCAGTCTTAGGGCGTCTCAGTGACTTGCCTCAGTGATGTGTTGGAAAGAGCACAGGCTTCCATCATACTTGGATTCTATCTCAGCTCCACCACTTTTTAGTTTTTAGAATATTTGTAAAGATTAGAGTAAACGAGTGTAATGAAGTAAGCTACCTAACACTTAAGGCTAAGGTCATCCAAGATCTCTCAACTAGTAACTGAATTCAGAACTGAAGTCTTGGCATATCTTTCTGTATCAGGTACTCTCCCCAGGCTTTGGGAAAGGAAAGGTAAATATAATACTCACCTAAAGCCCCCCTGTTGTAATGCACTGATAAGTGCTAAACAATAAGAATGCACACAGGGTACTTCAGAAACAAACTCAACCTGTGCAATTCAGGAAAAGCTTCCAAGATGAGTTGGCTCTGTCTGAGCTTGATTCTTGCAAGACCAGCAGGCCTTTAGCCAAAGGGAGAAGGGAGTTCCTGGTTAAAGAAATAGCAAGTACAAAATAAGCATGTAGAAAACAAGATGTTTGATGTGACTGGCCATAGGATAGTTTCTTCAGCAACGGTGCTAATGATTGTGTCTTGGGAAATAAAGAAAAGATAGGCAATCTCACCTGTCAAAAACTATGTAATAATGTTTTATTATACCAAATGCAATGCCTTTTATGCCCTCTTGACAGCAGGGAGGCTGTGTGCAAGTGAAAATAAAATTAAATGGCCTAGAATGCTCTAGATGGCTATCCATGCATTCTCTGCCCTATAAAAGAGTATACATGAAACAAAATTAATATCAAACGATTGCTTGGTGAGTACTCATTCTTTCATTCCACAAAATATTACTAAATGCTTACTCTATTCCAAAAATGGTGCGAGGGGCTGAGGACACAGTTATCTAGTGATCTAAGGGGATCACTTGTTAGTATAAAGGGGAGAGAGAGTTATTTAAACAAGCTACTATTCTATAAGGTGGTATGAGGAATAAAAGAACTCAGGTGTTTTATGAATTGCACCATCAGGTACTTAGCCTGGACTTGAGATTGAGACTTAAAAACTTCCAAGTCTGTTACTTCTCTCACTCTTAGAAGTTAACCTTGTTTCTCCTACTTCAGAGGAAACAGCAATGATCAAGTGAGAACCTCCTGAACTCCCTACTAGCAAACCTGCAAATCTAACCTGCACCTGTACCCAAAGTGATGGCTAAGTAGGGAGCAAAGGAGTAGGGGTAAGCCAAGCACATGGGATGAAACAATTTCAGGAAAGAGGGAGCAGCACATGCAAGGGCAAAGAGAGCACAAAACATGATCCGAATGGCTGGGTCATAGATCAGGAAGAAAGTGGCAACCTGTGAAACTAGAGAAGTAAAGATACTACTATGTAGAGTCTTCTGAGCAATAAAAAAATTTGTCTTATCCCTAGGGCAGTGGCAAGCCATTGGAGGGTTTTAAACAAGGGGGTGATCTGACCAGATTTGTGTTTTAGAAAGACCCTCTGGTGATGGGATAGAAATTAGATTCAGAAGGTTGAAGATTGAAATCCAGGTGAGAGACAATGATGGTATAGACTGGGGTGATAGCAGGACGGGCAGAGAAAAAGGGGTGTATTCAAACACTTCTGGAAGAACAGATTGCCAGGGCTTGTTTGATTTGCTGTAAAGAGAAAGGGAGGAATTGGGGTGACATTCAGGTTTCTGGTTGGGCAACTAGGTGAATAGTAGTCCCGTTCACTGAAAGGTGAGCTATAGGAGGCACAGTGGATTGGTGGGAGAAAGAGGAGGAATCCAGCTTTTTCAACATTTACCTAAATAATACCCAAGTAGAGATATAGCAAAGACAGTTATGTGGGTATTACCTGGAGAGGGAGGTACTGGCTAAGGACTATAGAGTTGGGCATCATCAGGATCTAGGTAATTAAACTACAGAGTTGATGAGATCACTCAAGGAGAGTAGGCAGAACGAGAAGAAAAGAAGGCCTAGGACCAAGCCTTGAGGACCTAGCTCGAAGTGACCAGGTAGAAGAGAATGAATCAGCATAGAAGGCAGAGAAGTGGCCCAAGAGATAGAAGAGACACCAGGTGTCACAGAAGACAAGTGAAAAGGGGGTTCAGGAAGGAGGGCATGATTAACCATGTGTTACATAAAATTTCCAAGGGCTGAGAGACCAACGAAAGAGGCTGACAATTCTATCATTACATAAAGAGTTTTTTAAGGGAACTTACATACGAGGCTCATCTTGGGTGACAAAAAGACGGCATGGATAGCTTCTGTGCCATGTGGCAGGCACTAAGGGGTTATATAGGACAGGGCAGGATGGATGGGGGTACTGGGGTGAAAGCTGGCCCAGATGAGGGGGAAATGCCCTGCATGTTTGCCTGGGGCAGGGCAATAGTCTGTTCCAAGAACCAGCATGCCTGGGGCAGAGGAGAGGGGTCAGTCAGTCCCCAAGGGGATTTTTTGGGAAACAATCTCTGTTCTGGCCAGGCAGCAGTCACATCATGGAACAGTGTCTCCTCCACACCACGTCGCCTCTGCTGAGAGGTCAAGTACTACAAGGAGTCCATGGAACGTAGAAAGTCACTGGTGTTCAGTCATGAAGGTTGGGATTGAAGGGTTAGTGGGAGATGAGGAAATAAAGGTAATTAGTGTAAAGAACCCTTGCTATTGGATGGAGACAGGTTTAAGGTACAGAAAAGAAAGGATAATTGATAGAAATGTCAGAGGGAGAAGGAAACGTCGGCTTCAGAGCCCAGGTGCAGAGATTAGCCTGAGACTGGAGGCCAGACACCTCTTCAGCCGGTCCACAGATACTGATTGTGCACCTCTGTCTCCCAGTCACTTTGTCCTCACAGAGCTTGCTAGCTACCTTCTCCATTTTAAGAGGGAGGAAGGCAAAAGGATGGGTATAGTTGCAGGTCAGTTTTGTAGGTTTGCTAGTAGGAAGTTGAGGAAGTTTTCATCTGATTGTTTCTATTTCCTCTGTAATAGGAAAAATAAGGTCAGATCCTAAGAGTAAGGGGGTCGGGGGAAGTAGCAGAGTTGGAAGTTCTAAGAGAATTGATAAGTTTTGAAATAGCAAGGAGTAAAGCAAGTATTTCTAACAATATAGTAATAATAACATCTCACAAGCATCAGCTACTCGCTAGCTATTTTCCATATCCGTACAGCCTTGATTCTTGATTGTAATAACTCTTTAAAGTAGGTGAACAAGATGGATACAGTGCCTACCCTCAAGGAGCTTAGTCTTTCAGGTAACAGACAAGTACCTAAGCAGTTACAACAGAGACAAATAAACCTGATAGGGGAAATACTGGCGGCTGTGGGAGTACAAAAAAAGGGACACCTAACCTAGTCTGGGGTGGGGGCAGTCAGGCAATATAGCTGCCCAGGGGACCTTTTCTTTTGTTCAGTAGGTATTTATTGAACACTCACTATGTACCAGGTTGGTATTGAGAACATGGCTACAAATAAGACACGGTGGGCTCCAGGGGAATTTTTTGTGGGGAATGGAGGAGGAAGCAGACTAGGCATTTGGAAGGATTGTCTGCTGGTCCAAAAGACCAGCATCCTTTCCTCTGAACAGTGCTGAAGGCGCACAAATTGCACTTCATGCAGCTCTAAACCTTTTGATTAACATAGTCTCTCTTCAGACAAGACAATAGATTATTATTAGATTGCAACTTTTATATTCCAGTTCCAAGTATTTCAGATTGCTCACTTTGATTAGACTTGAATATTTCTTAAATCAACTTTCATAGCATATATACAAATTATATTTTTAGAGAGTTATTTTATGGTAACTGATCCCCCCCTCCCAATTTTCTGATTATACCCTATTAAATATTACCTACACAACACATTTTTTCCTATCAGGTACATGTGGCATTTTTAAAAAATAGCTTTATTGAAATACAATTGGCATAA
The DNA here is from genome assembly GCF_001890085.2 of Hipposideros armiger. Lineage (NCBI taxonomy): Eukaryota > Metazoa > Chordata > Mammalia > Chiroptera > Hipposideridae > Hipposideros > Hipposideros armiger. Next base: position 3,121,376 of record NW_017731399.1, read on the forward strand.
ACTGTATATATTTAAAGTGTACAACTTGATAAGTGATAATATTTGTATACACCTGTGAAAACATCATCACAATCAAGCTAATGAATATATACCTACCCCAAAAAGTTTCCCTCTTACCCTCTCTTCTCTGCCTCCCCCATCATCTTTAGGCAACCACTGACCTGCTTTCTGATACTACAGATTAGTATGAATTTTCTAGTTTTATATAAATGGAATCATACAGTATAGACTCTTTTTATGTCTGACTTCTTTTACTCAATACATTTATTATAATTATCCATATTGTTGCATCTATCAATAGTTCATTCTTTTTTATCGCTGAGTAGTATTCCAATGAATGGATATAGCACATTAGTTTCCCTATTCACCCATCCAGTGGTGGACACTTGGATTGTTTCTAAGTTTTGAGCTATTACAAATAAAGCTCTTAGGAACATTTATGTTCAAGTATTTGTATGGGCATATTATACTTACATTTGATACTTGGTTATACACTACCTTGTATTCAACACCTATTGTGTTAGATACCGTGCTAAGTGTTTTCATATTGTTAGATTTATGGTGATGACATTTTCCAGGCCAAAAATTAGGAAAATAGACTAATGACAAAAAATATATGTATTTTTAATCAGAACTGTCCTAGAAATTGAGGACATGATCATGATGGTTTATTGTTTTCTCAGTTTGCTGTATCTCATAGTCTCATGTCTTTTCTCTTTAAAGACCATATGGCCCTCGAGAGCAAACACCAAGTCCTTTTTCATACACCCTCAGTAACTAGTATAATGTTAATCCTATAGTAGCCATTCACTAAGCTTTTAATAATTTTCTGCTCTCATTTATCAAAATAATCTTTCTTTTACTTCACAGGTTTCTTCCAAGGTGAACTCCACTTGGTATCCAGCATCCTTTTTCTCTTCTTCTTCAGTGGTGAGTTTATTTGCCACTAAAGATTAACTTCTGAGAAGGAATTCAGTATAATTTTTGGATATTACCATTTATCTTCTTTATGAAATTGTGATCAGAATATAGGTGAAACTTTCTACCTTTGTTTTCTTATTTAATATTATATCTATTACATTTTAAGTATTTGCAGCGTTACAAGATGGTCTTTATACATGATTGTGACTTTAATGGCTGCATAGTATTCCATCAAGTAGATATGAACTGAGTTAGCTAATAATTTCCCCATACAACATTTAGATTGCTTTCATTTTTCAGTATTATAAAACAAACATTTATTTGTAGTTTTTTCCTTCTTTTAGATTATCTCTCGTCTGAAATACGATTACTGTGTTAAAAGATACAAATACTTTCATGGCTTTCAGAAGTTTAGTTGACCCTGCCAGATAATTGGTTCTTCTTGACAACCTTTAGAGTTGTTTTTACAGACCTACTGTCTGTCAGCCATTTACAGTACCTAAAATTTAATAAGCACTGGTGCTAAAAATCCTTTCTATATAGAAGCATGCACACACTGTGACACATCTGTTTTGATCCACAGAGTCCTTTGAAAATTTAATGAAAGTAAACTACTCAGAAAAAAAATACACACAGATAGGAACATTAAAAAAAACTTTTCGTCATAAAGGTAAGACATTATCATGGTAATGTGGCAGAAAGTCAGCTAGGCCAACAAGTCATAAGGGCTAATTTTTGTTAACACGGAGTCTGCTGCTGTTTTAGTACTAACTTTACAGTGATGTGTTTACTTCCAAGGTGAACTCCACTTCACATGAAGTTCCACTGTGTGATTGGCTGGGAATTTCCCACCTTCAAAGAGATCATAGTATTAAGAGGCCCTGCCACATCCTAACAAGCACTATAAACCAGTATATTGTGTATCTCTTTCCTAGTGGTAACATTTCTAGAGATGGTTATCAACCTGAGTACCTTCCTTTTTGTGAAAGGAAAGGAGATAAGTAAAGCAATTCACTAATGCGGTTGTTTCTTTTTTTTCCCCCCAGCCAACTGTAAAGCTCTTCATTGATGGGAAATTTGTTGAATCCAAAAGTGACAAATGGATTGACGTCCACAACCCAGTGAGCAAAGCTGCTTAGACTGACTATCCTAGAATTCTTGGAACATGGTGGGAAAGTGGGGACCAGCGTGTCTATCATGAAACACATAATGCTGCCTCTATGACTAAATGAAAAATGGAGAAGGTGGGGCAGGGGCAGAGGATGATGTGCTGCTTTTTCCCATCAGGCCACCAATGAGGTCATTGGTCGGGTCCCTCAGGCCACCAAGGCTGAAATGGATGCAGCTGTTGCTTCCTGCAAACGTGCTTTCCCCACATGGGCAGACACTTCAGTATTAAGCCGTCAGCAGGTCCTACTCCGCTATCAACAACTTATTAAAGAAAACTTGGTAAGAAATCTGAATGGTATCATTTTCCAAACTGTTGCCTGGAGGACACTTGTCACACCCACAGTGGCCCTTTGAGCTGCACCCCCTCACTCTACACTCCTGAGAGACATAAATCACAGCTCTCTCCCTTATACTACTTCTCCCCCACTTTGGGTCTTCCTTGGTTGCCTGAAAACTAAAAGGAGGCGCCGCCTTGTATTGCTTTCTATTTGTGTGTTTTCTCTCTAGAAAGAAATCGCCAGGATAATCACATTGGAACAAGGGAAGACCCTAGCTGACGCTGAAGGAGATGTATTTCGAGGCCTTCGTAAGCTGGGAGTCCCTCATGGGAAGTTTCAGGGACCTTCGAGAAGGAGCAAAGGAAGATGGGAGGGAGGCAACATCTCAGAATGGGGGACTGCTTCTTCCTTTATGTAGATTTTATTATCCCCTGATATCTTTTTTAATATTATGGAAAATGGCAATATTTCTCAGGGATCTATGAAATTGGTTTACTTCATTCTTTGTTTTACTCCAATGATCTTCCAGTAGCGATGTGCACTTTGCTGTCTTTTTCCCAATGAGAGAATCTCATTTTGCACAACCCCTTCTCATGGAGGGACAAGTTAATGTTCCTTCCCTCTGTCACTGGCCTGAGCAGGACAAAGCTAAGTAGTGCACAGTGTGGGCAGTTGGTGGCCTGACTTCTTCTCTGTTGCAGAGGTAGTTGAGCATGCCTGTAGTGTGACATCCCTCCTGCTGGGAGAGACCATGCCATCCATCACCAAAGATATGGACCTTTATTCCTACCGTCTGCCTCTGGGGGTGTGTGCAGGCATTGCTCCATTCAATTTTCCTGCCATGATCCCCCTTTGGATGTTTCCCATGGCCATGGTATGTGGAAACACCTTCCTAATGAAACCATCAGAGCGCGTCCCCGGAGCAACAATGCTTCTTGCTAAGTTGCTCCAGGACTCTGGTGCCCCTGATGGAACACTGAACATCATCCACGGACAACACGAAGGTAACTGCCCTTCAGTACATGGCACTTAATCTGGCTTCAGAAAAATCAAGGTATTGAGTGGTGATGGGGTGAATGAGGAACCCAGGGAGGAAGGATTTTCTAATAGTAACTTCCATGTTTGAAGGTAATGTTTGTTGACTGTTTTGCCATCACTGTGTGCTAGGTAACTAACTGGGAAGTAGCCGTGTTTGTTTGTTGCGTTACAGAATACATTGGAACAAAGAAATGTGGGTTAGGGCAAGACACAGATAAGATTACAGAGAAAGTTCTCACTTCAATATTGAGAGAATGTAAGAGGATATTTAACTGAGAATTTATAGACCTCAAAGAGACTGAAAGTCTTCTAAGTCATATAATAATAGCTACTGCTTAAAAAGTGCCTCTGTATTTCAGGCACTGTTCCTAGTGCATTTCATATATTATCTTATTTTTAATCTTTACAACAACCCGTTGAGGTAGGTACTACTATTATTTTTCCTTTTTACAGATAAGAAAATTGAGGCATAATGAAACTAATTTGCTCGAAGTCACACTGTTAGAAACTGTCAAAACCAGGATGTGTGTACCCAGGAAGGCTGACCCTGGTTTTTACTTTTAAATACAGTCATGTGCCGCTTAATGACGTTTTGGTCAATGACAGACCGCATATACGACAGTGGTCCCAAAAGATTATAATGGAGCTGAAAAATTCCTATCACCTCGTGACATCAGTGCCATCGTAACGTTATAGCATATTACTCACACGTTTGTGGTGATGCTGGTGTAAACAAACCTGCACTACCAGTTGTATAAAAGTATAGCACCTACAATTATGTATAGTGCACACTACTTGATATTGATAATGACTATGTAACTGGTTTATGTATTTATGATAGTATACTTTTTATTGTTATTTTAGAGCGTACCCTTTCTACTTAAAAAATAAGTTTGCTGTGTTATGCCGGGAGCAGCCTCATATATCTCATGTTTACCGTGTCTCCTCATTGCATCATTTTCTCTTGAGTTTGATTTAATCTCGTGTTTTGTTCAGAAACATGCTGTATAGGCTTGTAGCCTAGGCACAATAGATTATACCAGACAGCCTAGATGTATAGTAGACTATATCAGCTAGGTTTGCATAGTGCATAGTAGGATATTCGCACAACGACAAAATCACCCAATGACGAATTTCTCAGAATGCGTCCCCATCGTTAAGTGGTGCATGACTGAACTATGCTATATTATTGTCTCTCACATGAAGGCATAATAGTGTCTGAGAGGCCCTGTATGTAGTAGTGACAATTGAGGAAATATCACATTTTTAAAGGACAAAGGAAGTGTTGAGTATTGAAGGGCTGTTACAATACTTTGGAGGAAAATAGGAGTTGTAACCATCAGAGTTAGATTAGAAGTAGAAATTCTAGAATAGTAAATGAGAAAAATAATGAAAGGGGAGGGGCTAAATAGAATTTGTAGCTTAAAGAATTAAGAGAACAAGGAAAGAGAGAACTTCAAAATGGGAACCCAGGATAGAAACACAAAAGTATGAAAACTTCTCCTTTCTAGAAGTGGGAAAAAGGAAAATTGCCATGTTGAGAAGCCATTTGTTCCTTTGCAGTGATCATTTATTTTCTTCTTAAAGCTGTAAACTTTATTTGCGATCATCCGGATATCAAAGCAATCAGCTTTGTGGGATCCAACCAGGCAGGAGAGTACATCTTCGAGAGAGGGTCAAGACATGGCAAGAGAGTTCAAGCCAATATGGTGACTTCTTATTCATTTTTTTCCCCTCAAACTCTAAGTATTAAAATTACCCAGAAACAGCCCTTCAGCAGAGCGGCTGCTCACCCCACTCTAATGCCAGTGTTTCTTTATCCCCATTTCATCCTATCTATCTTTCCTTTAAGGATGAACCTCGTGATGAGTTTTATTCTTAGTCACTTTAATTAGCTTTTATCATATACTATGAATCTTGGTGCCAAAGGGCACATTTCTCCCTGAGAATGTTATTCAAATTCTTTGGGCTTTAGCAATTAACAGTTGAATTCTGGTTCTGGCCCTGTTTCTTCCTTCATACCATGTTTTTCTAGCCCTTTATCCTTCCTTCTTTTAAGGCGTATCCTAACTACTAATGTCAAAATAGAATCTTCCCTAAGAGCCCAGGCTATTTAAAGCACTGGAAAGAGACCAATATTCCTGTATGTGTGGTTTACTTGGTTGTAGTTTTGCTGTTCTCTTACTAGCTCCATGTCAAATACTTTGCAGTTCTTTGATACTTAAATATAAGTCCAATTGCTACTTTCTTACCCTTCCGATAATGTTGCATAAAGGATAGCCATCTTTGCACAGGCTTGGAAACTTCATGATATGCCCACTTATTTCTTTTTGTGGCTAAATGTATTTTGGCCAAAAGTTTGACTTAACTCCCTCCCAGTTCACTATTAATTTATTGAGTAATTCTGTATCTAACAGTATATTATGTATAATGGGATGAAATTAAATAGCAGACATGGTATTTATCCATGCACTCAACTATAGTTGTATCTGCAAACTGTGTGGAAATGACCATATGTTATCCAATATAGAAGTTCATGAGCTCTGTATCTAGAAATAAACTAATCTGGGGAGACTTTTTCCAGAGAGGTCTGTTTCCTATTTTGCCTTTCACCTGGCTGCTGGCAGCTCCTTGTTTACACTGCTTGCTCTTCATGTAACTGGAAACCCTAGCAGACAAATTCTTTCCTATCTAATGTAGGAAAGAGAAGGGAGTTTTCCTTGGTTCCTGGATGCAGTATTTAACCTGCCAGTTTAATGTTATGTGATGACTGGGGCTCATTTTTGTCTGTTTGTTTTGATCTCAATAAACACATATCAGCTTATCAGCTGAGAAAATGAAAAAAAAAGTAACCTGGAGACTTGCTCAATGTTACCAAGACTTTAGCAGTATCAGAATAATAAATCTACCCTCAAAGTAACAAAGGATAAATTCTCTTAGTCCTTACCTTCAATTCTCATTTTGAAATCTCAGATTTTTTGCCTGATTTCTCAGCCTAATTGTATTTTGCCAAGGAAGATTCATGGACTTTCTGTATTTGCTTAGGGAGCCAAGAACCATGGGGTAGTCATGCCAGATGCCAATAAGGAAAATACCCTGAACCAGCTGGTTGGGGCAGCATTTGGAGCTGCTGGTCAGCGCTGCATGGCTCTTTCAACAGCGATCCTTGTGGGCGACGCTAAGAAGTGGCTACCAGAGCTGGTGGATCGTGCCAAAAACCTCAGAGTCAATGCAGGTAATCCGTTGTCTGCCTAGCTGCTTTAGACTGCATCTGTGGCGCTAAACTCTTGGTTTTAGCACTGGCCTTAGCCAATGAGAGCAACATCCCTGTTCTTACCATTGCCCCACTTTACACTGGACTTGTCATTTGGATTCATCTTTAGTTGGCAGTCGTAATTCATGTGAATGAAGACTTTAAACACTGTTGTGTTCTTTTACAGGAGACCAGCCTGGAGCTGATCTTGGCCCTCTGATCTCCCCCCAGGCCAAGGAGCGAGTCTGTAATCTGATTGATAGTGGAACTAAGGAGGGGGCCTCTATCCTTCTTGATGGTCGAAAAATTAAAGTCAAAGGCTATGAAAATGGCAACTTTGTTGGACCAACCATCATCTCAAATGTCAAGGTGAGCAACTCTGGATTATTTATTTCACAAATTTGGAAGCTGAAGGCTCTGTGGAGGCGATGGAATCTCATCCCTCCAGTTTGTAAATGAAGACATTTAATGACTAAAAACCTTATCTCTTCAGGATTACTCAGTTATTTTATCTAGAGTCTGAACAAGTCTCCCCTCTTACTCCCAATCTCTTTCCACTCTACCAGCAGTCGGCAAACTTTCCATATAGAACTAGGTAATAAATACTTTTGGCTTTGCAGGCTATATAGTCTCTATTGCAACTACTCAACTCTTGACATTTTAGTGTGAAAGTAGCCATTAACATTGTATGGCTGTGTTCCAATAAAACTTTATTTATGGACAATGGAATTTTAATTTCAAATAATTTTACATGTCATGATTGATATTTTTTTCAGCCATTTAAAAAATACAGAAATCATTCTTAGCTTGTTGGCTGTTGAAAAACAAGCAGTGAACCACATTTGGCCCACTGGCCATATTTTGCCAACCCCTATCTTATATTATACTTCTTACTTATGTGTTTAATGTTTATTTTGTCTTCCTGCTCCTTCTTGCTGCTTAGCTTATACTGGGTTGTCGGAAAAGTCATGATGCATTTTTGCAATGAAAAACAGAAAAAATACATCATGACTTTTCCGACAACCCAATAAGTTACTGCAGTGTCTCTCTCCATCGACATATCAGTTACCCAGTATTTATTGAGTACCTACTTTGTGCCTTAAATTTAGCTGCATCTTCACCAGAAAGTGACGAAAGAAAAAGAGTTGATCTGTCAATTTTTATTTATCAAAATTCTGCAAGTCTCTCAGTTAAAATTAATGACTGAGTTTAGGAGGGTTTTATTTGAAATACATATGTCCCCACTAATCCTACTATAATCCTGAATAATTGAGTTGAATGTTAAGTGTAGTAGAAATTATGAAATCTCTTGCCGCAGAACCATAGAGGAAAAATCCACTTATCAGCAATAAACACAGCTACCTAGCTGCAGTGGTGAAGAATGTTTTGAATGTTTAATGTGACCTGATATCAAAATATAAATGTACAGACTCATTTGAGAGGCAAAGGAGTGAATGAGAATGGATTGTTTATGTTACAGAAAACTTAGCACGGGTTTCTTTAAACAGAAAAATTCTCCTGTGATGTTTCTAATATATATTTTATTTATAAAATATGAATTTTCATGTAACTTTTCAGTAACATAACAATTGTATAAACAAGTTATACAAGTATAAAACAGGAAGCTAGTGATGGGTCACGGGACCTAAAAATACAGTGCTTAAAGGAAAGGACTGTAGTAGTACTTACTAGGAACTTCAAGCTGTTTATGTGATTGGTACCTTGCAAGATGGAACACAGCAAGAAAGGATTTAAAATGAAAAGAGATTACTAACATGAAAGCTGTCCATATAAACAGTGGGTAATAAGGTGCCAAATAAGCATTAAATACTGACTTCTTTTCTGGATGCGTCACTCCTGGCAGCCAAATATGACCTGTTACAAAGAGGAGATTTTTGGTCCAGTTCTGGTAGTTCTGGAGACAGACACTTTGGATGAAGCCATCAAGATTGTAAATGACAACCCATATGGAAATGGAACTGCCATCTTCACCACCAATGGAGCCACTGCTCGGAAATATTCCCACTTGGTGGATGTTGGACAGGTTTGTGAACAGATTTTTAGGAGCTTCTTGTAGCCATTTACTGTTTCCCATCTAAAGGGAGATGGTAAAGAGTGGTCAGTCGCTTCCCCTCTGATCTCTCACAATGCCTCATTTCTTCCTAAGGAATAAAAGTTCATGGGATGGAGATGGGGTAGAAGGTGGGTATTTAAAATTGGTCCCTCTGGTGCCAAGCACTTGAGCTTCTACATGGAGAGCTCCTTTGTTTGAGTCCTTTCCTTGGTATGTGATGTGCATTTGTTCTGCTTCAGGTGGGTGTGAATGTCCCCATTCCAGTGCCTTTGCCGATGTTCTCATTCACGGGCTCCCGATCTTCCTTCAGGGGAGACACCAACTTCTATGGCAAACAGGTAACTTTAAAGTTTTAAAAAACATTATTTTCCTCTAAGAAATTTTCTTGAACATATTCAGGAACAAGGATTCTACAAGGAAAGGCCAGGCAGTTGCTTCTGTGGGGTCATATGTTGCTCAGCAGTGCTTATCAGTAGGTCCCCTAGAAAAGATTTAAAAGTTAACAAAATTTTGCCAAAGCTACTTCTTGCCGAATAACTCAAAGCAACAAAGTTTTGGGGAAAGAGCATGAGGAAGTCCAAGCCTGTGTATATGTCTCTTCTTCTGCCTGGAACCCTCTTTCTGCCTCCCCCCTTTTTCATTTGACTAACTCTTCATCACCTGTCATGTCTCAGTATAAAGGATGGACTCCTCCAGAAAATCACCTCTGACCACTAGCCGCCCCTTCCTCATGCTGGGTTGGGTGTGCCCATGTGCTCCCCACTGCACATACATCTCCTGTAATCATTATTTATTTACAAAAAATTTTATTGAGCATCTTCTTTGTACCAAACACTATTATTCTAGGCACTATAGATACAGCACTGAACAGGAAAAATAAAGCATATCCGGAACCAAATTGTGTGGGTTCAAACCCCAGCTCAGCCAGTTATTAACTGTGTGATATTGGAGGATACCCTCTCTGTGCCTCAGGTTTCTTCATCTGTAAAATGAGAATAACAACAGTACCTATATGTCATAAGGTTATGAGGATTAAATTACCACTGTTGCCACATCCTTCAGCAGGTGCATGTATCCTAAGGCAGGAACGGGCATGGCATGTTCAAACAGCAGAAATGGGCTGGAGCACAGTGAGTGGATGAGTAAGAAAGTGGTAAGAGATGAGGCTAGAGAAGTAGGCAGGGGCAAGTCATGCAGGACTCTAAGCCATGTTAAGAAGCCCTCATCACACTGTAATTATTATTTATCTGCAGCACCTGGCCAGATGTGTGTTGCAAAAATGGGCTGCTGGAAGTTCTTTGTTGTCCCACAGAAATACAACCATTTTGGAACCTTCAGTAATAAATTATATTTTTTCTATACAGGTCTACCTTTTATAGATAAATAAAAAATTAGCATTGGAATTGCACAGCAGAATATGACAATGTGACTGACTAATTGGTTAAGAAAAAACTGGTTATGTGGAGGCTGATTATACAGTTTGCATTAATCACAGCTTTTGCAAAATTAACTAGTTTGATACTATTAACAAAAATTTCTTTATAAGTTACTCTGGTAAGTGAGGCTTATTGGAGGAAAAGCCTGACCTCATACATTCAGTCTTAAATCCTTAGGTAACTAAATTGCTACTTTTGCATTCTGGAAAGAAGACATGAAAGTATCATTCTTACATAATAAAATATAAACCTTAGTTGTATCTTATATTAAAAATATGTAATAATCTCTAAATTTTTTTCCAATGTATTACTATGGCCCAAATTTTGTCAAATAATTCTAGAAGAGTGCTTTAAGCAAACTAGTATGTTTTTTCCTAACAATATCTTTCTAACTTGCTAGTACTTTGATAAGTGTTAAATCTTTACAATCTATTCTCTTTTGCTCAAGCCTGTTCTTGCGAAATAAACTATGTAAATATAAAGCAAGTATGCTGAATTTTTTTTGGCTGAGATGTTATAGGTGATTTAGAAGTGAATGTGTATAACATCGGACATTTTACTTTAGATTTGTAAGATATTTTGGATTTTACTACTTCAGTATTTTTACTACTTCAGCTGTTTATCACTGACAATTGTCAGAAATGGCCTAATGTATATTTCATTACTTCATTCCTTTTTCTTCTTCATGGGAAAGAGAGAAAAACTAACAATAATTGAACAGCAGTTACTTTGCTGGGATGTTTGTATGCCATTTCATTTTCCCCTCACATTCTTATGAGGTGGGCTTTATGTCAAAGATAAGGCCCAAGGTTAAACAGCAGTCAATAAGGAGCAGAGGCAGGATTTGAGCCATGTCTCAAGACCTTAGAGTACATGATATTCATCTCTAGGAACAGAATGACCTGCAAGTTTAACAGATTGCATTGTTCAGTTTTTCCTTTTAGCTGCTAATGATCTTGGCTAGTTTCAGCATAATAAGAGCTAAGGTTTGACTGTTTACTATGTGCCAGGTATTATGCTAAATGTTTTAGATAAATTTACATGAATATATTGATTTTAGTTGCACTTAAGTTCCTTAAGTAGAGCCTGAGTAGCACTTACAGCAATTTCTTCAAAAGCTGATTAAAAACAAGAATCTCCAAACCTCCAAGACAGACATGCTAACTCTGTCTCTCTCCCTTTTTTCCCCCCTTTGTTCTCTTTAGGGCATCCAATTCTACACTCAGCTAAAAACCATCACTTCTCAGTGGAAAGAAGAAGATGCTACTCTTTCCTCGCCTGCTGTAGTCATGCCAACCATGGGCCGTTAGAAATAAGTTTGTTCCAGACTCAGTCCATCCTGAGTAATCTCCCTTTATTCTTGACCAACTTCATTTTCCAACTTTGCTCAGACCAGATCCCTGAGAATGGAATAACATGTAACTAAAATTTTTCTCAGAACGATTAGCCCCTGCAAAGTTGTTATAGGGAGATTCCTAGTGTAACTCTGAAACCAGATTTTCACTTACTCTTCATACTTCTGTTTTTGAGGTAACTGCTGTGAACTGTGAAATGTTTATCTGGAATGAGAGCTTAGACCTGTTTTCTAAAAATTCTCCCCTTTTCTGATGTCTTGAAGGAAGGGAAGATTATGTAAAGAAGATCACCCATAATTGGAAGAGGAACTCTTGGATGGGGAAATAGGACAGATATAATTCACCCTTTGGTTGATCCTCAAACACAGCCCCACATAAATGCCAGTGGGGGAGATCCCTCTGCCAGGCTGCCCAGAGCCTCTCATTTATCTCACACTACAAAAGATATAGTCCGTTTCTACTTATCCCACAGTTGTGACAACTGCTTCTTTTTGTTGAATGCCACTTTCTCCTAATGAATCATGACCACTAAATTGTATCATTGTCACTGCTCCTGCTTCTTAAAATCACTTCTCAAGGATACCTCAGTATGCATTAGATAAATGAACTTTTTCTAGTGTGTGCCAAATGTTAAATTTCAAGGTTTAAAAAAAAAATGTGAAGGTTTGCCTCAACAATCATTAACTAATGCGTTAGTCATTAATTCAGATGCCAATAGTTTTTTGTTTTGTTTTGTTTTTTCCTTTAGAAAACCATTTCAAAAGTTATTTTAGGCCCAGAAATCAAGGGCTGTTCCAGCCATGAAAGTGGGCAAGATTCTTGTTAAGCAAGTCTAACCTGATAGTCCTTGTCAAATTTTTTCTGTCGTTCTTTCCTCTTGCCTGCATTTCTCATTAGTGATACTTTTTAATAAAAGAACTCAATATAGAGTAAACTGACTGGGGCCTAAGAAATCTTAAAGTTTCATGACATAAAGTAGTAAAAAAGAAACGCTTTGATAGATTCTTTTGCTACCATTAATTCAACCCTGGTTATGCTTTTTGTTTCTGAATTCAATGTGCTAAACAAAATAGCTTTCATCTTTTTGCTTTATATCCCAACTGAATCCTGTCTTTCTGATGTGGTTTTCATGCAGTGAACTAGGAGAAGGCTTCTGGCTCTGATAGAGGAATCTCTGGTCCTCAGCCAGATAACGAAGGTCATTTATTTTTCCTCTTCCCTGTTAGTCACATGGATAATGCTAACGTACTCCATGGAGGTTATTCAGTGAATTAAGGACAGTGAAATCCTTGCAAATGTTTGTGCATTCTATGGATTTTAGGCTTATTACTACCACGAACTAGATACAATGTCAAAATCTTCAATCACTTAAGGTGACTGGAACTCGAGTAAAATACATTTATGATCCTACTGGGTCTTCCTGTTTTTCTTTTTTTAGATTTGCCTTCCTAAAGGTGAGGCAATAGAAATTTATAGAATTCCCCGTTTTATCTCTTATCACAGCTTGCAACTGATAGTGATATTTAATTCAACCCAACAACAACGACAGGCTGGGTTGAATAAAAGGTCGTATTGTCTAAATTCCAAGTGGAATTAAATATGATCACAGAGATTCCTAAATTTTCCTTACATTTAAGGGAAATCATGTTTTAAAAATGCTAATCAGAATTGTGTTTCTCTGCTTGGAATCAACTCATTTGGCTAACTACTTGCTACTTAGAAGTTTCTTATTTCTTATATGGAAAAAAAAATCTGTAATTCTGTTTATGCTAATAGCAGCTAAAAAATTCAGTTTTGGGGGTTTTTTTTGCTCTGATGTGGCCTCATTTGAAATTTCTCTGATTCTACACTGTACTGATTGTGAATAACACGTTACAAATAAAAAGCTCTTAAAGAGAAAACCTGGCCATGCTTCCTTATGATGCCTGTGTCCCATAGCTTGTAGTGACTCAGACTTCCTGCCTCTGTCCAAAGCTAAGAGTTACATGGTCATTATACTTATTCTTACATAAAAGATAGTACATATTTTGGCTAGGCTGTGCATTGCAAAAGGCAATTTATAGGCTTTCCACACTAAAAGAGGCACAAATACGTATTTGTGTTAATTATATGCTTTCCTTAGTGTGGATATTGTGATAAAAATGTACACTGAGCTCACAATAGTAGTATTACTCATTTCACCGATCCCTGAGAGCTCTTGGGTAATAGAGCTATAGAACTGTGACTTATCAAGAAGCTGAATAGGTAATGGTGGCAGTTATGTGAATTGTTTGGTGAGATTACAGACTCCTTACCTTGTCAGACTCTTGTGATCCTTTCTGAATATTGGATACCATCAGTTCACCAGAAGCGTCTGAGATCGGTACTTGTTGGGTGATGAAGGTTTGCTCTTGAAGCTTACTTTCATCCCTGCAATAATGACAAAGTAACAGACCTATAAATACCATACACACATGGAACCTGGTTTAGAATAATAGACATGTCATGTTACTCTCACTCAATTCTAGCACATATAAAATGTCCACCAGAAACACTGTGGGGCCGGCTGAGTGGCACAATGGTTAAGAACTGACTTGGGACACCAGAGGGCCCCGGTCGGATCCCACATATGAGGGCCAGTGACACTGCCCTCCACAGCTAAGATGCTGAACAACAGCTCAACCTGGAGCTGGGCTGCCTTGAGTTGCTGCTGACAGCATAGGCTGCAGCCCCTGTGGCAGTGGGTTGCCATGGGCTACCGTGTGTAGCCAGCAGCCGCAGTGCTGGCGACTGATCTGCCTCTCCTGGGAAGAGCACAATGATGGTGCCAACTTGGGCCAGTGAAGCAACGTCCTCCACAACAAGACTGAAGAACAAAACAACAGCAACTTGTCTGTTCCCCTTCCCCTAATTCCCCAGCGCTGTTCCCATCCCCCCAATTCCCCAATAAAAAATCTTTTAAAAAAAAAAGAAAGAAAAAGAAACACTGTGATCAGGCTCGTGTTCCTTGCTTTGTCAAGAGAGACCTTACCCAAATTCCTTTGTTTCTCCGTTGTCTGGAACAACATAGTCTGGAACTGGAGGCCAAGAACTCTGGCTATATTTTCTGTGGTGGAAAAAATTAACAATGAGGCAGTGTCTCCCTGTGCCCTGTACTTCAACTACACTTTAAAAGTGCTAAATGAATATTGGGTGGGCTTCTCATTTTAAAAAATGAGCTTTTACACCCACCCAGTATAATGTGAGGCAAGTTAATATAAACTTACATTCTCTTAAAGTTGAGACATATTGAACTTAAGAAATGGAAATATTTATGGAAATGATCATCATGATGAAACGCGCACAACAGCTATTAATGGTGATGGGCAAGTTTGAACCACAGTACTGCCTAAAACACGGCCAGAAAAATTCCCTTCCCACAAAAAGAACCACAGAACACAGAAAAGTTACCCAACGGAGATAGACAGAGTATGAAAATTTCTCCCATACTTTAGAAAGTCTGGATTAAGAACAGGAAACAAATATATCACTAATTTAATATTGTAATTTGAAAGTGAGCTTAACAGTTATAAAAAGTAGAGCAGGCTGTGCCGGCCGAGTGGCGCGATGGTTAAGAGCTGGCTTGGGATGCCAGAGGCCCCTGGTTTGGATCCCACATATGAGGGCGAGTGACACTGCCCTCTACAGCTAAGATGCTGAACAACGGCTCAACCTGAGCTGGAACCTGAGCTGGGATGCCGGCGATGGCGTGGGCTGCAACCCCTGCTGCAGTGGGTTGCCATGGGCTACCCTGAGGAGCCAGCAGCCAGCGGAAGCAGCCAGCAGAAGCAGCCGGCAGCCGCTGTGAGTGGCCGTCCAGAGGCCGGCGACTGATCTGCCTCGCCCGGGAAGAGCGCAATGATGGTGCCCAACTTGGGCCAGTGAAGCAACGTCTGCCACAGCTAGAACAAAAAGACAGCAACTTGTCTGTTCCCCTTCCTCCAATTCCCCAGCGCTGTTCCCATCCCCCTAATTCCCCAATATAAAAAAAATCTAAAAAAAAATGTATAGTAGGTTGATATGCCAGCAGATAGACACATATCTCACTCCTAAAACTAGGTGCACATGAAACCAGCATAAACTCATTCAAAATCTGGCTATATTAAATAGTCTAATAGCATAATTCAGCTACTACTAGTAGTGCCTGCATTATAGCCACAGTTGTTGCTAATGCACTAAAGAGTACAGTTTATGGGTTATACTCCTTTGACTTAGTTCAATCACAAAGAAAAATATTGCACTGTTGGATTCATACTCATATACAATCTATTGTGAACTCTTACCAACTTCCTAATTACTTGCCATGGTAGACCTTTCATCATTTAATTCCTCCCCAGTTTGAGCTTTCTCGTTAAATTCATCTTCATCTCAACATTTCACCATTCTATTCCTATCTTCTTTTTCCTTCGTCCAACCCTAGCATGAAATTCCAACAGGCTTAGATATGGTTCCATTGTGGCCAGGTTCAAGATCCTTGCTTTGGTGTGAAAGATGTCACTCAAATTTCTTCCTTTCTCCAGTGCTGAAAACAACACATTATGGAACTTGAGGTCTGGAACTCTGGCTGTATTCCATGGGGTACAGAAAGGTCAACTCACAATGAGACAGACATTCAGTATCTACAGGCTGGGTCCTACTGCCACCTCTTTGGAAAGCTACCAGAGACACAAAAGTCATTTCAAAGTCCTCCATCTTCCATGTAGCCCATACTTCTTAAAATGCCTCTCTCTTGATTGTACTCTTTGTTCTCTTGTTAATTATTTCCGTTTATTCCTAAAGGTTCTAGCCTCAGCCCTTTACTCTTCTACCTTCTTCTACTCTCCCGTACTCAACTACCAATTTTCACTAAACATGCTCAAATCTCTCTTCCGAAACTATCATCTGTACTCCAATCACTATTTACAATGCCTTAAGTATTTTTCATTTCAATATATTACCATCGTCTCCAATTTGACACTGAAAATACTTTCTATTTCTTCTGCTGGAATGTTTTTCCTCCCTTTTGTTCCTGTCGGCCTTTTAGAGGTCAGCTCAACCTTTTAGTTCCTCAGAAATGTTCCTGACCTCCTCAATTAGGTCAGACTCCCCTAATCTAGGCTCTCATACCACTCTTTTGAGTTTATGTCATAGTTGTACTGTTGTATTTATTTGTGTAATGATTTGAATAATGTTTTTCTTCCCATGTAGACCATGAACTCCTTGATATTAAGCATGATGTCTTTATTTGCTCAACACTATAGCCTCAGTAAATAGCAAGTACTCAATATGTATATGTTAATGAGTTGATGGATGGATTACATTTAAACATTTCCCTTACACTGGCTTTCCAGATTTTTCATTTGCCTTTCATACCACCATTCTTCGTTTCTTAAACTAAAAAACTCAAACATTTACACTTTGTTTTCTTTATTCCTTTTGTCTTTTATCAACAAGTCCTGTTTCTCCTTCCTAAGTGTCTCTTAGTTTCTCCCCTTTTTTCTGACTGCTCCACTCTTGCCTAAACCCCTCACCGCTGCATGCCCAGAGTAGTACAGCAGCTTCTGCTGGTCCCCACTTCTAGTTTTGTCCTCCAATCCATCATAATTGTCACTGTTAGGTTCAGGTTAGCTCTGAGAACAATGACCTATGAGCTCTTTCCAGTGAGAGAATATGAGAGTATCGCTTATTATTGCTCTTTGTATTCCTTCAAGGCAGAGAATAAAAGTGTGTTACACTACTTTAGAATCTACAATAGCATAAGTTCGGGCTTTTCTGCATGGTTTTCAAGGCTCACCATAATTTAACCTACAGATTAACCCTTATATCTAATTAATAATTACTCTCTAGCATTACTGAATTTCCTCAAGCTAGGCAGTTTTTCCTCCATGTTCCCTAAACACCCAATACCAATTCCTAATTCTGGGTTTTTGCTTATGCTGTCTACTACGCCCCTCACCTGATGTGCCCTCCCCCACCCACCATCCCACTATCCTACATGGTACCCCACAGAGTCATACTCTTTCAGTCTTCCTGAGTGAAGTCTTCCCTGACTACTCTAGCCCGCTGACATATTGTCTGAACTCCAATTATACTTTATTGTGCCACCTAATTTCCCCCTTGTTATGTTTGGTTTTGCTTGGGCAACTAGATTGTGAGCTAGTTGTAGAGATCAAGGGCAATGTCTCAATTCTTTTGAATCCCCATAGTAAATGCCACGCATGTAACAAGCAATCAGTAAGTGACTGATTTATTTTACCCACTTTATAGGTCATTACCAGGGGGTATAGTTACCGATAAAACAGTAGAGAGAGTGAAAAGTAATCATTAAAAAGAATTATTTGGGGCCAGCTGAGTGGCGTGTTGGTTAAGAGTTGGCTTGGGAGCACCAGCTCTGAGCAGCAGAGCCCCAGTTTGGATCCCACATGGGCCAGTGACGCTGCGTCCTCTACAGCTAAGATGGTGAACAACAGCTCGACCTGGAGCTGGGCTGCCGTGAGTTGCCGGCAACGACATAGGCTGCAGTGGGCTGCAGTAGGCTGCCATAAGCTACCGTGAGTGGCCAGCAGCCAGCGTGAGCGGCCGGCAGCCGGCATGAGCTGCGTGAGCAGCCGTCCGGTGACCGGCTGCCTCACCTGGGAAGAGCTCAATGCTCAAAATGCCAACATGGGTCAGTGAAGCGACGTCCTCCACAACTAGACTGAAGAACAAAAGGACAGCAACTTGTCTGTTCCCCTTCCCCGATTCCCCAACGCTGTTCTCCCCGATTCCCCAGTAAAATCTTTTTTTTTTTCAGCTGAGCCATCCTGCTACCTGTTGGCAGCTCAGCGGCTGCTCAGCTTGGGCCGGGACTCGAACCGCTGTTGCTCAGAGCTCAAACTCTTGAGCGAGCTCTTAACTAACGGAGCCACTCGGCCGGCCCTTCCCAGTAAAATCTTTTTAAAAAAAGACAAAGAATTATTTGGAATATCTGTGGATTTTTCCTTTCTAAGTCTTTTTCTTGGTATTAGAGACTCTCTTGATTAATAATCAGCTTAAAAATCATTTACTTATCTTTGCAGGCCAATAAAATCTTAACAATTGTTATGCTTCTCTTCAGTTACCACTCATTCAGCTGAGCGATGTACCTTCTTAGCATTAAATATCTAAAATTAATCTCTTTTCTCCCCCTTTAATTCTAGTTCATCTTTCATTTTTCCATTCTTTACCTTTAGCTAAGAAGTATAACCCTTTTATACTTTATAGTCTTTTCCTATTCCTTTAATTCTAAGTGAGAATAAGTTCATTGTTCCTATATGGTTTCTGGGTTGATAAGTTGGTATTCCACTACAGAAAAAGGGAGTTACCTAGGAACAAAACCATTCATTTTTGCAAAGAGCAATCGTAAGACTTTCTCCTTCTGCTCCCAGGTCAAATCTCCAATATCCACATTTCCTTGAATATCTGTCCTAAAGAATTTCAAAGAAAAAAAGTGATAAGGAAAAATGTGGTCATAGTAAGCATCTCTTCTTTTTAAAAAATATAAAATATGTGAACATGAGAAAAGAAAATTTCCAACTATAACTGAATGTCATAGGTCTCCAAATGTAATGACTACAAAGCAAACTGTGTCTATTACAAAATCATAAAGTTGAAAAAAATACCAATATGCTAGCCAATCCAAAATGTTATGTAGTAATTAAAATTAAAAATAAGAAAAACTATAACATGAAAAAGATGTATGCTCAAACATCAAGCAAAAAACAAAATCGAAAGTTGTAATATGACATATTGTACCCAGATACACATAAAGAGAAAAGGAACAAGAAAAAAAACAGTTGTTTACTAAGATTCTTAATTTCTTTTTATATTAGATATTTTGCTATGAAGATAGAGTAATAAACATGTAACTTATCTAGTCTATTTTCTTACCTCTAAATCAGGCTGTAGCTAAGCTTTCCACCAGGTCTTTATCTATGCTGTAACTTTCTCAGCAGATTCAGTCTACTTGCTATTTACAAAAGCTGGGTGACATGTAAGAGAGAGTACTGATGTTGTGTAATGTGAGGAATTTTTTGCATACGGGGCACTTGGGTTAGTTTTCTATAAAAGTTTAGGTTTTGCCTTATGATCACCATATACTTCAACTGTCCTTCTCCAACCTGCCTCTTAAGCAGATGATATAATATGTTAACCACCATTCCTGTCCTGCTGATAGAAGCAATAGGAAACTGGGGTTAAGGTGACAAGTTCCTCAGGTGCAAAAATGTCACACAGAAGGCCGAATAGGAAGAGTCCAGTTTCTACAGTAACGATATGGAGAATCTTTTTACGTACCTTCCTCTGAAAACTTATATACCACTTAATATACAATAGACAAAAAATGTGGAAAAAAAGCATTATGTTTGATAGGGACTCAACTTGCTTGACTTATTAAATAAATAAGAAGAAATTACATGAATCTCTTGGTAAGAGAAGTGTTATTACAGACTTCTGAATACGGCAAGAAGGTAAAAATAATGATACGTAGTATGGATATTTTTGAAGCAAAGTCTTATCTTTCAGAAGCCACTAACCATGTCCAACCGTCCCAGCAGCCATGTAATTTAAAAGAACCTACAAATTAGTCCATTAAAAAATAACTTGAAGCAGAAAACACATTTGGAAGCACTCCTAATAAAATGTTAAGGACACAGCAGTAGGGAGTCCTTTTAAGTTTCTTGAGTTAAAGCCTTTAGAGAATCTAATAGCATGGAGATAGGAAACATAATTTTAAGAATACTTTTTTAAATGCACAATAATTTAATCCATGGCTTATAGGGGGGAGGAGTGCCCTACCAGATAAAAATGCTAACAGGAAATGATTAATCATTGTATATAGTCTACAACTGTCTTAAGCATCCTGCTACCTTTATCATAGTAGCAGTAGATCTCTAAGTGTATTTTGGAAACTTGTGGGAACTTTTGGTTAATACAATGATGGGGGGGCACTATTGTGTGTCCTCCAACCCATGGGACAGTTTACTGTACAACAAAGAATTGTTATGAAGAATTATTATATTGATTTTTCAAATAATATGTTTAGTTAGACATTATTACCTGTGAATTTCATCTCAGAATAGTAAAGGGAACATTACAAAATATTTATGAAAGTATGTTTATCAAAAATGTTTAACCTGAATATAATCAAACCTTTATAACTAGTTTACAGGAAACAAAATAAAGGAACATGTTAAAAGATACTACACCAGAACACTTACCCGAGCAGACCTTGCCTCAGTCTCTAGAATGGATTGAATCTTTAGGGAAGAGCTCAACAAGTTTCTGGATGTGGAAACAGGACCTATTCCTAGCTCATCTCATCATTTTTCTTAAAGGAAATTTCCTAAATGTCAGACACACCCCTATTCGAGTAAAGTTACAAAACCATCTTTCAAAGCTAAATAGTTAAAAAAATTTTTCACTATTTTGGATTATACAGCTCTGTTTCCCTCAGTTAGTAAAAATAAACTATGACTGCCCTTTAAACTGAATACTGAGAGAATAGAAAATTAAACCACCACAGATAGTACAAAGGGGAAATCAGGTAATGAAAGTACTTTGGAAATTACAGAAGTCATTGATGCGAAATATTTTTACCTCAAATTTTAGTTCTGAAGCACAAATGATTTTTCACATGTTGAAACAGAATAGAAAACAAAAAATGATCCAGGAGTGAAGTTTTCTTGAGTAAAAAGAGTATATTGTAATTTTAATTTTATTGTGTAGATTGGAATAGAGAGCAAAAAAATAAATAACTATTCACTATTATGATTCTAGAATAGCTAATAGGCTTGCTGATGATCCAACACAGTCCATAAATACAGAACTCAATAAAAAAGATAAAACTGTTGTCTGGTATGACATTTATCTTTTTTCTCAGTGTAGAATTTTGTATATTCTCTGTGGAGGTTAATGTACACAGAGTATGAAATTGTGCTTTTTTGTATACAAGGATGTTCATTGTAGCATTTTTTAATGAGAAAAACCATAACTTAAATGTCCAACAGTCTCGAAAAGATGTCCATGACATATAACTAACTGAATAAAGTAATTATCCAAAAATATGTTTAATATCCCAAGAAGTATGTACTGTACATTTATGTTTATATTCATAAAAATGGCTTGAAGGAAACAAACAAAAAAAGATACTACAATGACACTCTATGGAACAAATAATCTAGTCTCTTTAATAAGTCTCTATTATGAAGAAAAGGGGGGCATCAATTAAGAATACCTCTTAGGCCCCCACAAACTATACTAAGCATATGGGTTACAAAAATGAGTAAGTCAGTTCCTGTCCTCAAGTAACTTACTGAGTAATGTACTCAATACTTAGATATTAGCAAACTGAACTTTTCAGGGCTCTTATTTCTCTAAAAGGCGCCAAAAAAGCACAAAAGATAAAATGTTAAAGCATTATTAGTACCATTTCTCGGCCTCCACAAGATCCTGATTCACAGTATTGGTGCTGTGTTCTCTGCCATCAAATGTTCGAATTTTGGGATATTCTGTTCTTCCTGCATATGCCTCTCGCATTTTAAGATTGAAAGCAGCTTGTGCTACCTTCTTATAATGCTTCCTGCTAAACAGGATCTGTTGCTTCACTTGGTGTAGAGCATCTAAAAAGAAACTTTCCACTTCTGTTCTCTCGTCCAGTATATTCTTGGCCAGCTTCTTCACACGATTCATTTCCCTGTCCTTCATCTGAAGAAGGTGCTGCAGCTTGTAAATTTCAACCTGACTTGGGTTATCTACCATTGCCTGTTGCTGCAGTTTTAAAACTTCAGTCTCAAACTCTCTGGTCATACAACTCAGGGCAGTCTCCAAGCTTACCACTTTCTTCTGAAGAGTTTGGATTTGTGATCTCTGCTGGGTAAGCTGCATGATCTTCTCCTTAACCAACAGATCATTGATCTCCTAGAAACGAAGAGATGAGAGAGGTGAGGGATTTTTTTCTCTTTAATCAATTTCAGAACTTAAAAGTTCCTCATTAATTTCTAGTACTTCATGAGATTTGAGTTTGATGCCAGGTTGAGATGGTGATATTTTGGTATTCTGCATATAGAGAGTAAAAAAACACATCCTAGGGTCCTTGTCTGGACTTGTGAAGATCACTGAATTTGCTAATTAAGAAACTTTGCTTCCTCCAAAATTCTGAAAGCTTAAATATTTTGTATTATCAAAAGGGCAATTCCAAAATTGATGAGACTATACAGTAAAATATTAACAGTGCTATACTGAAAACTCTGGCAGTCTACTAGTTGCCTATCCCAATGTCCATTTTCCCCTTTCTCCTTAGTAATAAAACCCCGGTTTTATTCAGGAAGGCAGTAAGCCCAGTTGAAAAGTCCCAGTCTCCCTTGTGGTTCAGCATAGCCATGTAAGTTCTGGTCAATGAGATGTAAGTAGAAACGTGTGTAGGACTTCCAGGAAGACCGTTAAAGGGAGGGGCATACATTTTTCCTTCTTGTCCTTCTCCCTTCCTGCTGTTTGAGTAATGGTTAGAGCTCTAGCAGTGCCGTGGGCCATGAGGTGACTTTGAGGGTATCAGCCACATGCTGCAGAGCAGAGTTAAGGAACCCAAGTCTTTGCTGATTTGGTGGCACCACCATTGAAGCTCTGGATTGCTTACCTCCAGACTTCCTTTAAGTGAGAGAATAAACTCTATGTGGTGATGCCATTGTTGTCAGGGCTGTTACTCACAGCTGAACCTATTCCTAAGTGTTTCAGGGACCAACTCTAAGCAAAGCAAAATGAATATTCTCAGACAGTACATGATAGGAGTTATATTTGTATTTCTGACATATTCTTTATAAGGCCAAGTCTAATGCTTCTTGTAACTAATTCAGTAACTAATCTTTTCAGATAAGAAAAGTACATCATCCAGACAGAAGAAATATGGTCCCATTGTCCTTGTGTATCTTTATTATACCCAATGCTTAGTATTTATGTAACCCAATCCTTAAAAATAGGAAACAAAGTCTAAATGAGAATGGGAACCTTTTGATGTAAAAGTAAAGTCTGCGTCTCTTGCAGCTTCTTGGAGTTTTTCTGTAGAGCATCAGCTTCCTTCAGGTGGTACGCGAGAGCTTTCTGGAGATAAACATTCTCTTTAAAAACAGCTCTTCCAGCGTTGTTCAACTGCCTGAAATAGACAAATATAAGATCTCAAAATAGGCCTAAGTTTCAGATATTACCAAACTAGAACAAAGATTGCTTTATCCCCCAACATGAATGATAATGACAACCCTGCGAGGTTGCTATTATTAACCCCATTTTTAGATAAAGAAATTTAATTTCCAAAAAGTTAAGATATCTTCCTTACAGTCAGTTGGTATATACCTTGAGAACCAATCTAACTTCAAAGCCTCAGTTCTTAGTTTCACACCATGCTGCTACAGAAAGGGTGGAGGAAAAAGGGGCAGGGACACAAAGCTCTCTTTCTAGAAACATAAGGGAATGTAAGCCAGAAAATTTGAAGAAAGCAAACCAGGACACAAGTGGGAAGGAAAAAAGATAAGAACAAGAGACCCGCAAAGAAGCAAGAGAGGCTATTGGGGAAAAAAAAGGCAGCAGTCTCTTACACAACAGCTTCATGGTGGGCTCTCTCGGCCAGCATTATTATCTTCTTTTCAGCCTCTTTTTCTAGTCGGTGCTAAAAAAAAAATAGTTTGTTTTAATACAGAGTTCTATTTCTAACAACAAAATTTGCATATCAAAAAGTTAAGTATTTATTTTATAATGTCAAATAAAATACTCCTGTCCACATGATCTGATGTAAAATACTCCAAGTATTGATGGAGGAGCAAACAAAGACGATAGTGTGAACATAGGAACCTTAGGGTACTGCCCAATTTCCCCATTAAAGAAGCAACATGACAGATAAATAGGAAAAAAAAATCCCCATCAGTATGGGAAAGCAGAACTGGAAGAAATTTCTGATAAATGCAATGAGGAGAGTCATCATTTATTCATTCAACAAATTCCTATTGAGCACTAATAGTGTACCAGATTTTTTAGATACTGGAGATTCTGTGGTCAACAAAACAGATCAGGTCCCTGTTCTCATGAAGATTATATTCTAGGATGAGATCCAAACAATAATCATTAAAACGGATTTCACGTGTACCAGCGTGACCGCTCCAATCCCATCTCCCCTATATAATGGGGTTCATGCAGTCTCAATTCCACCTGGGGAACACCAATCTGAGGGATATGTGTCCTAAAGTCTTGGCAAAATGACAATCTCTCTTGAAAATTTTAAGAATCTCTAACTGGAGGGGGAAAAAATACTAGATGTTGAGATATCTACTATAGGTTTCATTTTCCCTGTTTTTTTTTCTGTTGTGATTGGATAAGAATCTTCTAATAAGATACCAAGTGGAAGGTTGATATGTCTCAGGATGCATATAAATACATTTATGTTGTTCTAGTAAACAAAAAATTTCTTAACCAACCCTCATATGCCTTACCTTTTCTTCAAAAAATCTGCCTTCCAATCTTCTAAGAGTCTCCTTATGTTTCCGCTCTGTGTTCCTTAAATTCTCCTTCAGCTAAAATTAAAATAACAAAAAACCAAAAACTGGTCAATAGAAAATGGGGTTGATTGGGGCATATTCCTAGAGAATTCTCAATAAAGAAACATGTTCTGTTATACAATACGTTACCTCTTAATCCTGAACCCACAGAAAAACTACCCCTGCCTGAGTGCAGTATTTCCCCAAAGCTTCTACTGATTTACAAGATCAGTATTGAGTCTCTAAGAGGTCTTTCATGAATAACAGTTCTCAGAACATTCAGACAAGGTGTTCTCATAATCATATTTTTCTAAATATCCTCGTCTTAAACATGTGGACTCATAGAATCATATTTTAGAATTGGAAGGGACCTTAGCAATCAGACTATACAATCTCTCACTTAATATAGAAATCCCTTCTCTATGAGAAAAATGTCGAAAGACAGAAATATCACTAATTCAAACCTCATTAATTCACTACGCTGCCCTTTAATAGTTCCCATTTTTAGGAAATTCTTCTTTGTATTAATCTAAAACAAAAAAATCTCCCTATGGGGCCGGCCGAGTGGCGCGATGGTTAAGAACTGGCTTGGGATGCCAGAGGGCCCCAGTTCGGATCCCACATATGAGGGCCAGTGACACTGCCCTCCACAACTAAGATGCTGAACAACAGCTCAACCTGGAGCTGGGCTGCCCATGAGTCACCGGCGACGGCATAGGCTGCAGCCCCTGTGGCAGTGGGTTGCCATGGGCTACCGTGTATAGCCAGCAGCCAGCGTGAGCGGCTAGCAGCCGCAGTGAGTGGCCATCCAGAAGCCAGCGACTGATCTGCCTTGCCCAGGAAGAGCGCAATGAAGGTGCCAACTTGGGCCAGTGGAGCAACGTCCTCCACAACTAGACTGAAGAACAAAAAACGACAGCAACTTGTCTGTTCCCCTTCCCCGATTCCCCAATAAAATCTTTAAAAATAAAATAAAAAATAAAAAAAATAGAGTCAACATACAAGTTTATGGAAATGTCTACCATCCTAGTATATAAGGGGACATATCTTTCACATGCCATTGGACTCCTTCAAAAAAATCTATAAATAAATCAATCTTTTGAAAGATAATTAGATAATGCATATTAAAAATCTTAAAAGTTCATGTTCTTTAACCCATAAATTCTGCTTCTAAGAAGTCATCCTAAAAACTAATTAGATATAGAAGAGTATTTAACTTCTTAGAAGTTCATCATAGTTTATAATAGTGAAAAATTAGAAAAAAGTCCAGGGCCAGCCGAGTGGCGCGTTGGTTAAGAGCTGGCTTGGGACAACAGAGGGCCCCAGTTTGGACCCCACATATGAGGGCCAGTGACACTGCCCTCTACAGCTAAGATGCTGAACAACAGCTCGACCTGGAGCTGGGCTGCCATGAGTCGAGTTGCCAGCAATGGCGTAGGCTGCAGCCCCTGCTGCCATGGGTTGCCATGGGCTACCGTGTGTAGCCAGCAGCCAGCATGAGCGGCCAGCAGCCGCAGTGAGTGGCCGTCCAGAAGCCAGGGACTGATCTGCCTCGCCCGGGAAGAGTGCAATGATGGTGCCAACTTGGGCCAGTGAAGTAACGTCCTCCACAACTAGACTGAAGAACAAAAGGATAGCCACTTGTCTGTTCCCCTCCCCCAATTCCCCAATTAAAAAAGTCTTAAAAAAAGAAAAAAGTCCAAATGTCCAACAACAAGGGACCAATTAATAAATCATGATACATCTACCCAAAGGAGTTCCATGCATCTAGTCAAAAGATTTTATAGAAAAATATGTAATGGCATTAAAAAATGTTCATAATATATAAAGTGAAAAAAATCAGGCTAACAAACAATTTGTACATCATGACCTCATTTTTGTAAAAATAGCATATAGGTATTTTAAAATATGTTTCTACATAGCAAAGGAAGAAAAGAGGAAACACAATACACCAAAATATTAGCAACAGTTATCTCTAGGTAATGTAATTGGGGGAGGTTGTGGTGGTTGTCTTTTTTTAATCAGCTAAATTGGCTGAAATGGGTATTATCACTTTGTCAAAAAAAGAAAGACTAAAACAATTTATGAAAAAATAATAACTGCAACCTACCAATGTATGCTTTTTCTCTTAATCAGATACATAGAAATAATTTTTTCTTTAAAATTTATACTTTGGCTACCTTTTTTAACAATCTAAGTTGAATTAGCCTCTTTTTAATTTGTATAATGAAGACTATATACACAGTATCATTTTCTTCATTTATGTATATCCCTCAATTTTACGTTCACAGGTCCCCACACCTGCCTTAATTCTTCCATACGTATTTGGGATTCCACAGAACGACCTTATTTTTCTCCATAAGCCAGTATCTTTTTTTGCCTTTGAATTTTAAGTCTTCCTGGCCCAACAGCCCTGTTTGAAAGGTTTGAAATCTATTTCTCCCCTAGGTGGCAACGTTGTTCTTTAAAAACAAAACAAAACAAAAAATCATACCATAGCCCGCTAGACTATGCACAACTAGCTCCTAATTCACTTTGATTCAGAATATATACCTACACTTAGGATAACTATTTTGAGAGTTCCTAAAAAGTTAAGGAATTTAACTTGATTAAACCTGCTGCATTTTCATATAAAATGAAACTTAATTTTCCTTCTGAACTTTTTTTTCAGTTTTATTGTGGTATAATTGACAAAATTGTAATGTACATTACATCACATCACTTCAGGTGCACATTGTAATAATTTGATAGACATATACATTGTGAAAGCATTCCTCCTATCTAGTTAGAAAGCCTGATATCCCCTCAAGTACATTTTTAATGAAAAGACCCATTCAACATTTAACAAATATTCATTGAGCAATGCTGTGTATCTTGCATTTCGATGAATACAAACGACAACATTGTTTATACCTCAAAGAATTTACAACCTAGTAGGGGAGAGAAGACAAATGATAAACAATATCAAGATAGAATGGCCTAGGGCCGGCCGAGTGGCGCGATGGTTAAGAACTCGCTTGGGATGCCAGAGGGCCCCGGTTCGGATCCCACATATGAGGGCCAGTGACACTGGCCTAGGTGGCATGAGACACAAAATGCTATGGGAACAC
>NW_017731399.1:3149797-3185115 GCF_001890085.2 Hipposideros armiger
CCCCAATTCCCCAATAAAAATCTTTAAAAAAAAAAAAAAAGATAGAATGGCCTAGGTGGCATGAGACACAAAATGCTATGGGAACACATAGAAAATGTTTCCTTTATTTTCTGCTCTTTTTATTTATTTCCCCCCCCCGGCTTTATTGAGATATAATTGACATATAACACTGTGTAAGTTTAAATTATTGATTTGATACACTTATGTGTTGCAAAATGATTACCACCATAGCATTAGCTAACATCTCCATCATGTCATATAATTGTCATTTCTTTTCTTGTGGTGAGAATATGTAAGATCTACTCTCTTAGCAACTTTCAAGTACACAGTACAGTATTATTAGCTATAGTTATCATGCTGTACATTAGATTCCCCAGAAGTTGTTACTCTTATAACTGGAAGCTTGTATTGTATACCCTTTGACCACTATCTCCCCTTTTCCCCCTCCCCTCAGCCCAGGAACCTACCACTCTACTCGGTTTCTCTGAGTTTGGCTTTTTTTCAATTCCACATATAAGTGATATCATACAGTATTTGTCTTTCTCTGTCTGACTTACTTCACTTAGCATAATACCCTCAAGTTGCATCCCAGTTGTTGCAGATGGCAGGAAAAAAATTAGTCCTTTTAAAAGGGACTCTGGGGGAAAGCCTCATGGAAAACATGCATTTGAGCTGAGCCTTTGAAGAGCAGATAAAATTTTAATGTACAGAGATCTATCAGGAGTACAGTCCAAGCAGAAGAAACAGGATGAACAAAGTAACAAAGGCAGAAAAGACTTCCGGGGTGAGTGAATGCCCAGTTTGGGTGGATGAAAGGGGGTGTGCATGGGGAGGTGTAGTAAAAGGAGATAGCAACGCTCCAGTGTAGGTGTAGGGTCTTGACACTCACACTCAGGTATCCGGACATTCTGTTTACAACAGAGAAACACTAAAGAAGGTCCTTGAGGGAGGTAATCAGCACTGTGATATTTTAAGACTATTCCTGTCGCAGTCAGTGTGTATTTTGGACTGTGGTGCTGTGGTGATTTTGAAATATGTCCACAACCAGCACCAATGTGACAACCATATGAGTTGGCACGTTGGAAGGAGCCCCTCAGGATCCAGTCAAGCTCTCTGGTGACTGTAGCTAACTAACACCTGGACGGCACCTCATGAGAGACCCTGAGCCAGAACTGCCCAGTTAAACCGCTCCCGAATTCCTGACCCATAGAAATTGTGCTTTTAACAAATGTTTATTATTGTTTTAAGCCACTAAAACAGTAATTTGGGGGTGATTTGTTCTACGGTAATAGGTAATTAATGCAGGTAAAGAAATAGAGGGAGCAAGACGAGAGGTACTCGACAGGAATTCAGGACACTGGGGTTCTGCTACCAGCTCTACAACTTACCATGAAAGTCATTTAACATCTCTGTGTCTCAGTTTTCCTCATCTGTAGAATGGCTTAAAATAGGCTCTAAAGTTTCTCCCAGCTCTGAGATTCTATGAATTCTATGAAATGTTTTAGTTTTAAACAGCTCTTCATATCATTCACTTAGCAAGTTTTATTATTACGTACTAGTCTAGGAGCTAGTGAGCAAAGACATGTACACACACAAGTAGATGATATGGCTTTTATTCCCCTTAGTTTATAAAGATTAAAGAACACAAACATAAAATAACTAGAGAAGACAGTTATATAACTCCTATTTTAAGGACTTTAAAGGGCTTGAAACCCATAGGAGAAAGAGTTCCCCAGAAAATACTGCAGAGGAGTTTGTATAATGGTGAGCTACAGAAATTAAGAACAATTTTAAAGCAACAGTTATAAAGCAACAATTAATCAAGTTCATGAACAAAGTCAGCCTCACGGGAAGATTCTGAGATAACTACACAGTTATGACCAGGAGTTAAAACACATTCCTGTCAATCTAAGAAAGTGCCTTCCCACTCCCCAACTTGCCTGAAATGTGCTGATTCTTTTCTTTAATTAGAGCTTCAAAGAGTCCTCTATTAAGACTTTTAAAGCTATATAATCAAAACAATAATCGAAACATCAAAAATTACTATGCTACTACTCTTACTAAGAGTCAATCTGAGGCAATTGTGCTAAGTACTTTACACACATTCGTTATTTAATCCACACATCTCTAAGAGGAGGCAGGTGATACGATATCCACATTTTACAAAGGAGGAATCTGAGACTCAGAGACGTTAACAGGCTGTCCAAGGCCACGTAGCTATCAGCTGCAGAGCCAGGATATGAAGTCCATGAGCTCTACCACAACATTATCTTATCTCCCTTATTCATTTCTCATATACCCTTTCAATTTGGCAGTTAGCTAAGAAGTAGACAGAAAAAACAGGTGGAAGAACTTTTGTTTCCCATCAAAGCTTCTTCTTGCTAAGTAGGGTAGTCGAGGAGAGCCTGAGAGACATTGCATGCTTGGAAGACACACCATGATTGAGAGTGAGGGGCACTAAAAGAGATCTAAAAAGAGCCTTAAATATTACTAACTGTAATAATCATAATTTTAGCAGGAGTAATAACAGCAGCAGAATAAGCAACAGCAGGTAATATTTATCACAGTGCTAGGCATATAAAATAGATTTCATTTATTCTTCACAATGACCCTTTGAAGTTGGTACTATTTCTCTCATCTCCATGGTACAGATGAGGAAATTTAACAAGATACCCAAATAATGAAGACAGTATTAATACTTTGGCAGTCTGACTTCAGAGCACCAACTTTTAACCCCTACACTAAATGCTATATGGTTACCTTTGGTGGCAATACTACTTCTATTATTATGCTACTACTAATATTAGTAGAGTATTCACGAATATTTAGTTGTGTGGTAGAGCCAGCTCATATCAGGAATTTTGTTAGCAGGTTGTTAAAGCATTGGTAACTTGAAATTAACCATAATAAAAGTATTTACTCCCAAGGAAATTAACAAATGCTATGAATCAGGACCTTTTTTTTTTTTTTTTTTTTTGCAGAGAGCTACACACCACTGTTAATATAATTCTTACTATGTGATACACACTATTTTAAGCACTTTACACATATAAACTCATTTAATCCTTACAACAACCTTATGACACAGTAACTCTTATTATCCCCATTTCACAGATGAGGAAAAACCAAGGTGAGTAACTTGCCCAAAGTCACAAAGCTAATTTCAGCTTTTTGTGCCTGGCATTCATCTGTGACATTTGTTGCATTATCACTAATGTAATAAAGCTAACTTCTGAACTGAGGGAATGGAAAGTAAGAGAACGAGCATAGCAAAGTCAGGGAAACTTTCTGGAAGTATTCAGTTTTCCTCACCCCACCCACCCCTACCCAGAGAGCCTTCTTAAAATTTTCTAAAATTATATTCATCAATCTAAACATATTTTCCTTTAGGACTTTGCTGCTTTGCCCCTAATGTTTTCAAAGTGTAGTTTGTTTCTTATTGAATCCACTCCAAAGGTTTAACTGCTGAAAAAACATGGGAAGGTGTTGGTTAAGATTTGGTGAAATTACCAAGAAATCAGTGCTTAGGAAAAGAAAAGTCTAACCATCAAGACCTTTGGCATCCAGTCCTAAACTGATATGTCTTATCCTTTTACTCTCAAAAACTCTGAAATGTCAAAGGGATTCTTTTACCATCTAACAGGAGTAAATGTTTATGAAGGCTTTTGCAGATATAGTAGTGAACTCTAATCTCCTTTTTTTAAAAAGAAAAAAACTTACATCATCTAATTCTTGCTCCACTTGGATTTTTCTCTTTTGGAATTGTTTTATTGTTTTCAGCTCTGTCTGAATCATGCCAATTTCTCTGGCTTTCTTATGAAACTGTTCCTCCAGCTCATTTATTTGCACAGCATACTTTTGTTCCTATATGTAAAAAAACCAGGTAAATGAGTTAGGAAAAAGAACGTAAGTCACACAGAATCAAGTTCAATTTGAAGTCTTAAGCCACTTGTCTATTTTCTTTGAAGAAATGTCCCCTTTTTATTTTGCATAAAGTTTCCATTTATGTTAAAAGATATCAAGTGCCTTGAATAAGAAAAATTCTAGAATGATCTGATCTTGTATAGAAAATGCAGATATTTATTAAAAAGAGGTATGGGAAAGTTAAACAAAGTTTTAATCTGTAAGAAATGTAAATAACATTCCTGACCCTAAATTAAAATTAGTAAATTAAGAGACAAAGAAAGGGCCAATATTGCTAATAAATAAATACAGAAGAAGATGGGAGTAAGAGGAAGGAACCGGTAAGAGAGAAAAGGAGGAGAAATAAGGAGGAGGAAGATAAAAGGAAAGAGGAGAGAGAAAAAAGAAGAAAAGAGAGAAAAGGAGGGAGGAAGAAGAAGAAAAAAGAGCCAATAACATAAGCATCACTAATACCAGTAAAAAAAGGAACAAGAGATACGAAAAAAAAATGCAAATGACCCTCAAACATATGAAAAACTGCTCGACCTACCTCATAAGAGAAATGAAAATTGAAATACACTGAGATACCATTTCTCACCTATCATGTTAACAAAAACCCATTTTGACAATATACTCGGGTATGTTGTGAACTCATGGATAGAAGTTAGGGATTTATATCATGGTATATACAAATATACCATGTTTGATAGGTTTTACTTTGGAACCACATAAATATTTTACATAATTGTAATTATATAATTACATAATTTTATATACACAGATTTTTCAAAAGCAACTCCTAGAAATCAAAAGCAAAATGTGTTGTTGAGTTAGTGGCATAACCTCACAAGAAAGGAATTATTTCAAATGATTTTTAAACTTTGAATTTGATAGTAGATCCTTATTGGTGTATATCCTAAGGGGGAAAGGACCCCACAAAATCTTAAACTGTTTCCACTTATCTATGTTAGTAGTAGTATTGGTATTGGTATTCTATGACTGTCGATGTACTGAGGTTTAAAGCAACTACACAATTATACTGGTATCATTAAGAATCAAGATTTTTGGTGAGGGAAAAAGGAGACACAGATAAAGTTAAGTAAAAATGCTGTATTCCTGTGTCTGAATTGAAAGCATTAGTATGGGCTCAGCATATATTTTACGATATATTTTAATCTTTAAAAAAATAAATATTTCCTAACGTGATCCACTGAAAAGCCCTAAAAAGACTGTCAAACTCAGGATCGGTAAGCACCACAGATGGTTTTCTACAATAACATATTTTTATGTTACTATTGAGCTTCTGTACAAGTGTGTGAGCACTTTAAGGTTGCTGAGCTGCTCAGAGGATCTATTCATTTATTCTCATTGTCTTCAATATGAGCTTGCCAGAAACCTGACCATCCAGGAAGTGATGTATTCATGCACATAGATACTCACCAATTTTTCTTTCTCCTCTTGGGCTTTTTCCTTTGTTTCATTCAATTGCTGTTTCAGTTTTTCAATCTGTTAGATGAAAATACAGAATCAGGAAAGTAAAGAAATTGCTCTGGGCCCTGCCTTTATTAAGTAGCCTTGTTTTTACATTATAGTAAAACCAGTAGGGTTTCCAAAACCTGGCTGTCATCAGAATTACCAGAGTAACTTTTTCTTTTTAATTGTGGTAAAGAACACAACATTAAATTGACCATCTTAACTATTTTTAAACATACAGTTCAATAGTGTTAAGTAAATTCACATTGTCATACAACAGGTCTCTATAACTTTTTCACCTGGCAAAACTGAAACTCTATCCTCATGCAACACTGATTCCTTCTTTGACTTTCCACCAGCCCTTGGCAACCACCTTTCTACTTTCTATTTCTGGATTTTGACTACTTTAGATACTTGATATGAGTGGAATCATTAATATTTGTCCTTTCGAGTATGGCTTATTTCACTTAGCATAATGTCCTTGAGGTTCATCTATGTGGTAGCATGATAGGATTTCCTTCTTTTTTAAGGCTGCATAATTTTCTTTATCCATCTCATCATTGGACATTTGGGCTGCTTCCACCTCTTGGCTATGTGAATAATGTTTCAACGAACATGGGTGTGCAAATAGCTCTCCAAGATCCTGCTTTAAATTCTTTGGGGAATATACCCAAAAGTAGGATTCCTGTATCATATGGTAATTCTATTATTAATGTTTTGAGGAACCTCCATAATGTTTTCCATACTGGCGGCACCACTTTACATTCCCACCAATAGTGCACAAGTGTTCCAGCTTTTCTGCATCTCCCCAACACTTGTTATTTTCTGTTTTTCTGATAGTAGCCATGGGTATGAAGTGATATCTCACTATAGTTTTGATTCGCACTTCTCTTATCTGGGGAACCTTTTGAAAGAAAAGTTTCAAGAAGAGTACAAAGAGTTCTCATACACTCTTCACCCAATTTTGCCATATTTGCTTTCCTCTCTATGTATATAGATAGATAGATCTATCTAAATACATAATTATATAGATACAGACAGATGATATATTTCTTTTTACATTGTTTTTTCAGGACCATGTGCGAATTAACTTTAAGACATCATGATTGTTTACCCCTAAATGTTTATGTATTATATTTCCTAAGAAAAAAGACATTCTTTTTTAGAAGCGCAGTACAATTATCAAAATCGGGAAATTTAACATTGATATAATCTATAGTCAATATTCAAACTTTACCCCATTTGTCCCAAAAATGCCCTTTATTGAAACTTTTCTTTTTCTGGTCCAGGATATAATCCTTGATTATGCATTACATTTAGTTGTCATGTATCCTAGTCTTCTTTAATTTGGAACAGCTTGTCTTTTATGATATCAACATTTTTGAAGGATACTGGCCAGAGTTAGGATTATCTGAAGTTTCTTCATGAGTAAATTCAGGCTATGCATTTTTGGCAGGCATACACTGCCAAAGCGATGATGTTATCCTTTCCAGTGATTCACATCATGAGGTGATTGATATCAATTTTAATCAATGGGTTAAGATTATGTTTGCCAGTTTTTTCAACTTAAAAACTACTCTTTTTCCTTTTGTAATTATTAAGTAATTTGTGGGAAGATATTTTGAAACTATACAAATATCCTTCTGTTCATCAAACTAACACCCACTAGTTTTAGCATCCCCTGATGATTCTTGACTGCATCAATTATTATTATAATGCCAAATGGAAATTTAATAATTTACTGCATTCGACTATAAGGAAAAGCTTTCCCTTCTCCCTCATTTATTAATTTATGTATTTATTAGTAGTATGCACTCATGGGCTTGCTTTATTCAGTGGTTTATAATCTATTACTGTCATTATTTATTTTGATTATCCCAGAATTGGGCAGTGGCAGCCCCTTCTGGCTAGCCCCCATGTCCTTTAATATTTTTTACTTACTTTCTGCCACATTAAGATATTCCAGGCTCATCTTTTACTTACTTTCCCTGCCTCAGTCTTGGAATCAATCATTTCTCCAAGGATGCTACTTTTAGTAGGGAATCTGAGTAGTTTTGTAAACTAAAAACTCCTTGACATGGTTATATAATCAGAGGAGACACAAGTGAAATATTGTTGTAATATCTTATACTGGTTTAAGGAAAACCTACAAATTCTAAAAGATAAATTGAGACAGTCCTAAGTCATGTAGGACAGGTGTGAAATACAATGAGATTCATTTTGTGATTGATTAAACAAAGTGTTAAATACAAAAACCCACTCTTAAGGAAAATCTCCTAATTTTGTTCAAGATGCAACAGTTTTTAAAACATTTCATTTCTAATATTTCCCTAATTACCAATGAAATAAGACTACGAACAGTTTAAATAAAATTTAAAAAATAGAAGAATGAGTAATAAAACTATAGGAGAGCTAATTAACCAGGATATATTGAATCTACTTTACTTCTTCCCCCCAAAGTAGTTTCTTTGGTTTTAATGGACACCCATGATTTTGAAAAAGTATACATTTGCTCCAGCTAGATGTGGGCCTTTTACTATATGGAGGCAGATGAAAATCAAGAACTACAAGTGATACTGATAAATGCAGACCAATATCAATTAGCTAGTACAGGCCATAAAGCTTTTATGTAATGAATTATGAAAATTATTTGTATGGCTGGCCTAAAATTTACTTTAGAATAATACTTTATAGAAGATAATTTTGATAATGCCTACTATTCAAAAAGTAATTTTAAAAACAGAAGTTGCCTAGGAAAGAAGGTAAAAAAAACATTAATGCACAAAAATTATACTTTATTTAATAAAATACAGAAAAATCCACACAAGTATTCAGTTGTCTGATTTCTCTAATATGCTTTCAATATCATCTTGAACTTAATTTTGATTGCTATTAACTTTTTCAAAGCATCAGTACACTCACAAGCCATTCACTCAAGCATGCAAACATACTTTAATGAATGCCTACTATGTGCCAGGCCCGACTAGGTGCTGGAGATACAGCACCAAACAACAATTTTTAAAAGGCCCCAAAATTATTTACTCCTAAGAGTCTTCATTCTTTGTCTCTCAGGAAAAGAGATAATAGACAAATACATAAGTAACATGCATTCCACATGGTGGAAAGTAATAAATATGACAAAAACAATAAAACAAAGGAGTAGTTTTAATTTTAAAGAGGGTAGTAAGGAAGGGTCTCACTGAACAAGTGGCATTTAAAAAATTATGGAATGATTCATGAATGTGCATGTCACCCTTCTGTAGAAGCCACGCTTTGCATCACTCCAATTGTTGGGTCCAGACAATCAATAAAGAGGCTGGATGTCAAATTAAGGTTCCGAAGATTTTATTAAGCTGAGCTCAGCGACCGTCTCTCCGACTAAGGAAAAACGGCCCCAAGACTCAGGGGGGTAAGGTTTTTATAAGATAGGGCTGTATGCAAAGTAAATTACAGAAGCCAAAAAGAATGTGTAGTTATTTTAGTTAAAACCGCATTCAGCTGTTGCAACAGTGTTGTTATGTCCAGGTGTCTTAACAGTACATTGTGACCAGGTTGAGGGTTGAGTTGATCGTATAAACTGTTTCTCAGAAATATGTATGTAATTAATTTTGAGACATTAAGGTTAGCAGCTGCAAGGTTTTCTGAAAGGGGAGGGGGTAAGAGGGAACTGCTACAAGGCCTCCTGGGAGGTGGGAGAGTAAGGGGAAACTGAGCAATGTTTTTCTTTAACCTTTTATTCCCCAGCAGAAGCAAAGCAGGTGTACAGAAGCAAAAAGAGCTGTTAGTTCCTGTGAAATGGTCTAAGCCACTTGTGACAAAACTACTTCTGCAAAACATTCTTAATATTTCTGTTGTAACCCATTTCTTGTTCTTAACAGGAACTTCTGCTTAGAGTCTAGCTGGAGTAGCTGAAGTATGATTTTTAAAAAGTGAGTCTGTCCGGCCTAGGGTCCGGGCCGGGGTCCCTTCACAATATTAGTTCATATGTGTACTGAAGAAAACACATTAATAAACAATAAAAAATGGGTGAAGGAACGTACAGAAGATGTTCAAGTAACTAATAATCAGGAAAATACAAATTAAAACACTGGGATACTAATTTATACCCATAAAATAAGCAAAAATTATTAAGTATAACATCAAGTATTAACAAAAATGTGGGCAAATAGAACTCACTCTAATATGTCACTTGTGACAGTATAAATGGGTATAACTTCTTTGTAGCTCAATTTAAACCCCATGAAATTGAAACTATGTGTGCCCCATAATATAGTAATTTAACTTCTAAGTGTCTACTCTAGAGCAACTCTCACACATGGGCACACGCAGACATACATAAGAATGTTCACTGAATGTTTGTAATAATGAAAAAGTGGAACCTAACTGACCCACAGGGCGTGGGTATGGAATATTATAAAGCAGTTAAGAATAAATGAAAAAATAAAGAGTCAATGGAGTTGTAATAGATACATATATCAGGGGAGAGGGGACAGTAGATGGGGGAGGAGGGTTGTCACTTTGTGAAGGGTGAAAAGGATAACTATTGCATTGTTTTGTACATCTGAAACTAATAATAAAAAAAAGAAAAAAAAAGCATGCTCTTTATAAATTTTTTTAAAAATGAACTATCATGTGATTTTTGTGACTATACCACAAAAACAAGATGTTGAGTAAAAAAACAAGTTGCAAGGCCGGCCGAGTAGCGTGTTGGTTAAGAGCTGGCTTGGAATGCCAGCTCTGAGCAGCAGGGACCTGGTTCGGATCCCACATGAGGGCCAGTGACACTGCCCTCTACAGTTAAGATGGTGAACAACAGCTCGACCTGGAGCTGGGCTGCCGTGAGTCGCCAGCTACGGCGTGGGCTGCAGCCCCTGCTGCAGTGGGCTGCCATGGGCTACCGTGTGTGGCCAGCAGCCAGTGTGAGCGGCCGGCAGCCGGTGTGAGCGGCCGTCCAGAGGCCGGCGACTGATCTGCCTCACCCCGGAAGAGCGCAATGATGGTGCCAACTTGGGCCAGTGAGGCGATGTCCTCCACAACTAGACTGAAGAACAACAGGACAGCAACTTGTCTGTTCCCTTTCCCTGATTCCCCAACACTGTTCCTCTCTCCCAATTCCCCCAAAAATATCTTTAAAAAAAAACAAGTTGCAAAAGACACATACAGTATGATACTACTAATGTAAAATTTAAAACAAGACTTCGGTATGTCTTGTTTGTGGATACATAATAAATAGTGAAAGTACAAAAACATACATGGGGATGAAACACATCATCCTCAGAGTGGTGGATATTTCCTTGGATTTCCATGGGGTTCATAGAGGCAGATGGAAAAAAAGAATTTGTAGTTCACCTAAATTCCACTTTAACACCTACTAGCTGGTGACTTTGGGCAAGTTACCTGTCCTTTCTCAGAGTTACTTACTTCATCTATAAAATGGGAATGAAATTTTCCCCCCAGAGTTTAGGACTTTAAATTTGTCCCAAAGTGCTGAAGCAAAATCATGATAAAACATTGTTTTCCTTTACAACACCCCAACAGCTATATGGGGTTATTAAAAGGACTAAATGAGGTAACAGAGTTAAGTTCCTAGCATAGTGCCGGGCACAAAATAGGGACACCAAAATGTTAGTTCTCATCCTTTTTTCTTCCAGATCTAAAACAACAGCTTTATTCTCAAACCCTTAAATAAGGTACAATAATATAAATTCAAGATCAACTTGCTGGGTTCATAATCATGTGATCATGAATTATCAGTGAGTTACTTTACAAATCATTAAAAGTATTTATCAGGGGCGGCCAGTTAGCTCAGTTGATTAGAGCGCAGTGCTCAAAACACCAAGGTTGCTGGTTTGATCCCTGGATGGGCCACTGAGCTGCACCCTCCACAACTAGATTGAAATAACTACCTGACTTGGAGCTGATGGGTCCTGGAAAAACACACTGTTCCCCCGAAAAAAACAAAACAAACACAAAACTATTTATCAATATCAAAAGTTATACAGATCATATACCATGCTCTTATCCTTGGATCATAATGTTCCTTTATGATCATCAATCTGTTTCACACAAAAGAACATAGGGCAAGAACTGAAAATAAGAAAGGGCCAGTCATGACAGTAAAGCCATTCTGAAATAGTGTCCTGCGTCAAGGAGAGTTAAAGTCAATTGAATTGCCTTAACTACATGATAAGATTTCAAGGAATTAAAATCCTTGAAATATATAACCACACAAGTATAACACAGAGGTAGTTACTGAGGCTCAGGAGGGTTTCTACCTACCTACCATATTATCTTTCTCCTGATCCTGCTTCTTCAGGTAGTTTAATACAGACATTGTGTCTTTCTCCATTTTATACTGCTGTTTCTTTAAGTCCTCATTAGTTTCTGCAAGTCTCCGGGAAACATCACGATACTCAATCCTAGAAAGTTCTGTGACTTCCAGCCTGCCCTCCCAAAGGAGAGCATTGGCCTTGGCTCTCTCCACTGCAGATTCATCAGTTTTTATTGTGTTCCTACACGGGAAGAGGACATCGATAGCATATAACTATTCTCTACTATAGTGACATTTCATCTCTCTATTATTATTTGTTTTGTTTGGGATTGCCTGGCACACATGAGCAAATATCACTGGACAAATCAGTTAATAAGAAATACATATTTACTTGATAAGGGAGTTATTTTAGTAGGTGCTTCTTCCTGGAATAGGGGAGCTTTAAACCTTAACTCTAAAGGACTGGAAAAACAGAGGAAAGGCATGATAAGTCAAATTCATTTCATAAAGCTTTCACATCTTTTCATTCACTTCTTTGAGTCTCTCATATTTGAACTGTCTTTTCTATCCCTACTCACTCAGTCTTATTAGTCATTGGCTCTCTCCACTGCAAATACATTACCTTAGTTCCTCTTCTGCATGATATATTTGTAGTGTAATTGTAACTTTAAGTCCATATTTCTATAATCTTCCACCTATCCTAACCCGTTTTGTTTTTGTTTTAGGTTGTTTTGGGTTTTGTTTTGGTTTTACTAGACCTTGGACAAAAGATCAAGTCACTAGGGCAAGTATGTTAAATACTTTATCTGCTGGCACCATAATGGACCAGGCTTTAAGGATGGCTGAGAAACAATCCATAATCATTTATACAGATGTGGAGAGGAAATTTTAAAACAACAATAAAGAATGGCTTAAAAAATGGCTTCAAAGATTAAAATGATAAAAGGGGAGATTTTTCAAAATAAAGGTTTATTGTATGAGCATTAACTAAACACTATCCCTTATATATGATAGGCACTGGATATATAGTTAGATACTAACTAAGAAGCTCACCCATTATTTGAATTCTAAATATTTTCACACATAAGTATGTGTGTACCTTTCTATACTGTCACCCTCCATCCCCACTCCTCAACTCCTGGTTCTTGACCCCTTTTCAGTCCCACTCTCACCGTTTGTTCTCTACAAATTAAGGTCAGCCCCATCCCCAACCCTCAGCCTATTATAGCTGTTGACCTCCCTTTCCAGCATAACTTAGGCAGTAGTGATAGACTGCCTTGTTACAATCATCCAATTGCTCCCTGAAGTTATCAAGTCTAACCTGCTCAGAGTAGTTGATGCAAGAAATCAGGTAGGATTTCTCATAGGAAGACCACTAATACTAATTGTAGAAACAAAGCAGGGTTTGTTTCCATGAGTCATGGAAAATCCCAGGAATAAGAGGTCTGTTACCCTCAACGTTCCTCATTGTTGATATGTGTACTGTAGACGCACAGTCAAAAATAGAAAACATATGCTAGTGAGTTCCAGGAATGTGGTAAGCCCTTGGCACTTTAAAAAAGTGGACTAACTATGCAGTTATGAAAAAACACACTGTAGAAGAATACTTATATTAATACATGGGGGGAAGCTACAAATAAATATGTACACTGGGCTATCATTTTATAAAGAAAAAAAAGAATGTCTCAAAATGATAGCAGTGCTTATCTTTAGATGATGGTGATTTTTGTTTCCTCCTTTGACTTTCCCTATTTCCTAAACTTTCTGAGCATACATTACTCTCTTAACTTACTTCACAAATTTTACAAGTGTGGGGATTCCCTCGTGGTCCCAGTGTTGTTGGACATGTTATGACAAGGAAATTCCAGGGTCACCCAATAGATCTAGTGTCAACCTAGCAACAACTCTAAGCCTGCAAAGGATTAGTGCTAGAGCAATATCCACTTGAGGGGTTTGAATCAGTTTGGGGAAATCTGAACAATTACCCAATTTGGTCAAATCCTTTAGGCCAGCAGTTCTCAACCTGTGGGTCGCGACCCCTTTGGGGGTCAAACGACCTTTCCACAGGGGTCTCCTAAGACCATCGGAAAACAAAAAGATATTTACATTACAATTCTTAACAGTAGCAAACTTACAGTTATAGAGTAGCAATGAAAATAATTTTATGGCTGGGGATCACCACAACTTGAGCAACTATATTAAGGGGTCGCGGCATTAGGAAGGTTGAGAACCGCAGCTTTAGGCTTTCCTTTGAACCAAAAATAATCCCTAATAGGCCCAAGGAACTACTTCAATCATCCAGAGATCCTTTAGATGTTCAAGGTCATCTCAACCACACAGCAGAGCTCTCTCAGACTAGGGGCAAGGAAGAATGAACCTGGAGCACAGTTCTTGTGGAAAAAAACATCCAAGTTGAAGGATACACAAGCAGACACCTTAATTTGTTTATCGAACAAATATTAAGCATCTGCTGTTTCAGGGTCTCTGTTAGATGCTGGAGATAGATATGGTGAATAATGCTTAGCACCTATTCTACAGAAGTTTATAGTCTTGAGCAGGGTTTCCCAACACTAACACTACTGACATTCTGAGCTAAATAATTCTGTTAGGGGTGGGGGGGGGTTGTCCTGTGCACTGCAGGATGTTAAACAGCATCCTTGGTCTCTACTCACTAGATGCCAGTAACACACATCCCCAGATGTGACAACTAAAAATGTTTACAGATATTGCCAAATGTTCCCTGAGAGGCAAAATTGTCCTGGGTTATGAACCACTAGTCTAGAGCAGTGCTGTCTAACAGAGCTTTCTGTGATGATGGAAATGTTCTATATCTGGGCTGTCGAGTATAGTCACCACTACCCATATGTACGTAGTGAGCATATGAAATGTGGCTAGACAACTGAGGATCTGAATTTTTAATTTTAATTAATTTTAATTGCCACACATGACAGGTGACTACCCTATTGGACAGCGCTGGTCTAGAGGACCTCCAATATCCCAAGAAATGTTATCGTGACCTTCACTTTCAGTGTCAAAATTCTTCCTCCTCATTCTCAGTTCTTTGTTCCTGTACTAGTACCTATTTAACTCAGTCCTGTGTTACTTCTACTGTTTGGGAACTTCTCTGCCTCTATCGTTAATGCATTACACACAGGCAGGGGCTGTGTCTAAATTACTTCAGGGTCCCAAATATGTCTCAGTTGAAGCAGTAAGATTTGGCATGCATTTTGGGGAATTTTTGAACAATGGGAACTGCTCTTCTCAGAATCAGGGAGAGAGAGAGGTGGATCGAGGTGGATCCAGGAGGGTGCAGGACGGTCCAGGGGCGCCAGCGGGAGGGTGACAGCCAACTCCTTCGTTGGGCGGTCCCCAGACCCGAATCCCCGGAGGGTAGGCCCAGAAAGAGGGGACACCAGCGTGGCTTCTCCTTACTTCTGGTTGTCTTTGCCTTTGCTCTTGTCTTTCCTTTTGCCCTTTCCCTTCGACGGCATCTCGGCTTCTCCAAAGGCCCCCTCTCGTCGTAGTGTCTCTGCCGCCGCCCAGGCCCAGCTCCGTCTCTAAGGAAACCTGCACGCCAAGCTGGTAACGTTCCGCCCGGGCTGTTGCCAGCGCGCGGAGAGCGCATGCGCCGTTACGTGGCCCCCGACGCCGCCGCGTGGAGCCCATTCCGCAGCGGGAGGGGCGAGAAGGGCGGGGCGGAGGTCGCTCCGAGGGCGGCGGGCGGCCGCGCCGGGGCGGCGCTTGCGGTGAGTGTGTGAGCGGCGGAGGCTCCAGAGCCTGACCCGGTGTCGGACCGGGAGGCCGGAGCGGGCTAGTTCTGGGCGGCGGTGCGACGTCCTGCGGGCCGGGCGTCTCCAGCGGTGCGAGGTCCGGACTTGCTACCCCACGGGTCCGCCCGCCCCGCCGGTTTTGCATGTTCCTCGTTGTCGAGTCCTCGCGTTTCATCACGCCTCAGCCTGCGTGGCCGCTGCCGCCTGGCTTTCGCCCCTGCTCAGCCTCTCTCGAACCTGCCCAGACTCGTTTGGTTTCCTTTCCCCTGTCCTGGCTTCTAACTTGCTAATTCTGTAAGGGGTGGCGCATGTAGTGGACTTCCCGGGCCACACGTTTTTTGGTGAGGCGATGGAGGACTTTTAGGAGGGCGGTGGTTGGGGTGAGAGTGGCAGCCTCCGCGGGGCAGTGCGCGCGGGCGTCCTGGGGTCCGGGAGGCGGGCGAGGAAACAAGTGATTCCACCTGGGGCGGGAGAGGCCACGGGGCTCGAGGAGAGCCCTGGGGTCAGGCCCTGGGCCCCATTCTGTCCCGCGTAGCCGACGCTGCCCGCCCAGAACCGGCCAGGGATACCTTTTTCCTGGTATCTCATGCGTCCGCATCCCCTTTTTTTCTGTAAGTTGCATGAAGTTGAAAGCTCTTGCCTTTTGGGGTGTGTGGTTTTTCTTTCCTGAGCATACCAATGAAAAGGAGTACTCGAAAGTATTCTTTTTCAGAGGAGGAGCTCTGTGATGATGCATGTCTTCATTCAATGAGAGTTAGTGAGTCATTAAGGCAGATAAGGAATTCTGGGTGCCAATGCAATAGGAAACTTGTAATTCAAGCTCAGCTGTGTGTCATCCTCCATGT
This sequence comes from Hipposideros armiger, assembly GCF_001890085.2. NCBI lineage: Eukaryota > Metazoa > Chordata > Mammalia > Chiroptera > Hipposideridae > Hipposideros > Hipposideros armiger. The sequence continues at coordinate 3,166,060 of NW_017731399.1, forward strand.
CTAAAATTTCTTTTAAGAACTTCATTGTTCATCCCCCCCCCCCGACTTCCCTGGGGAGAACTGAATCCCTACATCCCTTCCAGAGGTCTCTGACCTCTGATGCTCTCCTCCAAGCCCCTCTTTTTCACTTAGTTTCTGAATTCTGTGTTTAGAGTGAAAAATTCTGATCTATTAGCACTGAAAATCTTTTTAAGACATACCATCTTCTGGTATGATCGTGGCTTAATCTATTTCCGGTGCATTTCCCCCTCTTTTGTATGTCACTTCTATGGGTACATGGTGGAATCACCATACATGGAAGGGGTTTCCTCTGATACGAAATCTATAAAGTTAGGATAAATTTTGTATGACTAAGGTTCTGAAAATGCACCCGATAGATAACTTGCAGGAAAGAAAGGGTAGGGCATCGTCTGTCACAGGCTCTAGTTGGAATACATTAAAAAAATTGGTAACTGGATAATATGAAAGTCATTCCAGAACTTTAGTTGTTTGAACATAGGCCTACAGACTCATTTATAAACATGAAAATTGGACTGTAACAAGGTTATTTCTTAATATGAGCATAATACTTTATACTTGTATTTTATAGTATATACTTTATAGTTATTTTATTATACAACTTTTTTTTTTTTTTTTAGCTGAGCCACCCTGCCACCTGTTGGCAGCTCAGCAGAAGGACTGTAACTGCTGTTGCTCAGAGCTCGCACTCTTGAGTGAACTCAACCAACTGAGCCACTCGGCTGGCCCTATTATACAACATTTTTATTAACTACAAGTTTGGTTTTGTAGTTAGAACTGTTGTGATATGAATATGGCTAAGAGAAATGCCGAGATTCATAGTGTAGTAGAGATAGTTCTAGAATCTAGCCTTCTGAACCTCCACATTCTCTACCAAAGAACTGGGTGTTATTTATTATTCAGTCATCTGTTAGTAAGAAACATCTGATGCTAAAAATAGTAGAGTAGGAAGTTACTATTTAGCAATTCATCTGGTAGCATTTCTTTCCACAATTTCTAGTAGGTAGTTTTACTATGAAATTTCAGGATTATTTTACTGAATAAATTTGTTTCATTATTTAGAATGCTAATGATTTTAAAACTTGAAGTAAGCCACTTAGTGTTTTGTTGACTTGGCTATTTATTTATTTATTTATTTATTTATTCATTTATTTTTTACCCAGTTTGAATAGTTCCTGGTCAGCATAGAAATGTGGGTGTCTTGGCTGAATCTTCATGCAAACAAGATCATTCTGGTCCTGGTAGGTAGGGCAAATATCCGGATATAAGGTAACATCTGCTAGCTTAAAGCTGTAAATGTGCTTCATATGCTCCTGGGGTTTGGTTTTGTTTTGTTTCTGAGTTGGATTCTCTGTCTTTGCCAAATGATGTTAATTTTTCCCATTGATTATAATACCACCAAGTGTGGAGTTGTTATAAAAAAAAAAAGCCAAGTAAGAACTGAGGGCTATTTATCAAAATATGTAGTGTTTCTAATTTTTTCTTCTAGTAGTTCCAAAATTGGGTTTACTCTATAAAGTCTTCTGTGGCTTTATTCTGGTTTAGCTTGGAGACCAAGTTTCTACTCATAAATGATCCTTGAAATCACTTGATAGCAGGTGCTATTCCTTCCAGAGGGCTTTCATCCAAACTGTATCTAAAGGGGCTGATCAATATTTCTGAGTATCATGGGGAATTACTTTCATTCTGCTTTTTTATTGCATATGGTGCAAATACAGAATTCTATTAAACAGGTTCATCTTGTGATGTAACTAGTTTACATCCCTGCAGGGGTAAGAAATCCTGGAGATCAAGGATTTAGTCTCATTATCAATTTTTAAATCAGATTTTTAAACATTCACTGTTTTATTTATATACAAAATGTGTTGCTACAGATAATTATTACCTATTGGAAATTTATTGCAAAATACCCAATTTTTATTAGTTGTCCATCCTGACCAAGCTATTACACAGAAATAAAAGTTCTCTAACAAAAGTTATATACCCAAATTTCAGGCCCCCTTATCTGCACATTCATTTCATGGCTCTGTCACATGTTCATTCATTTAAGAACCGTTTAGTGAGTACCAACTGTATACCAGGCTTTTTTACAGCTTGAGGGATATGGTGAGGAACAAAACAGGACCCCTACTTTTAAGTGGCTTACAGTCAGATGTATGAAAGTGTTGACCTGGACATTGATCTCTGAGAATACACAACCTTCTTGGTACCTATACACACAGTTAACAGTAAAAGACACTAAACAGTGATGGGTAAAGGGAAGATGGCATGGCTCCTAAGTGCTACAGGAATTTGGAGGCATGAAAAGACTGTCATAGTCAAAGTTTACTTTGGAGGTGGGCCAAAAGGAAGAGGGAAGGTAGAACAAATGTGAGCGAAATTCAGTGTGTGCTTGAGAGTAGGAGTAATTCAACTAGAGCAGTGGTTCTCAAAAATGTGGTCCACAGATCAATAGCACCAGTGTCACCCTGGAACTTGTTAGAAATGCAAGTTCTCAGGCCTCACTTGCGACCTGGATTGGAAATTCTGGCAGTGAGGCCCAGCAGTCTATTTTAAGAAGCCCTCCAGGTGGCTCTCATGCATGCTAAAGTTTGAGAACTGCTGGTCCAGAGCAGAGGGTTCTTATATGGAAGTAGTGGACAAAAAACTTGGGCAGGGTGGCCTCAGAATTCACAGTGGAGGACTTGGAATGTTAGGCAATGTCTGCTCTTTTATCCTACAGAGCAGAGTCATCAACTTGTTATTTGAAGGCTGGATTTGGCCCATAAATGTGTTTTGTTTGACCTGCACAGTGTTTGGGGGGGTTTGTTTTTTACCTAAATGGAGTTAGTAGTTTTTAACAACTAAATGGAGTTGGTTCTCACTATTTAAAAACCAGATTCTATGTAGAAATCTGTGCTTTCAACTTATGTTGAAAAATCAGAGGACCTGGCAATACTGGGCCTGTATTTCATCATGCCAGCAATTTGTGAAAACAGCAAGCCGCTGCCTCTTTAGATGGGATGTGTGCTCTCTAGTTTGCCTCAGTACCCACCACTTCCTGTTGTTTTACACACACCTTTACTCACATTTCCTGCCTGGCCCCAGTAGGTATTTAGATATTTGAGTTTGTAACTTTAAATGTAGACCGTGGGGAATTAAAGTTTTGAGAAGAAGAGTGATGTGATTTATGTATTCATTAATTCATTACATAAAAATTGATTAATTAAGCATATATGCCAGGCTATACAGTGTTTAAAGATGAATGAGTCCCTGCCATGGTGTGAATTGCAATCTAGTGGGAAAATGATGAAAACAACATTTTAGGATGACAGTAGTGTATGGATTTGAGAATAGAGACATTGGTGACTAGAAGACCAGTTAAGAGGCTATGGTAGTCCAAGTCTGAAGTAATAGAGGCTGGAATCTAAATTCAGGGGGAGTAGGAGGAAAAAAAGAGAAAGATACTGCAAAGAAAAAAATCACCAGTCCTTGATAACAGATTGGAAGATAGAAGGCACAAGGGAGGAGAATTCAAAGATGATGAAGATTTTGAGTTATGAATTAGAAAATTTGTGGTGCCACTAACAGAAACAGGATATTAGAAAGGGAATCCATTTAACTCTCTGTATGTATGGGGTAGGGGTGCCGAGGAAGGGGACCATTTGGAGATGCCAGTTTGAAGTGTCTCTCATTTTGAGTTCAGTATTTTTAAAAGGAAAACTTAATGAAAATGTTGGCAAGATTGCATGCGTAGGGGTAGATACTATTCATTCTATTCTAGGATTCCAAGTGAATACCTGGAGAAGTGCTTTTTTCTTTTTAAAAAAAAACTTAAAAAAATATTTTTCAATTAGTTAACATACAAAATTATATTAGTTTCATGTGTACAACATAGTGATTTGACATTTGTATAACTTATGAAGTGATCACCCCAATAAGCCTAGTACCCATCTGACACCATACATAGTGATGACAGTATTACTGACTATATTCCCTATACTGTACTGTATATCCCCATGACTGTTTTTATAGCTGTCAATTTGTACATCTCAATCTCGTCCCCTTTTTTATTTTTTTAAAAATTTTTATTTGGGAATTAGGGGATGGGAACAGCACTGGGAATTGGGGGAAGGGGAACAGACAAGTTGCTGTCCTTTTGTTCTTCAGTCTAGTTGTGGAGGACGTTGCTTCACTGGCCCAAGTTGGCACCATCATTGCGCTCTCCCGGGCGAGGCAGATCAGTTGCTGGCTTCTGGACAGCCGCTCACGGTGGCTGTTGGCCGCTCTCACTGGCTGCTGGCTACACATGGTAGATAGCCCATGGCAACCCACTGCAGCAGGGGCTGCAGCCTACACCATCGCCAGCGACTCACGGCAGCCCAGCTCCAGGTTGAGCTGTTGTTCAGCATCTTAGCTGTAGAGGGCAGTGTCACTGGCCCTCATATGTGGGATCTGAACCGGGGCCCTCTGCCGTCCCAAGCCAGTTCTTAACCATCGCGCCACTCGGCCGGCCCTCATCCCCTTTTTCACCCATGCCCCTGATCCCTCTCCTACCTGGCAACCATCACAATATTCTCTGTATCTATGAGTTTGTTTCTATTTTGTTTGTTTATTTTGTTTTTTAGATTCCACATAGAAGTGAAATCATACAGTATTTGTCTTTCTGTTATTTCACTTAGCATAATACCCTCTAGATCCATCTGTGTTGTTTCAAATGGCAATATTTCTTTCTTTTTGTGTATATGTACCATTTCTTTATCCATTCATCTATCTATGGACACTTAGGTTGCTTCCATACCTTGGCTATTGTAAATAATGTTGCAGTGAACATAGGGATGCATATGTCTTTTCTAATTAGTGTTTTGGGTTTCTTCAGATAAATACCCAGAAGTGGACTTGCTGGGTCCTTCTTTGTCTCTTGTTATAAAGTCTATTTTGTCTGATATAAGTATTGTTACTCTAGCTGTTTTTTCATTTGCATTTGTATGAAATATCTTTTTCCATCCCTTTATTTTCAGTCTGTGTGTGTCTTTCGATCTGAAGTGATTTTCTTAAAGGCAGCATATGTGTCGGTCTTGTTATCCTTTCAACCACACTATGTCTTTTGATTGGACATTTAATTCATTTACATTTAAAGTAATTACTGATAGGTGTGTAGTTATTGCCATTTTATTATTCATATTTTTTACCTTTTTTATTTATTTTTTCTTCTTCTTAAAGAAGTCCCTCTAAGATTCTTTGTAATATGGTTTGGTGGTGATGAATTCCTTTAGCTTTTTCTTGTCTGGGAAGCTCTTTATTTCTTCTTTGATTCTAAATGATAGCCTTAATGGGTAGAGTAATCTTGGTTATAGGTCCTTGCTTTCATCACTGGATATTTCATGCCAGTCCCTTTTGGCCTGCCAAGTTTCTGTTGAGAAATCAGCTGACAGTCTTATGGGGACTCCCTTGTAGGTAACTAACTGCTTTTCTCTTGCTGCTTTTAAGATTCTCTTTTTGCCTTTAACCTTTGGCATTTTAACTATGATGTGCCTTGCTGTGGGCCTCTTTCGGTTCATCTTCTGTTGTGAATAATGCTACAGTGAACATTGGCATAGAAGTAATTTGTTTGAGTCCCTGTTTTCAGTTCTTGTGGATAGGTATCTAGGACTGGGATTGACTTGGTCCCTTTTAACCACACACTCACACATATAATAGTAAGTGGCTATTCTTGATCACACTTGGAACACACAACTGGTATTTGAGTTCTTCACAGCCAAAAAAAGCCCTCACACAGTGCATAAACTAGGTTTTATGCACTTTGTTTATGGATTAGCTCTTTAATTGCGGCCCCCTCATACATTTACACATGTACATTTACACAAAAATGTACACTAGCTTTTAGAGGGAATATGACTTGCCTCCTTTTGTTGTTGCTGATTTATAGACAAGTGATTTTATAAGAGTGACTGCAGTTGTAATTTGAATGAGAAGAAAGTATAGAATAGGAGAAAGAGCCCAAAAGTACTAGACTACAAGTCAGGAGATGCGCTTAATGATCTGGTTTCCAAAGTCTGAACAGATTCAAAACAAATGTAGAAAGTGATAACTATGTCAAAAATAGGCGTACAAACAAGAGAGAAAAGAGAGAATTTTGTTCTTATGGGTATCCACGTCCATCTCCTACAGGTTGAAAAAGTGACACATTAGTTGAAGAAAACAAGGGGGAAGTCCCGAAGGGAAAGGAAAAATTGTTAAGTAACCTATATAAAGTAATACCCCACTTTTTCGTAGGTCAGATTTCTGCAAATTCTGCTTTCTTATTCCAAGCTGAGAGCTCATAATAAATGAAAAGATATTTATAAGCCACTAAAAGAGCTGTCATAAGGTCCCTTATTCTGTTGGAGAGGTCCTCACGGTATAAGCTGACATAAAAGTCTAATGAATATGGCTCCGATTCACATCCCACAAAAGATTTTTAAAAATTAGATGATGGTAGCTTATTGAAGGAGTCAGGTACATCACAACACTGATCAGTGATAATAGATAGCATGGTGTCAAGGAAGACTAGCTCAAAAAGCATAGTAAATGGGACTATTTAGTGGCAGAACAGCAAGCAGTCCTACAGACCTGTAGCCCTTGGAGGCATTCCAAGTTTACAGAAAAATATAACTGATGATCATAATGATGAACCTAAACCATAAATAAAATGTCACTTTCGAAACATTTTTACTAAACATTGTTAAAATAAAAATATTATGGTATTTAGAGGAGGAGCATCTTAAAGACATCTGAGAAAATGTACTTATGTGGAAACTTTCTTATTATATGAGGTATCATTGTAATATTTCAGTCTTTCTCATATTTTTATTTTTCAGTTTAACACGTTTGAAGCGGTAGCTATTTTTTGGTTGATAACAAGAAAGGGAAAACATGTTTTCACTTCTTTTCCCACAAACTCCAATATAAACAGTGACAAATGACAGTGATCCTTGTAATTACTCTTCTGCGATAAGTTATCTCCCACAATGGACATGAGTTTGGAGGCAAAGATCATTTATCACCTTAGATTTTCATTATATTTGCTCATTGGGACACTGTTAATCCCCTCCTGGTTGACAGTATTTTCTTAATCCAAAGGACTTTCACTCTTAATGAAAGGCTTTGTGACTGGTGAAGAAAAGAAGCAGCATTAGCAACAGCTTTCGCCATACAGTGATTATTGTACATAAGTCAAGCCTAAAACAGTGCAAAATGAAATCAAGCACTACCTGATCTCATTTTAGTATAATACCCAAGTGGTTTCATTGTACAGAATGGGCCTTTTAGACACTTGTCTAATGATGTTTTGATTGAAATGTAATAAAGTACAGAAATAAGTGACCTGTTTACATTTGAATTTTACATTTGTTGGTAAATGCATCAATTCTAATTCCTTTATCGAAAGTTAGAGTATTTGATCTTAGGGATGAAGGGACCTTAGAAAATACCAACCAGTCTTCTGATCTGTGAATCTGTTTTGGATATTGTGGTCAGATTTGGGCTGAACCCTTTGGGGTAAGACTCCTTCCCTTCCCACCAGCATGAGACAATTCATATTATTGGGAAATTCTTATTCCTATTCAGTCTCTTCCCCTTGTAGTTTCCATGCTCACAGGTCTTATTACAGCTCCTTGGCAATGATCTAATAAAAGTTGATTTTTAAATAAACCTTTTTTACTTAGTTGATATTTAAAAAGTGCTTGTGATAAAATTTTTCAGTGGTTTTCCAATCTGTGCCAGTTGTCAGTCTTCTCTCTACCAAATATCTCTTCAGTACGTAAGTATTAATGCTACCATTGTATGATTAGAAACTTTTTTTCTGTATGTAGCTTGAGGGAAGTTGCTATTCTATTAACATAAATATTCATACTCTATATCTTCCTTGATTTAATATTTAATTTCACTGTTAGGTTTATTATTAAGTTATTAATATGTCTAAAATCTTAAATGTAGTGACTCATTCCTACTTTTTCCTAAACATATCTGACTTTTATTTGAAGTCTTTAAATTCATTTCCACCTTAGGAACAAAGAGGACATTGTGTGAGTTGTAGTTTTTTTTAATTTTAATTCTTTTAAATAAAATAATGGGACTATAACAGAAAAATTAGAAAGCTTCAAGTGTTGGGACATATTTTCAGAGAAGTTAAAAGTCCATATTGCTTTTAATTTTTCAAAGTTAATATCTTTGGAATAACATATACTTTGTAAAACAATAAGTGGGTAAGCTGTGTTAATAGAAAAATATATTTTAAAAAAAGCTGACCACAAAATATTATGCAAATACAGGGTTGATCTGTATGACCAGTGGAATATGGGGAAGTGATAGTGTATGAACAAGTCCAAGTCAAGGCCTTATTCTTTCTTGGATTGCCCACTCTGGAGGAAGCCAGCCACCATGTGTGAAGACATTCAAGGCCCTGTGGAGAGTCCACATGAGAAGCAGCTGAGGCTTTCTTCCAATATCTAGCCATCAGCTTGCCAACCATTGAGTGAGCCATCTTGGAGGTGGGTCCTCAGCCTGTCAAGCCTTCAGATGACTGCAGCCCCAGCCTACATCTTGACTACAGTATCATAAGAGACCCTAAGCCAGAATTGTCCAATTAAGTCACTCCCAAATCCTTGAACTACGGAAGCCGTGAGATAGTAAATGTTTATTGTTTTAAGCAACTAAGTTTTGGGGTTATTTGTTATGCAGCAATAGATAACTAATATACAGCATCCTAAAATATTTATTGGTTTAATAAATAGAGAAAAATTTGGACAATGTGAACAATGTTTAGTATCCTTTAGAAAGTTAGTTTATAACAATTTTAACAATTTGAAAGTGGTTAAAGAAATTCCATTTAGCTATAGAACTAATTCAGAAAAATAAAATTACAGTTTCTCCTAAAACAATATGACTAGAGTAGGTATTCATTAATTACATTCTCTCTTAAAAATCTATTTAACTGTTTATGAAAGTATTATTTCTCCCTTTTTATGTCAGTTGCAGTTTATTCCTATTGTCAGTTTCTATTTAGCAGCTTCTTGGACACGCTCCTAGGTGCTTGGGCAAATCAATAAACAAAAAACATTCTTGCTCTCAAAGAGCTTATATTCTATCAGAGAACACAGACAATAAGCAGAATAAATAAGCTATCTAGAATGTTAGAATGTGGTAAGTAGTATGGAAAGAAGAAAAAGCAGATCAGAGTAAAAGGGACTGGGAGAACAGGTGGAGGTAGGGGGCACATGAGGGAAGGAGGTTACATATAGTTCTAAAGATGGGCCTCAATAAGAAAGCAGCATTTGAACAATGAAGGTGTTGCAGGAATTTATCAAGTGGATGTACGGAAAACATTCCAGATAAAGGCCCTAAGGTAGAAGCGTGGGTGACATACGAGCACAGAGGTCAGTGTGGGGAGAGTGAGTAAGGTGAGAAGTATTAGTAGATGAGGCCAGAGGGGTAATGGGGAAGAAGGCAGAGCAGGTGGGTCCATGGAGGCTGTTAGGACCTTGCTGAGGGAAAGGAGAAGCCATTGCTGGATTTTGCAGAGGAGAGAGAGAGACATGCTCTAACATTTTTAAAGGATGACTTTAGTTGCTTGTTAAAAATAGACTCTGAAGGAGTGAGAGTAAAAGTGGAGGTCTGTTAGGACAACATTAGAGTGAATCACATGAGAGATGATGGTGACTTGGGCCAAGGTTGTAGCCATGGATAGCCATGGAAGTGGCCTGAAACGGTCGGACTCTGGAAATGTAATGAAGGTAGAACCAGCAGGAAGCAGATCAAAAGTTCTTGGTCATATATAGGAAGGAGAACAAACTACTATAAGACTTGCACATTCTGATGCCAGCCTGACTTTCCAGCGTCATTTCTGACCATTTTCTGCTCTGCACTCTCTTCCCCACCCCATATCCATCTTCGCTAGAGCCATACTGGATGACCCTTCCTGGGTGACCTAGTGGTTAAAACTGGGCTCTGGGTTTGATTTCTGGCTCTTTTCACTTACTACTACAAGGTCTTAAATTAGCTTTTTAAGCCTCAGTTTTCTCATTTATTGACTGGGGATGTTTATAATAGAACCTACCTCATGGAGTGGTATTGTGAGATTAAATGAGATAATCTATGTAAAATACTTAACATAGTGCTTGGCAAATATTAAGGTCTCAATAAATATTAGCTGCTATTATCTCAGATTGCGTTCCTTTGGCCCCATTCTTTCCTCTGTATTAAATGCTACCCTCCTCTTTTATATCTTCTATCACTATGGTCTTCTACTTTTTTTTCCCTTCATTTCTCAAATCCATATGAAAGAAATTCATGAGGAAATTTAAAAATGAAATCAAATTAAACATAATTTCCCTGCTGCCAGTTTTCGTCTTTATAGTCCCTCTGGCTTTTGTCCACATGTCTAATATTTATGTAGTTACTTCTATTCATTTCTCATAGTTCAAGTGTCTTTCCTAATCCTCTGGGTAGATTTAGTCCTGTGCTTTGAGTTCCTTTAGCATTTTTCTGATTAACTTAAGAAGGTGTGGTTATTTATATGTACATCTGTCACCCCTGCCAAAGTCAACATCTTTTTCTTTTTTTAAGATTTTATTGGGGAATTGGGGAAGGGGAACAGTCAAGTTGTTGTCCTTCAGTCTTAGTTGTGGAGGGCGCAGCTAGCTCAGCTCCAAGTACAGGAGGCTGCTCCAGCCAGTCGGCCCAGCAGCTCGTGGCTGCTGAGCTCAAGGTGCCACGTTCCATCTTAGTTGCGGGTGGGCATAGCCCACCATCTCATGCGGGAGTTGAACCAGCAACCTAGTTGTTAGGAGCACATACTCTCACCAGCTGAGCCATCCTGCCACCTGTTGGCAGCTCAGCAGCAGCTCAGCTCGGGTGCAGCTAACTGGCCTATGTGGGAATCGAACCGGTGACCCTGTTGCTCAGAGCTCGCGCTCTTAACCAACTGAGCCACTTGGCCGGCCCGAAAGTCAACATCTTAAATAAAAAGGTTTGTGTAGTCACCTTTAATTCTCTGGTACCTAGTACTTAGTGTAGGCATCAATAAACATTTACAGAATTCGCTGAGTGGAGCCTACCAAGACTCTCCACCCCAATCCTTCTTACATGTAACTGCTAGATTCATATCTGTGACACTCCCTTGCTCAAGATCTTCAATGGCTTTCATCATCTGCAGAGTAAAGTCTGAACTCCTTAGCTGAGTATTTGGTGCTCTACTATCTGACTTCAATTTTGCCTTTCCAACTTTATTTTCTACTTGTTAGTCAAACTGATCTGTTCACTACTCCCCAGGGCGCCCCCTTTTTCTACATCAATGTCTTGATTCATATTGTTTAATTTTCCTGAAAAGCACTCCTGTTCTGTCCTAATACATCTCCCCAGAACCCTCCTCAAATGCCACCTCTTTCACAAAGCCTTCTCTGATTATCCCGGCTGGAAGTAACCTCTCCCTGCTTTGAAGTCTCAGAGCATGGTAACTGTGCTACTTCTCACATTTTAACTTTACAGAGGTAATTAATTGGCATGTATTTTTTTTCCTGTTTACCCCAGCCTCTTAAAAGGCAGGTCTAAGATGATTCATCTTTGCATGCTGTACTTGTAAGTAGCGTTAGGCAACGCATAAGTTCTGGAATGGCTGAGTGAATTAATATGTGAGTAAATAGACTTCCTGGAATAGCACTGCTTTCCATGGGCTGGTTTGGAGGGTAATGGGTATTTGAGGATGTGATACATAGCCATAGTAAGACACTGGGAAAGGGGGTACTCCCTGCCCCAGTGCCCCTACAGATACCTTTAGCCCAATTATACCGAGTCCATTCAGAACAGATTTACTGATGTCTGGCATGTTCTAGGCTCAGTGCTTGTCTCGGAGAATACAAAAGATATCATGCACCCTCACCTTAGACACCCTTCAGATAGATAGCAAGGTGTTCCAGGGCTCTCTCTGGCCCTTGGTATTGGGAATGTAGGTCCCAAGTTATATCCCCAAATGGGGAATTGCTTGCTACTGTGCTGAAATCTCCCAGATTTAGACCTACCTTGGTTTTGCTTTGCTTGGATAACTTAGGCTCTGGGTGGTTTGACTAATCCATTCCCATAGTTTAGCTTATTGTTTAAAAATTTCATTCTAGTTACATTTTAAACTTGCTTTGTGTTTAATTTTTAACTTTGTTAAAGGCAGCTTTTCTGTGGAGCTCAGAAGAATTTGCAGTGGGTGCTTTTACGTTTCACTGTTTTCAGACTTTAGTGGAACTTTCTAGTCACCTATTTGGTTCCTTTATATTCTACATTTGGGAAATATTGTGTCATTTTTACTCAAGTCATACAATACTGATACTTGTTTAGGGAGGACATAGAAAGACGTAAATAACACTAAGGTGTCACCATGGAACTGTGCATATAAGAAAAACAAGTCCACTCATTTTGAAATGTTTCAATACCTTCAGAACCATCCTTTATAACACCTGCCCTCTTTATTCTGGTACACCTTTATATTCCAGCCATACTGAACTCTTAACCCTCCGTCGTGCACAACTGATCTCACAGATTCATTGCACACAAATTTTCAAATATCTAACAGTCAAGTATCGTGACTCATTGCTTCCCCCTCTATGGTAACCTATTGCCAGTCATGTTTGTGACTTAGTACAGTAAAGACGTATTTCATAGCGGCATCTTTGTGTGCAATGAGTCTGTGAGATCAGTTGCGCCCTACAGAGTTAATACTTGAAGGTCTCAGAAGTCTTTGTGTCACTTTACCAGGTTAATTTCTACCTCTGCTTCAGGACCCAGTTTAGGCCTCTCATCCCTTAAGCCTACCACTCCCTTTCCACCTCCCTCCTTCTCCTGAGATAAGTTACTTGCCCTTTATATCCATTTCGGTCACACCCTGCACTTATTTCTCTCAGAGAACTTACCACAGTACATTATAGCTGCTGGTTTACTTGTCTGTTTCTTCTAGTAAGCTGAAGCCTCCCCAAGAAATGGGCCTATATCTGATTCCTCTTTCGTATCTAGAAGTTAGCACAGCATCTGTTATATATTAGACACTCAGTAAATGCTTATTAATTAGACAATTCAATGCCTGGCTTTCTAACTTCATTTCAAGGATGGAAGCTATTAAGGAGTATTAATAACTTTTCCACTATTGGGATAATGTTATAAAAACATGAATTGGTAGGGAATTAATAACATTATATAGTTGTATATAGTTATATATAATTGTAAACATAACATTAAGTAATATAAAACATTAATTGTAAACATAACATTAAGTAATGTAGAACATTAATTAGGTAATTAATCTCCTGTGTAAAACCAACACAGAATTCACTTCCTAAGCAACTTCTGCCCTATAAGCAATAATCTACTAGTTGGCACTTAACTATCTTACAAGTACATGAACCGGACAATCATGTGTACCCAGAAAGAAGGTGGATAAGGGAGGAGTGAAGGATAAAGAAGGGAGTGAGTTAGCAAAATGCTACAGTTGCAAACTAGCACAAAGGTGAATGTGGTTCATGAGGCTAGCTTGATTCAGAAGAGCTGAAATAGGAGCAAAGAGCAAAAGGCAACCACCAGTGAAAGCCAGGATTCACAGGGAACCGGCAGACGAGCAGGTGAGCACTCGTGTGGGGCCCGGGTCCTGTGGGATTGTAGTCTCTCAGGCTCTGGATGACATGAAAGAAGGGAATCAGCTCTGGGGAGGCTGAGTAGAGAGGATTAGTGTTTACTACAGAGACAAAGATACACTGAACAAGAGCTTAGAAGATGGGCATGGTGACAAACTCTGGCTGGCACCAAAGTCTCAAAGAAAAGAATTGAAGATAGGCCTTTGTTGGAGATGAATGGGAGATAGAGAGCAAGAGATATTGCGAAGACCAATTCTGAAAGTAGTAGATTTAACTATCCTGATGTATACTCTCCATTCTGTAGAAAGTAAATCTGACTACGTTATTTTGAGTAGCATGTAAAACTTTTTATATAATTGACACATTTGAAAAAACAGTCCTTCCTTGGAAGTTTGGAATCTTGATCTTCCAATGGGTAGGTAAGTAATCTCCTTTTGTAAAGAAGTCAGCTGTTATATTCTTGTTAAATGGGTGCGATCCAGTCTCTGAGCTATTGGATCACTGTTCATCCCTTCAGGGTATTTATTCAACACATACAATGTGCTAGCACTGTACCAGCACTAGGAACAAACACATCTGTGAACAAAACAGACAAAAACTCCTGCCTTGTATATATAGCTCACATGGGGTGGCAGTAGGTCGGGGAGCCAGGAGTATGAAAATTAAAAGTAGCCGATTCTATAGTGTTATCAGAAGGTGAGAAGTGCTATGGGAAAATATAACAGGAAAGGAAGACAGGAGACGGTATGTGACCAGGTGGGTTGCAATTTTAAACAGAGCAAACAAGGACGGTCTCACTGAGAACAGTGACATTTGAGCAAAGACTAACAGTGATTGAACAAGCTATGCAGTCTGGTGTCACATAAATAGGATGCTATTTTACAATATGTACTCTAAATTATAAGCCATTCTAATACCATTCTTAAAGAAAACTGAGACTGGGTGTGGTGTTAGAAGGTGGGAGTTGAGAACAAAAGAAGGATTTTATGTCTTCATCCTTTGCTTTCTTTAAAATCAGTTTAGTTTTACACTGAACACATAGTATGATTCTGCAGTTTTCACTCCATGAAAACAGATACCTAGTATGCATTTTTACCCCCTTGTAATCTCTTGGAAGAAAAACTAATGTTTGTTTAATGGAAATAGATGCTGGAGAGGTTTTTCAGAAACCATGATACTAGAGAAAGTGTGAGTGAGCCCTGAAGAAGCTGCTGTGGCATCAGTCACAGAGCTGGAGGAAGGCTGGTGACTGAGCCCCTCTACTTTCTGATGGAGAAAAGGGACCAGGTGTTGAATGTGGTTCAAGCTCTGGATAAGGCAAGAATCTCTTCATACTCAGAGAATCTTAAAGGTGGCTTTTTTTTCAGTTATTTAGATTGATCTGCATGACCAGCTATTTGCTGTAAGATAAGAATTGGCCAAAGGGAGTGATTTAAATGTGAGTATGAACCTAGCCAGGCAGCTGCCCTGTTTCAGTGGTTGATTTCCTGGGATGACGTTTCCTTTGTGTGAGAGTCTAAATATTTTCCTTTCCTAGCCAATAGCTCTCATTCTTAACTTCAGGATAGAAGTTGAGCCTTGAATACTGTTCAAACTAATAATTCTAACTCTGCCTTTGTAGTACCTCAGAGCAACTCTATAGTTATTTTAAATAGTTATAAATTCCAAATGCAGTTAACTTTAATTTGCTTTATTTTATGTAGTATGTCACCTGTGAGGAGGGACACATTTTGATAAAAAGAAACCCTAGGAGATCAACAAACTTGAGAATGATTGAGAATCCTCAATGTACTCCAAATAGACTGAGTGTTCTGGTAGAGATAAGGAGAGATAAGTGAGGTAAGTGAGGGACTTTGGAATTAAATCTTGTTTAACCAGTAACTATGACTTACACAAGTTGAAGTCCAGAGATGAAAGCTGGATCAGAAGACCCAAAACTGTTTTAAGCAAGGGGACAGTTAAGCAAGGCTTAAATGTTAGAGGATAGGTATGGCATTCTTCATTAATACCAGGAGAAAATATAGCCTATCCAGGAGACATTTTTCCTTGTTACTGTACTGTAGGTTTTCACCATCATTTGTATCCAACCTACCATAATAAACAAATCCGAAGCAAATAATGTTAAGCACCAGTGCTAAGTTTTACATCTTTGCCTAAGGACACATAAAGAAATAGAGGCAGCAAGTTGCCATAAGGGAGATACTTTGGAATCAGGGAAAAAGAAAGGTTGGCAAGACTGAAGACTGACTTCTGATCAGCATCTCACCACTGACCTGCTTTATGACTTCCAGCAAGTCATTGAACTGCTTTTTTTTAAAGATTTTATTGGGGAATTAGGGAAAGGAAACAGTGTTGGGGAATTGGGGAAGTTGTCTTTCAGTCTTAGTTGTGGAGGGCGCAGCTAAGCTCAGCTCCAAGTCCAGTCACCGTTGGCCACACAGTGGCAGCTCGTGGCTGCTCAGCTCAAGGTGCCGTGTTCAATCTTAGTTGCGGGTGGGCCTAACCCACCATCCCATGCGGGAGTCGAACCAGCAACCTTGTTGTTCGGAGCATGTGCTCTCACCACCTGAGCCATCCTGCCACCTGTTGGGAGCTTAGCGGCAGCTCAGCTCGGGCCAGCTCACTGGCCCATGTGGGAATTGAACCAGTGACCCTGTTGCTCAGAGCTCGGGCTCTTAACCAACTGAGCCACTCGCCCAGCCCAGAACCTCTCTCTTAATTTGCCCATCTGCCCTAAGTTCTTATGAGGATCACATGACCTGAAGCCTGTGAAGGATGTTTTAAAAACCATAATGGTCGATTCAAGTGTTTTTAAATTACATCAATTTCCTTAAAATGTGGTTGTACTTGTATGTGCAAGCCATCGGCAGTGTTGGTCAACAGGTGGCAGTCCAGTGGCCTGATTTTTGAAGGCTGTGAACACACCCCAGTGCTAGGAACTTGGTAACTTCTTTGCAACTTTATAACTTTAATTCAGAAATGGAAGCTTCTTATTCTATAAAAAGAAGAAAGAGAGGGAAATGGGGTAGGGAGTGTTAGTATATGAAGACAAAATTGTCAAAATGGAAAGAAGAAAATTAAACTCAATAATAGGAGCATGGTGGCAGAGAGAGCCTTTGAGTATGTGAGATACACCCTACAATTAAAAGCAGAGCATGGGAAAATATATTTTAAATCCCAACTTCCTTTTGCAACCAGATAGCCTTCAGAAAAGGGGCTAAGAGCCTGTCACCCAGGTCTAGCTTGTTCTAGTTATTATAAATAGAGAAGGAGCACCTTGGGGAAAGGGGTGGGGTTTCTGTACTGGGTTTTTTCTTCTTTTGCAGGTGTAAACAAAAAGGCCAGTTGGTCTAACCTTGTGTGTCTTTGTCCTGTAAGCCTCTACAGGTGTTTGAGCTGCACTGCTTTGCAACAAAAGCCTAGACTCACCACATCTTGGGAAGAGAATGGCCACTTCATGGGGGGCAGCCTTTTTCATGCTGGTGGCACCCTGTGTTTGCAGCACTGTCTTCCACAGAGATCAACAGACTTGGTTTGAGGGTGTCTTCCTGTCTTCCATGTGCCCCATCAATGTCAGTGCCAGCACCTTGTATGGAATTATGTTCGATGCAGGGAGCACTGGAACACGAATTCATGTTTACACCTTTGTGCAGAAAAGACCAGGTAAGTGCAACTAGTACCCTCACCAGAGTCAATAAATCCATATATCTCCTCTCAGAAACGTGCTGAGAGTGTGTCATGTGAATTACAGAACCTTAACAGCTACTGAATGTCTTTCTTCAGAGAACGTTTCAGACTATACTTGAACACATATGGTTTAATTCAGTGTGAAATTAAGAGAGATCTGGGTTGCCTGTAGTTTGAAACCCATGTGTTCAAGTATAGCTGTAATTTGCCTTTCCTTTTCTCTAAAGACGGTTGCTATTCCAGGTTCCAGAATGTTGAGACTGCTGGGAGTAGTCTTGAGAGAAGGATCCCTACCATCCTTGAAGGGGATGAGGAGACCCTGAAGATGAACTTTTTCTGAATTTCCAGTGTTCTATCTTCAGGTTACATATAGAGCCTAGGGAAAAGAGTAGGAACTAGGTGTCCACCAGGGAAATGACAAAGGGATTCTCAAAGATTGCCTGTCGTCCTCTGTCCCCTCACCTAATACTCTTGCAAGCCATACCTCACAGGTGGGATTACCTTGAATAGCTCAGGGAAATAGCAGGTTAATCTAGTAGGTCATATGATACAGAGCCCAGTTTCAGAAGCAGCCTAACTTGGTAATCAGCCATCTCTCTTCTGTTTTATTCCATGGACAAAATAGGGGAGCTTCCAGTTCTGGAAGGGGAAATTTTTGATAGTGTGAAGCCAGGACTTTCTGCTTTTGCAGATCAACCTAAGCGGGTGAGTTTTTTAAACTTTTAAAATTAGATATTTAGATTCTCAGTGCCTTGATAACATTACCACACTGCTGCTATTAAATATCTCAGTACTGTTCACTACTGATTCTGAGGTCATGTGTGAGATCAGTTTTCTGTCCTCTGCTAATCTCCTGTATTAACAGTAATTGTATACCCTTAGCCTTCTAGGGCCTTGGTGGAAGGAGCTAGAATAAACTGTGACCATGTAAGGGTGACCCATATTTTAAGAGATTGCTCCCTTCGTATTTACTGTTTGAGTTGAAGCCATCAGCTGCATTGATTAATGCAGATGCAGAAGATGGACCTGAAGTTCTATAGGATAGGAGGTGTAAGCATGACAACTGAGGGAACATATACCCAGTGAACTCCATTTCAGAATGCCCGGATATAGGACAGAACCATGCCTATACACTAGAAGTTAGGCAAGAACCCATGATAGCAAAAATCTTTGGTAGTAGAGAGTGAGTGGAGAGTTTTTTTGTAACTGTATTTCACATTTGAGCACCCACAACATGCAACACCCAGTGTGTCAGAGGCCACATAGATATAAGTCAGAAAAACATAGACTAAGTCAGAATGTTAAACTTTTGTAGCAGATTTAAAGGTATTGTTTAGTGTCACAAGCATAATCATTAACCAAAGGAGAACCTGATAGCTTGAACTAAGAGGATGTTTATTTTCTCAGCTCACTGCTATGAAATGGCAAATGTGCTAGAAAACGAGGAGCTGTTAAGAGCAACTATGTTATGAGAAGCTGATTTGACATTTAGAGAAGATTGTGTTCTGGTTGCTATTAATTATAATGATTAAGAGGCAGCATGTTTTCAGAGTAGATGTTTACTCAGGAAAACAGTCAATTTAAAATAGTGGTGTTTTTTTTTTAAAGATTTTTATTGGGGAATTGGAGGGATGGGAACAGTGCTGGGGAATTGGGGGAAGGGGAACAGACAAGTTGCTGTCCTTTTTGTTCTTCAGTCTAGTTGTGGAGGATGTTGCTTCAC